>NC_132902.1:22761945-23131945 GCF_030463535.1 Salminus brasiliensis
AGAACCTGTTAGATGTGCCCCCTTTTAGAGGATGACCTGAGTATCTGAGTGGAGAGATAAATAGTTGAACCGTGCAGTAGTCTAGAAAATATCACAACTTCCAGTTTCAGACTTTTATTAAACATTAGGTGTTCATCATTTTTCTCACTATGAACTTTGAATTCACGGGCAACGAATATTGGCCCAATATATATCGGTTATCGCTTATCAACCGATATATAAACGCTATCGACCCTGAAACACTGATTGGTGGATTCTTACCCTATATAAAGGTAAAGAGGCACATATCTGTCACTGTACTGTGTACAGCGAAATGTGCCATCTGGATTTTACCCATCTGTGGTAGTGAAAACACACACACACACACACACACACACACACACACACACACACACACACTAGTGAACTAGAGACAGTGAGCACCCACACACCCAGGGCGATGGGCAGCCAACTCCAGCACCCAGGGAGCAGAGAGGGTGAAAGACCTTGCTCGAGGGCCCAACAGTGGCAGCTTGCCGAGTCCGGGTATCGAACCCACAACCCTGTCATCAATAGCCTGGAGCTCTAACCTCGGAGCCTCCACTTAGTGATATGTGGGGTCTTTTCTCTGGCCTACGCACATTTCACTTTTGCTGCACTTTTCCTAGAAGACTGGCAGACATAGTAAATTAGTGACTGACTAACGAACCTTGTTAAAACTCACATGTGCAAGAACTGCCTCTGATTTAGGGACTTTTTCTGGTACTGATGGTCTGAGGACTACATTTCGCCACAAAGCTAACAAAGTATCTGTGCTGGTGAGGGGAGATCTTAGGTAAGCTGAGGTTGGGTCTCCTTTCTTCTCCTTGGGAAGTGGTGTGAAGACATACTGCGGCATTGATGTGCGTGTGTGTCGAAGTCTGTAGCGATAACCTGTCGACTAATCATCTCTACAATTTAGCAGCACTCTGGCCACCGGCCTCGTACAACACTGCTACCACTGTGTTGGCAGGCCATCTACTCGCTCAGCATCAGTACTACAGTGTTAGCATCGCTACCCGCTGGCTGCCAACCTCGCTACCGTGGTATTAGTTATTAGTGATGAGGTCCTGCTCATCGCTATGCTACAGGAAACATAAGGGAGGTCATTTTATACCACAGAACCTTTTTCGCAGATATTTTGGTCCTCAAACCCATTGTTAAAATGCCATTGGAGCCAAAGGAGGTCCAGCAAAACTAGGCTAGCCTGTTTTATTTTTTCTTGGCTCAATTCATTTTTTTTATTCTACTTAATTTATGTTGTATTTGATTTCTAATTACATTAATAACATTAAATATAGGATTAAAGAAAAAGGCACATATTGTGACAATTTATCATAATTACAATAAAATGTCATCAGATTGCTCACGCCCTAAAAGTGGTCAACATCCAAATAAATAAAGTAGTGACACTAATACAATAAAAAAAAAAATCTGTGATCAAACTGATGTGTCCACTGATGTGTTCGGCTCAAGTCCAGTAGGTGGCAGCAAACGCCAACGCAAAGGCGGCGTTCATTAAAGAAACACTCCTACTGTACTCAAAATATCCACTACTTTAGAGAAAGAGCAACCAGTTACACAGTCCACGCCCAGAACATTTTGTTCCAAAAACCCAAGTGATACAAAGCCAGTACACAAGACCCTGCACGAACATCACGACTACTGATGCAACAGGAAGCGCTGCAGGCCGGCTGAGTTTGGGGCTGTGTGAAATGCATTCTGCATGCACTGGGACCTTAAATGCAACGTACCCAAGATGCCAATTTCGAGGCCAGCCAATCCAGACTCAATCTTGGAGTAGATGTCCACGGACCCAAAGTCTGCAGAGATGGTTTTGGTCTGGACTTTGTACTTGCTCTCTGAAAAAGAAGAGAAATAAATCCATAAATAAATAAATAAATCTATAAATAAATAAATAAAATGTTAACATTGCACCCTTTCATTCATTCGTAATTAGAGGGACGTGATCACTGTCAGAGTGTAAAACACTCCAGCTTTTACTCCCACTGCTGCTTAACACCCATCACGGCAGCACCAAATGTGAGGACGGCTGTAATATCAGTGACGTCAGAGGGGAGACCAAGAGTCACCGAAGCAAGGAGGACAAAGCTGCAGTGTCTCCTTCACTGTGCGCTCGTGTCTCTCTGCACAGACAAACGGTTCAGTGTGTTGCAAACACTGCAGGTTTCCATGCGTCTGGGCCACGTTAACATGACCACACACACACACAGGGCCATTTAGCAAGTGCGTGTTCAATCTACTACAATTACAATTACAACGATCTTTCGGAGCTATTGCTTTATGGCACTGAATGCAGGGATTTGGGGTGTGTTGGGGAGTGCAACTGTCTGAAGGGAAGAACAGGTGCGGGGCGCAGAAATTGGCCTGAGAATGGGGTGACGCTACATGACGTAGACAGTCCCCTCCAGCCTCGGGGCTTTCTTTCTCCTGCACAAAGCAAATATATAAATAATGGTTTAAGAGGACACTGGATGTGTGTCCTCACATGAACCGGCATTCAAGTGAAGTAGCTGTTCTGCGTGAACCTGCTTCAGGTTAAACTCATATTGTCCCTGTTTTGGTCTAGGAGGTCTCTAAAGGGGGAGGGGCTTCCAAAAAAAAAAAAAAGAAGTGAAGTCAGTGGCCGAGTTTGCTTCTCCATCAGTGAGCACACGCTAGCTACACAGGGTGGGGGGGAGGGGGACAGAAAAAGCAAGTGAACGAGAGAGAGAGAGAGAGAGAGACTCCATTCACAGACATCAGTCTCCGTTCACAGGCTCTCCCTAGTAGACGCTGTCCTGCTTCATTGAGAGAGACATGAGCAAGTAAACACACACACACACACACACACACACACACACACACACACACACACACACACATACATGCATACTGGACAAAAGTATTGGGACACCTGCTCATTCACTGTTTCTTCTGAAATCAAGGGTATAAATAAACATGTTAAAGCTTTGTTGGAGTAACTGTCTCTACTACCCAAGGAAGGCTTTCTACTAAAAACTGAAGCATTGCTGTAAGGATTTGATTGCATCCAGCAACACTAGTGTTAGCAAGGTCAGGATGTTGGATGATAATCACCCCATCTCATCCTCAACTCCTCAAAACACATCCCAAAAATATTGTCTGGAGCACAACAGGTTCATGTTTATCTGCTCCAGAGAGTCCTATTCTACTGGAAATACTTCCCTACAGGGACTAGACAAGCTGTTTGTGTGCATTTGCACACACAGGAGAGCATGCTCTGACTGCACTCATCTCCCAATCGCATGTAGTACACGTGAGCCAGCGTGAGGAGGTGCCTCAGCAGCCCACGCTCAAAGTCTGCCTCAGCCAATCGCCTTTCAGGCTCTGGAGTCACGCTAAACACCACATTCTGGTCAAAATAGTATGCTCTTCATTTCAGAGCTTAATCAGATCACTTTAATGCAGAAAACGCAAAGTGCTGAAGGGACTTCCTGCAGATCTGTGGAGAATAGAACATGAAAAGAGAAAAAAAATGATCAAATGCTTTTGCCATCAAATCAGTGGAAACACAGTGTGTGTATTTTCTCCAGCGTCCTTTCCCTGACATCCCCCAGAACCTCCATCTGCAAAAAGTCCCTCTCCGTGTTGCAGCAGCAGCAGCAGCAGCAGAGCAGCAGCCAGGCAACTCAGCTGGCACACAGCCTGCCTTTCAGCACAGCTCTAAAAATAGCCCAGTTCATTAACATCCACACTCATTCAGCAGAGGGAGACACTCGCTGCCTCGCGCACACACACACACAGCGCTTTCCCCCTCACGATTCAGTCTCCTCAAACACACACACACACACACACACACACACACACACACACACATTCAAAAATTCGCATGCATGCACACATACACTCAGGTACAGGCATCTCACACAGGAGAAACACTGCAACATGCATTTACACACACAGACGTCGACACACATGCATGCACCAGATCATGCCATCCTCCACAAATCAAAAAGTCAGCCAATCACAGTGCTTAGAAGCAAGGTGGGGGGTGGGTGGAGAGGGGGGGGTTCAAATCCAGTCATCTCCGACCCATCCGCACATTCCTTCGTCTACCAGCACAAGCCTTTGTTTAGCTTTTGCTGTAGGTCTCTGCTATGACTTCAGAGCTCAGGCAGGAGGGGGGATCCCACAAGGGTGTGCCGATTCACAATATTCAATACGATACTCTTACAGTGCAATTCTAAAGGTGAGCAATGTTGGATCACTCGATTTTCATTAATTTAATTAATTTTTTTTTACAAAATGATCAATGATGTTGCTACATATGACTGAATTTCTTTCATCGGTAGTCGTGGAAACTGTAAAGTGTTCCATTGCCATTATTTTACCACTCATCCAAACCATTAGGACACTTCCACACAAGTCTGAACTAAGGGCCGATTCTGGGCTCGTTTGGGGGAGGGCTTCATTATTGTAGGTTTGCTTTCACACAGAATTCCGTCCAAACTGTGGCAATTTCTATTCTGCACTAGTTTTTGCAAAACGGCAGGGCCGAGGTTCACCCGTTCACTGCTTTTGATTATTTTCCTTGGATAGCGCTTTCTGAGGTCATGGCATTTCACCATTCAAGAACGCCGTAGGAGAATCTTGTAGGAGAAGATTTTTAGCCATGCAGACGATGAGTTGAAGCGGTCACATGACAAAACGAACCAATCACACAACCCTACACATGGCGCCAGGAGCAGATAGCTTCCACAAGTGCAGCAGGCCACACCAGAGTCTGCTTGAAGTGAACCCCAGACCAGGGATCGGTTCTCTGAGCTGCTCATGGGCTCAAAACCAATTGTGCAGAACTCTCACACTAGAAACGCTAGTGTGAAAACATCCTTAGGCTGACTGGAAAAGACCGTAATCTGTCTTTTCCAGTCTGTCTAATCGTTTATTAAGGTCCTGCAACAATCCCATATTACTGCAGGGTATGATACTGTAGGTTTAGGTGATAGGGCAAAACACTATGATCACAATACTTATACATTTTTCACAATATTAGATTTTCATTTCAACAATTTCACTTGAATTTGAGCTGTTTGAACATTAAAATCTAATAAACTGAACCATTAACATTCACATTAGTGTAATAAGCATTTATAACCACACTACTGAAAAACGTAGCGTGATGATGGAGGTTTCCTGGCAAATCATCCCACTCTTGTCAAACCCCAATCAATTTAATCAATTTAATCCATGTCATACATGTACAGAGCTTTATACTAATACTGGTTGGAGTGCAATGACAAGTAATTTAATGATCCATGTTTCTCATGCTAACCCATGCATTAATCAATCAATTGGGATTGGGCTGTCGGTCACGTGAGCACCGCTACAGAGCCATAAGGCAACACAGACACACGCAGACACAGCGCCATCACTCTGGAGTGTGAGTGGAAAGCAGAGTTTTATTAGTGTGAGGAGTGGGATTCTCAAACGGACGCGGGAGAAATCTTCAACTACGTCGTCCAGCAACGATATAAATGAGGAGACGGTCACTGGCTGAAATATGAACGGCAGTTCACGTGAGACTTAATATGGTGTCTGTTTACAGATAGAGTCAATCAGTCAATGCTGGGTACGGATAACGTCCTGCAACAAAAATAGCCATCAGCAAGCTGGTCACGCAGTGAGCGGAGGAGGGTCCACGATATTGTGGCTCCGACCAGACTGTTTCAAAATACAAACAAAGCAGAAACACTAAATACTTTTAAACTGAAGCTTACATTTTTTATGTTTGTAACAAAACAATCAAATCAAAACAGTCGAATCAAAACAGTCGAATCAAAGTCATTTGTTGCTGCCCCAAAACAAAAGTCACTAAGTCACACAAACAAAGCAGAAACACAAAATACTTTTAAACTCACGTTTGTCTCCCCTTCATCTTTTTTACAGATCCGAAAAATTATGGGAAATCTTATTTAGAGAAAAATGGTTTTATTCATTTTTTTGTATTATTTTTTAATTGCGACAGGAAAAAGATATTGGAGTTTTAATTATCTTTTATACTGACTATACATATACTAAATATACTAAAGTTCATTAAAACAGTTCATTTTTAAATAAAGCTGACAGCTACATAAACTCGCATAATTCATAATCAATAATTTATTGCAATAATCGATTATTTGACTTTCAAAACAGTTGTTTGTTGCTGCCCTAAATACTGGATAGAGCCTCCGTTACTCTCAAATCAGCCCAAATTCTTTGCGTCAAGGCTTCCACAAGATGCCGGAAACATTCCTTTGAGATTCTGCTCCATGTTGACGACATGACAGCATCACAGAACTCCTGCCGATCTTTCCAGGAGCACCGTCACGCTGCAAATCATCCCACAGGTGTTCCACTGGATTCAGATCCAGGAACTTGGAAGGCCACTGAGGAACACTCAACCTACCGCATTCTGAGCTTTCCATCACCATTCTACATTTCTGTCCAGTTTCGTAGAGCCTGTGCTGAGCCACTGCAGCCTCAGCTTTGTGTTTTTGGCTGACAGAAGCAGAACCTGACGTGGTCTTCTGCTGTTGTAGCTCTGTATCCACCTCAATGTTGGCATTTTGAGCTGCTTCTGCTCACCACACTTGTACAGAGTGGTTATTGGACTTACTGTAGCCTTTCTGTCAGCTCCAACCAGTCTGGCCATTCTCTGTTGACCGCTCTCATCAACAAGGTGTTTCCTTCTACATACCTGCCGCTTACTGAATGTGTTTTCTTTATTGCATCATTCTGAGTAACTCTACAGAGAAAAGCTGAACATCCCAGGAGATCAGCAGTTCTAGAAATACTCAGCTCTTCTGGCACAAACAATCACACCACACTCCAAATCATAGCACTGATATCTCACTGTTACTGGCTATTACTAACTCTTACTGGCGCAGCATGATGTTCTTGCCCACATGGACTATCAAACCCCAGTCTTCCAAGGTTTCATTGGTTTAATTCTAATAGTTATTAGAATAGTCCAAATGTAAAATGTACAAAATGATAAGACTTAGGAATGAGACTGTGGAGTTCAGCCTGATCCATGCAAAGTGGTTTCTTCAAGAGCCAAAAGCTCACCCTTACACCCGCACTGTTTTTTTCTCATGATCATTGCAGGCTTATTAAATTCATCCTTATCATTTAGGTATACTGATTTATACATATATTAGTATAATAGTATATATTATTAGTACAGTGAGGATCAGAACACAGCAGAATCAGCAAACACCACTAAAACCACAAAAGGTGACTGGTCTTTCTTTATAGGGCAATGGTAATCCATTGAGCATGGTCACACATCTGAAGGGTCATCACTGTGGTGCGTCAGTGGAGAGTAAAGCTCGTCTCCCCTGTTTTTTTTTTGTTCGTTTTTTCCTCTCCTTTTTTGCGGATCCAAAAACAATTATCCAATTTATGACTCAAAAATTGGGATCCGTTTTGAACGATAGGTTTTATGACCCAAGCACAGCCCATTAATGTAAATTAGCTGTTATTTCGACTTTGTGGTTTTATTTTATTCACGTTTTATTTATGTAGGACATTTAAACATTTGTATATTCCAATGCTAATGTCTAAATATTTCTAATTATGGAAAGTTCACTGCTCTTTAAAATGGTATAATTGCATTATTATACTATTATCAATATATCACTGGAATAAAATGGCCTTAAAAATACATTATTAATCATTATTATAATATAAATAAATATTATAATAATAACCATGTTGATCGCAATTATTTCTGGGATAATAATTTCCCACAATAAATAGTGATCATGACAGGCCTAACCACACATAGCATGCTCAAATGATTGCAAAATGATGCATCAACTGGCAATGCCGACATTAACTCTAAAATTAAATTTAAATTCATTACAATTGCAATTCATTACAACTGCTTGCAATTATATATATTATAAAAATATATATACAAAAAAAAAAATTTCAGCTAAAATTAATCATGCAAATCTCGGTCAGTTCTAATCTTAAAGCCAAAGTCAAGCGTCAGGAAGCTTAAGTGAAACCGTTATGAATAAAGGTGAAGGGGTCATTAACCTGAAGTACACTCGACACAGAGTGGACCACAGGCTCAGGGCACATACCGATGGCTTTGGAGACCTCGTCCAGCTTCTCCTGAGTACGGCTGATGAGGACGATGGAAAAGCCTCGGCGAGCGAGCTGAAGAGGGGAAAAAAAAAAAAACCAAAACACATGCACCCATACTTTAGTTCAGGACATACACACAGAATGCATACTTATAGAAGCCCATATGAAGAACCAGGTAATCATGTGAATCATTCCAGTGAAGCACTAATGAACACGTGCACTGACGCACTGGGATATGAAGAGCTTTATAAAGTGGTATTTAAGACATTTTTCAAGGAACTACTTCTGCCCTAATAGCAGTCAAAACATGAGGTCTACAAATAAGCATCTGTGTTGATTGCTCGCCGGCGAGTCTGCTATTTGAGGCATGCCTCTGAGAGTGGAGGAGTCCGGAGTCCTCCCCTGATCTCTCACTAAGACCTCTCTGCTGATGACTCATTGTGATTTCTGAAGTGAAGAAAAAAAAAGAAAAAAGAATAAAACCCCCCTGGAATCTTACCTCCTCCGCATAGGCTTTCCCGATTCCATCAGTGGCCCCAGTTACAACTACAGGGACAAAGACAGATGTAAAGGTTAGTGTGGGGAAATAATGCATCAGTAACTTGCAGCCGCACATCAATGGAGAAAGGACTGCCATGGAAAACACTGAAACTTAAGGTCTCACCGCCCTCTATTACTGACAGCTAATGCAGATTACCTTACGTATAATTAAACACATTCACGTAATGATTCAGGGGACGCGACAATCATGATACACCAGAAACACGCTGTAAAGCAGGAGCATTATGTGAGAATCGGTACTTGTTTATTCCTGGGCTCCCCCTACAGTTGGGGAGTGTAATTCACATTTACTCCACTGCTGTAAATATACAACCTCACGGACGGCTGTACACATGCCCTTCTGGACAAGCTGAGAGATCCAGAAGAAGCATCTGAAGGTAAAGAAGCATGTGATATTACAGGATTTGACACAAATAGGACTTACGCAGCGTTATGCAGTCCTGACCAGAGGTCCTGTGCAGCTTCACCAAAGTTCTATAGAGCAGTAGCAGCACGCCAGCCTTTACAGAGGTCACTCTCACAATTACAGTCAGTGGAACATCTTAAGCTTCTTAAGCTGCTAATTTATAGGCAAAACCGTTACATATTGTTGCTTTTCCAAAAAAAAACTTAAAAAATAACGATGCATCAATATGGGAATTTCGTGGCAATGCCGATACACAATATTTTTCCAAGTGTAATTTTTCTGTTACGGATTAAGAAGATGGATTTCATAGATTCTTGCTGACCATACCATCCATGTACCTCAGCAGAAATTACGATTCATCAGACCACAGTCTTCAACAGTAAGTTTTTGGTGAGCCTGTGCCCACTGCAGCCTCAGCTTTCTGTTCTTGGTCGACAGATGTGGAACCTAATGTACTCTTCTGCTGTTGTGGCCCAACTGCTCACCACATATGTACTGATCGCTGATTTGAGTTACTGCAGCCTTTAAGAGGATGTAGTCAGAAGATGTAAAACCTTTAGAAGATATAGATACTGGGGGTAAATGATCATTCGCATTACTGGAATAAGTCATATTTATTTAGTATAGAATATTTAGTAGGTATAGTTATAAATAGCTATAAATACTGTAAAAATAATAAAATCAAGATTTCAGCAAAGCAACCCAGCTTCACATCATACCTAATCATCTGTCCAATGCTGATACGAGTCTCTAAAAAAAAAAAAAAAAATCACATTATTACCAAATAAAACCTTTTAAATCAAGTATCTAAAACCCAAATGTCTCAAACTGGAGAATTGTTTGTGGTGGACTGAACCTGGTGGACGCACAGAGAACAGCAGGACACAGAGCGCATTCCCTGGCCGCTCTTGCCCGGGCGTCCTCGCCTCACAAAGACAACAGGGCTATTTTAAGCAGTTTGGTCGATCCCCCCCACCCCCCCCCAACCCCCCCAGCTCACCTCTTTGTTAAAAAAATATATAGCTACGAGGGAGGCAAGGCGGCTGCATCACGTTTATAGAAAGAGCAAGAAAAGCCACCCCTCCTTGATTTGTGATCAGTGCCCCCCCTGGGCATTGGGGGCACAGTCCTCACAGCACCACCCTTGACCTTGGCATGGCTGGTGTCAGAGGAGGCAGCACTGATTAAAGATTTACATGAGCAGCCTCCTGCATCCACTGGAGTAGCGCAGAGAGAGGGAGGGAGAGAGAGAGAGAGAGAGAGAGAGAGAGAGAGGGAGAGAGAGAGGATGACGAACAATAAGACAGCGCGAGGGCGGGGCGAGTGAGGACTGATCCTGGGGGCAGCTAAAAATAGAAAGCAAGAGTGAAAGGCAAGCAGCTGGCTTTGAACCATTTTATGAACTCCCTTCTTTTAGCCTGGGCTAAATTTAGAAGGGCATTCCACATCACGACCAGAAGTCAATGTGACGCCCATTTTTATGGCAACCTGGCGGCGCTGCGCTTGCTTTATCATCATGTGTGTTAATGCTTGTTTATAAAATAATGAACATTGTCTCCATTCATATCCATTTAGCATGTAATCTGATGTATTTTAGATGGCCCTGAATATTTATTATATGCAATATAAAATTATAATATCAATTTTAATGGCCAAACACCACCGCCCCATCCTCCTCTTCAGCAACTACAACCTACAGAACGAAACGCAGGAATCTGGTCAACTGAAACATGATCTTATGAGAGCGAGGACGCCCCCTCTCAGCGCATGCTGCCGCAAAATATTCCAAGGGCTAAAAAAAGAACGGCAGATTAAAAATACCAGGCAGGCACTGCAGCCTCGTCTGGAACAGCTGCAGCGCTTGAATACCAACGCGTCTCCGCTCTCCCCCGGCATCGCACCCTGGGCACAGCAGCCCGGCCAAAACACGCAGCCCCGGCATCCTTGCATGTTGGCCCAGCCACTGTGCCTGCGCTTCCCCTGCGAATGCTGCCCTTTCTCTCGCTTGCTTGCTTTCTCTCTCTCTCTCTCTCTCTCATATCACAGGGGCTCATTAAAGGGTATTTACAACAATAGCAGAAAACCTGTTGATACAATGAGAACTTGTGGTAGAAGGCACTGGGCACTTGAATTCCCCTCAAATATTTATGGTAGCATCATCCATACAGGCTTCCATCAAACGCATTTAAAAATCAAGCGTTAAATTTGCATGATATTTTTTTCACCAGTAAACTACATTGTCTTTGTAGCACTCGGTTAAAACAAGTTATTTGTCCAACAAAAGCCACTTTCAACAGATTTATTACACTTTTGCAGTTCCAGACCTGGCTAGTGCGCCCCCTAATGGTTAAAAATACAGTTCTGCTGTGTCAAGTCAAGTCAAGTCAAGTGGGGTTTTATTGTCATTTCAACTACTTACAGAGTACACAGTGAAACGAACAACGTTCCTCCAGGACCATGGTGCAACATAGACACAGTGCATACAGAGCACAAGTGCAACACAAACAAGTGCGGACAGACAACACAACACAGTGCAGACAGAGAGTAATAAATAATTGGCGGTAGTGTGCAAATTATGCAGTGTGTAATAAATATTGAGTCCAGTGAGGAAGTAATGTTATTAGTGCAAATGCTTTGTGCAAAAATGCTTCCCATTTTATCTGGGGTAAATGGTTGTAGAGAGAGAGAGAGAGAGAGAGAGAGAGAGAGATGTAACAGAAAAAGACATCAGTTCAGAGAGTTGAGAAGTCTGATGGCTTGGGGGAAGAAGCTATTGCAGAGTCTGGTTGTGTTGGACCGGATGCTGCGGTGCCTTCTTCCTGATGGCAGGAGGGAGAACAGTCTGTGTGAAGGGTGGGTGAAGTCATCCACAATGCTGGTTGCTTTGCGGATGCAGCGGGCAGTGTAAATGTCCATGACGGAGGGGAGAGAGACTCTGATGATCCTCTCAGCTGTCCTCACAGCTGTCTGTATCTCCGCATCAATTGATAATTAAACAGGGAGGATTCGTCCCTCAATTACAAAAGACGTGGCCGACGGTCTTCCAAACCATGGCGCTCGTTTGTTGCCGCTGCAACGCTCAAAGCAGAAAAGCCTCAGATTCAGGCTCCTTTCCACCCCACCCACTTCTCACTAAGCCCCACCTCTGCATGACTGTTAACCACCTAACGTGCGTTTTTCAAACCTGTTAATGTTGAGGGTGGATATAGTCTTTTATGACGCTGCGGTGCGGATGTTGGACAATAACTAGGGATGCACGATTATTGGATACTGGGTCCTAAATGTGCATTATATTTACTTTAGAAATACTTTTACATTTAAAGCTACATAGCGCCTCCGCCCTCAGCATCAGCAGGTCTCCCACCCTTGCATGTTTGAGGATCGATACTAAGCGCACAGAGGCGGAGCTTACTGAGGAGAGGGCAGGGAGGAGACTTTTCGGTAGCACAGTC
Organism: Salminus brasiliensis; assembly: GCF_030463535.1. Taxonomy (NCBI): domain Eukaryota; kingdom Metazoa; phylum Chordata; class Actinopteri; order Characiformes; family Bryconidae; genus Salminus; species Salminus brasiliensis. The sequence goes on from NC_132902.1 coordinate 22,774,504, forward strand.
TACATTCAGAAGACTGTCGCTCACCATTACATAACAAACACATTTATTTAATTATCAATTGAAGCGGAGTAACGGACGCAGCAGAGCCAAGTGTAATACTATATAGAGAGCCTAGGGGGGTGATATGGCTTCTACAGTTTCAACTGTGCCATTAAACAAAACGCCTATTCTGCACACAGAAACGAACGAACTTCAGTAATAACTGGCCCTGCCATGTTCATCTGCACAGACAATGGCACTGCCCAAGAAGAATGACGTATTACAGATGAGCGAATCTGTTCTCACAGCCCTCGTTGGGCCCGACCCGTTTGACGCGTACGCCATTCGAGTCCATTTTACAGGGACAGGGCTGTGACAAACATAGCCTTAAAAAAATAAACAACCAAACAAACACTCTTTATGTGTGTCGTCCACGTGGTTTCCTCCATCTTCTTCCAGACACTACGATCCTTCCCTCGCAAACTCAGAAAACTTTTGAGAGCAGAAAAAAAAGGAAAAAGAAAAAAAGTGCCATCCCTCGCTGCCCTTGGACGTTCCCGTGTATGCAGTGTTATGTAATCGCACACCCCTCTCCGTCCGCAGAGCGGGATCCTCACTCTTCATTGGATGCTGCAGCAGAGGCTTCAAAGGGTCCCCTGGGCCCCCACTCCCAGTAACATGCTTCTTTAAATAGCATGGGATGCCACGTGCCTCTCTCAATGGCTTTATTTGCTTCACATCAGCAGCGCTGTTCAAAAGGAAGGTTTTAAAATTGGCTGCGCTAAAAATAGCTGCAGATGCATTCGGTTTTCCCTGAGGCGAGATATTTTCAGAAAGGGGGAGAACTATGTGAATGTCTTCTTCTGCTCTCAAGTGTGCGGTACAGTAACGTTACAGCAATTCATAAATATCCATTAATGAAGCAGTCATAGGAATTCTGAACGAAGGGAAAGAATCTGGGATTAATGGACGGGAAAAAAACAAACACAAAGGAAAGGTGCGACTGAACTGGCGTTATTGCAATTTGCGCCTAAATGCATTTCTATAATAAAACTCAGCTGGATATGCCTGAATGGATGATAGCAGGGAATTCTGCTCGGATATGTACACGGTTGGAACTGGATTTTTCACTGTGCCCAAATTTAATGATGAATGGACCAATAGAAATGCTCCAAATCGTTTTAGATCAACTTTCATTGGAAGTTAAATAGGTTTTGTCCTTCTCCAGTAAAGTTGCTATTTTTGCACCACAGATACAGATTTATCCCTAGTGTCTTTGAGATGGATTAAGCCTAGTCTTGAGCTACCCTAAATTACTATGCCAATAGAGATTCACCAGTCATAAACAGATTTGGGTTTGAAGTCCCTTTTTACTGCAAACATTACTGTATTTTTATTTTTATTTATTTTACCGGCAACTACCCAACCCACTCATTAGTACTCTCCCCAGTCACCTGTAACGCTCCCGAAACTAGGAGGATGAGGACTGAGCCTCCTCCAACGCATTCACAACCAGCCACCGCCTCCTTTTTTTTTTAACTGGTCAACCAACGCCCTCTGAGGAAAGCGCCGGGTACCCAGCTCTGATGCATCAGCTTTTACACGCTTGTGCCGGCCACCTTCCACATGTAGTGATGGGGGGGAGCCATCTACCCACCGGAAGAGAGCAATCCTCGGGTGAAAGTGCCAGTGCCTCAGTCTGCTGGACTAAGCCTGCAAACCAACTATTAAAACTCTTAATGACCCTAAAGATCTGTGAAGTGATCAGTCAGTTTTAAAGCTAATCCTAAACAGTCTTTTTACTCTGAAAGTTATGTTTTTTTCTTCTCCTATAAATACCTACCAGGTTATTGCATGACTGTGAATTTACACCACAACACAAGAAAATTCTGTATTCATTGTAATTCTGATTTTTCTTAGGCAATATAAACCTGAGGCAGCTTAAGTCTCTATTTATATATTATATAGGATTACTTGATATTTCATGATGTTTATTATAATTCTATTAATATTAAACTATATTATAATGCATAACTTGCAGTATATATATATTTTTTCTCTTTTTCACACATATATACAGAGAACTGTGCACATACCTATCCAAAGTGCTCTATATGTATTATATTTATCATTAGGGTTGCACAATATATCATTTTAGTATCCTTATCGCAATGTGCACATGCACAATAGTCACATCGCAGGACCTGCAGTGACTAAATTATTATTATTTTTATTTTTTTTATCTTTTTTTTTTTGATACATGTACAAAAACAATACATGACATGCTGGATTACATCTCAATATGTATATTTCAAATATTTTTCATAAAATGTGCAATATAATAATGGTTTTCCCAATGTGCAGCCCAGATATGATTTAATGTCTTCTCATATTTCATGCACTTTATTCTATTTCACTGAATTTTTTTTAATTGTTTTACTCTTACTGTAATTGTAACTGTATTTGTACCTCTGCTAGATTCTAACTGCATGTTTTTGCCTTGTACTTGTCCTGAGCAATGGCAATAAAATGTAATCTATCTATCTATAATCTATTAGTGATGTGCAGCAGAAATAAAAGACGTCTATATTACAAGTTCATTGCATTGTGCTCAGATATGCCACCAAAAATCACAAGCAGAGACAGCGGCTAATCACTGGTAAACCAGCGCAGCTCACCAGAGCACAATGCATCTGTTTCTGAGGCTTAACTAAACACACAGTGATGAAATTCACACCCTTCACCCAAACTAACCTTCATTTAAACGCTCAAACACCAAGCCAGCAGAGCTTTAGGCCGGTCCGGCCCGCACCTTCAATACACAACGCGTTCTAATGACAATACTGGACTACAGAACGCTACAAGAAGGAGCACGGGGTGAGTAGGGGGAGAGAGAGAGGCCGAGAGACACTGTATGTCTGTGTGCATGCAGCAGGCATGGCGGGGGAAGAGCACACATTGTTTTATGAGCAAGAGTAGAGTCGGAGAATAAAAGAGGCTCAGCTGAATGGGAGGAGATATGCAAAGGCGGAGAGCCGAGGCACGTGTCGCAGAGGGTGCACATCACGAGAGATGTGAACATTCACGAGGACCTGAATGTCCAATCACGTCGCTGCTCTCAGTCAACCAATTACCGCCCAGTCATTCCCCGGGCCAAGAACAAACGCCTTCATTCACAAAAGTAGAAACGCAGGCCCGAAACTAACGTTCACACATCGAGAGTTGTTGTCAGGGAGGCAAAAATAGCACACCGCCCGGTTGTTTTCCAAGCGTATGTGAACCTCCTGCACGCCCATCGATTTTCATGTGTTGCTGGGGCGACTCTCAAATATACAGTCGATGGTCGCGGTGCATGGGCCATGTGATAACAGAGGAGGACACAGCTCCTGAAAGGAAGTCACAGGCCACAGATGTGGACAACAGGGTGGTGTCACGCACAAGTTGGCGGGAAATAAACCGTGTTTAGTTTGTTGGGAAATCTCAGGTTTTCTTCTGGATTGTAGCTAAAGGCTACATTTAATTATAAGTAATTAATGCTAAATGTAAAACAACATCATAATATATTCAAACTAACTGCATTGCATCAAACAACTGATGTATTTATTGAACTCCAGAAGAGAACAATGCTTTAAGTGATGCTGAAACTTTGTCCAAATATTTATGGACACCCCTTCTAATCAATGCATTCCAGCTACTTTAAACGGCACCCATTGCTGACACAGACGGGCAAATGTAAACACATAGCTTGTCTAGTCCCCGCAGAGATGTACTGCCAATAGAATAGGACTCTTTGGAGCAGATAAACATGAACCTTTTGGCACAATGCTTAATTCTAGGTGTGAGCTAGAGATGTATATATTTTTTGTTTACAGATTTTGCAGATTTATGATCATTTTTTTCAAGCAAACATTTAGGTCATGAAGAACACAGATTGTTTTATCTGGATTATACATATTGTTAAGTGTTTTCAGGTGATTCAGGTGACAAATATTTTGCAGCAGGACTGTTTGTGACTCGCTTGTCTCGAGTTTGAAATATATAATAATCTCAAAATGCTGATATGCTGCTTGCAGCCAGAACATTTTTTGTTAATGGCACAGATACCGCATTTGTTCATAAACACATTGGTGGCGTAACGGATCACAGAACACACACACAGTTTGGATCGGATCACGGTTTTTGGGTCACAAGTCATATATTTTTTGGATCAGCTTGTGCTGTTTTTTGTGTTAGTCTGTGTCTGTAGGTGCTGGTCAATGACTGGCCACCAGGGGAGCTCTTTATAAAAGAGCTGGAAGACCAACCCGGTACTTCCACTATTCACTCTGTTAGCTTTCCAGCTGTGTTATATTCTTATTCTCACATTTGGGGATAAGTAGGGCGTGAGTGCCTTGTTATGGCTACATGTGGCTACCTGGTTTGACAGCAGGGGTCGGTTCGGGTAGGGTTGTGTATTTTGGTTTAGTTAGTTTGTGTTTGATTTCTTATTTAATCTGAGCCCGTGTCCAAACGAGACTTCCACGGCTCACACTAATATAACTCTGCTGTCCACTCACACACCAGAGTGAAGGTGCTGAGGGTGTGGCTGTGCTCGATGTGTCGCCTAAGACTATCCACATGCTCCGCTCACCTGGCCGTCAGCCGCTCAATCTGTGTGGGTGTCCCAACTGCAGCTCTGTGTCCAAATATTTACTGGGATTTATTACTGTGAAAAGTAACAGCTGTAGTAAAACTGTACTCCACACTGTTATGGTTAAACTTTGAAAAAGATTAATCCCTAATGGTGTGGCAAGGTGGGAGGGGGGCGTCCATATGGATCACGGATTATCTGTGATCCGTTACACCACTATTGTACGGGGTTAGTACTGGTGCCAAAGTAAACTGCATATACCCCTTTAAGTCAGTAGGGATGCACTAATATGGAAATTGGGAGCTACTTACAATGTCCGATATCCCTCCTCAAACAAATCTGCTGATGCTGAAGTGTCACAAAAGCCATAAATGTATAAATAAATAAAAAACTAAGAGTCTGCTTCACCTGAATGTTCAAAATATCAGTTAACAATATTATCCAAATCTAAACACCTGTCGAATGGCAGATTTCTTAGCCTATCAGTTGAGAAGGTAAGACCACCCCTGTATAATCATTAGCCTTCAACTGAGAGAGTGAGTCAGAGTCATTTCTGACAACATCAGATTCTTGTCTGCTGTTTTGGATAGAGGTTCATAGTGTTTGGCTTCGAAGTGAACCTGTAATCTTGATTCCCTCTGGACTCAGATACAGTCTAGACAGATCTCGTACATTTCCTGGGACAGCCAGCGTCTCAGACTGGACCAATCAGGGCCGTTTGTGGTCGTTTCTGATAGACAGTGGAGCTGCCAGGATTTGACTGCTTTGTTGTTCTTGTTGTGTTTCTGACAAAGAAGGCCGAGTTATCACAGATATGACACTGGCCGTGAACACACTTCCAGTACGAAAGAAAGTTTGTAGTAAGAGGCTATAGTGAATTCACTTTGAATCTGGTTCTATTATAAACACCGTTTACACCTAAAAATACACCGGTTTCTGCTTCCGAGTACCTCCGGAGACATCCTCAGACCTCCTTAGGCCAGCCTGCCATGCCCAGTTGTGTGTTGACAGTGACCATAATGCAAATTTTACCATTATTAATATGAAGGCTATCTAGGTAAGGAGTCTGAACTCTTGGCTCTCATCTTAAATCTTACACTACATATCCAAATGTTTGTGGACACCCCTTCTAATGATGCCTTCAGCTACTTTAAGCTGCACCCATTGCTGACACAGATGTGCAAATGCACACATACAGCTTGTCTAGTCCCTGTAGAGAAGGCAGGCCAATCGAATAGGACTCTCTGAAGCTACTGGCACCACACCTAATACCAGGCATTGGCTAGAGGGGTATAAAGCAACAAGCATTGAGAAGTGGAGCAACGGAACGGTGTTCTCTGGACCTCACTGACGCACTTGTTGCTGAACGCAATCAAATCCTCACAGCAATGCTCCTCCAAAGTCTAATAGAAAGGCTTCTTCTTTCCTGGACAGTAGAGGCAGTTACTCCAACAAAAGCAGGATTAAATCTTTTTTAATACCCTTCAGAAGAAACAAGGAACGAACAGGTGTCCCAATACTTTTGTCCAAAGTGTTTATTCTCAATTCTTAATTTTATTGTATGTATTTTAAAAAAATTTCTTCGCCTTATTTATTTTAGATTGTTTGTTTTGATCTCTTTTATAGTGTTTTTCCATTTTGATATCTCACAATTGTAGTAATAATAATAATAACTATATCACTTATACTACATACTACATACATTAATCCTATTTAATTTTAGTTTGGTTAGTTTGTGTGCCTTTATTTTAAAGCTTAGCACTTTCTTCTGTTTTCACTCATTGCTTGTTAAATGTTTTGAGCTTTCTGTAAAGTTGGTGGAGTTGGTGATGTTAGGACGATTCTAAGGACCTGTGTCTGACCGGGGCCCTAAAGAATGCATTAATTGAGCACTCTGGGAGAACTGTTAGAGCTGTGGGGCCCAGTGTAATATCTTTCATTGGCCCATATTCCCTGGCAGTGCCCCTGCAAGGTAATGTAAGATGAAGTTTTATTAGGTAAATGACACTGACCCTTACACTAAAAACACCACACTGTTCCCATCCTGCAAAAACCTTGTATCTTCATTTTTTCTCTGTGTTTTTCACTTTGTGACAAAGTGAATCTGGCAGTTCTTCTTGACACTGTGTCAAATGTGCAGGATAAATGGACCAATAGAAAGACAATGCTCCACAATGACTGCCTTTTACATCGACTTCCACTGAAGTTATTTATTGTTAAATTAAGCTATTTATTGCTGCCATCCGTTTTGAGGGACAGCAATGCAGTCAGTTTCATGAGGAATCTGGGGCAGTGGTGGCTCAGCGGTTAGAGCGCCGGGCTAACAGGGTTGTGGGTTCGATACCCGGGCTCGGCAAGCTGCCACTGTTGGGCCCTTGAGCAAGGCCCTTTACCCTCTTTGCTCCCTGGGCGCTGGAGTTGGCTGCCCACCGCTCTGGATGTGTGTGTACTCACTGCCCCTAGTTCACTAGTGTGTGTGTGTGTGTGTGTGTGTGTGTGTGTGTGTGTGTTCACTACCACAGATGGGTTAAATGCGGAGGACACATTTCGCTGTGCAGTGTACACTGTACAGTGACAAATACGGGCACCTTTTTTTTTACTTGACATCCTCACATAAAAAGGGGTAGATTTCATACATACTTTCCTATATGTAAACATCAGTGGTGGACCAAGTGGACAAAGTACAGAGTTTACTGTTCAGCCAAACATGATTCCCTAAGCAAAACTGTACTCTTCTACGAACACACACTATTAAGACAAAATTAATGTCATTTACAAAATATCTTTCATACTGTGACAAAACACCACATCCTTTATTAATGTATTATTAAATGCTTATGCAAGTGTTATATTGTCCCAATGTACAGATGAAACCACAAGTTTACATACACTATATAAAATACCAGGCATTGGCTAGAGGGGTCTAAAGCCCCAAGCATTGAGAAGTGGAGCAACGGAACGGTGTTCTCTGGACCTTACTGACACACTTCTTGCTGAACGCAATCAAATCCTCACAGCAATGCTCCTCCAAAATCTAATAGAAAGCCTTCTTCTTTCCTGGACAGTAGAGGCAGTTACTCCAACAAAAGCAGGATTAACTCTTTTTTAATACCCTTCAGAAGAAACAAGGAACGAACAGGTGTCCCAATACTTTTGTCCATAGTGTTTATTTTCAATTCTTACTTATTGTAAGTATTTAAAACATTTTTTCTCCTTATTTATTTTAGATTTATTTTGATCTCTTCATTTTTATAGTGTTTTCCATTTTATAATCTCTTTTAAACTGACAAAACACCACATCCTTTATTAATGTATTATTAAATGCTTATGCAAGTGTTATGTTGTCCCAAACTACAGTTGAAAGCAGAAGTTTACACGACACATTCATGAATTTAGAATAAACTTTTCCCGTTTTAAGTCACTTATGATTACCAAAATTAATGAGATCCCAGATTAATGAGAATAATCATTTTTATTACTTTTAAGCCATTTTTATTACTATTTCTATTACTTTTAAGTCAAAAGTTTAAATACACCAAGATTACTATGCCTTTCAACAATTTGGGACAGCCCATATGATGATGTCATGTCTTTGGAAGCTTCCGATAGGTTTATTGGCAACATCTGAGTTAATTACACCTGTGGATGTATTTAGGGTACACCTGAAACACACTGCTTATTGTGCAATATCACGGGAAAGAGATCAGGAAGAGAATCGTGGACTTGCACAAGTCCGGCTCATCCTTGGGTGTAATTTCCAGATGCCTGAAGGTGCCTCGTTCATCTGTACAAACAATTATACGCAAGTACAAACTAGATGGGAATGTCCAGCCATACCCCATACCGCTCAGGAGGGAGACAGTTTCAGTGTCCCAGAGATGAATGACATGCTTTGGTCTGAAATGTGCCCAAATCAAGCCCAGAACAAAAGCTAAAGACCTTGTGAAGATGCTGACTGAAGCTGGTAAGGCATGTGCGAGCAAGGCGGCCTACAAACATGGCTCAGCTACACCGGGAAGAGTTTATTCTAAATTCATGCATTTTTCTTTTTGACAGTGAGAAAAGAGTGTCTTTTTTTATATAGTTTATGTAAACTTCTGGTTTCAACTGTAAGTTCCCTTCAAATACAGATATTATACAAATTTATTCTAAAAATCTATCTACAGATCAGTCATTATGGAAATGTCCGGAGTTCCCCACAACGTGAATAACTAGCCTAGTGTGTGTTATTCTGTGCGTTCTGAGTTGCGTGGGATATTTAAATGCAGTCAGTAAAAGGAGGTTCAGTTGAAGGTTCAGTCAAACCATTGTTTCAGTGGACTTCACGGTACATCGTGGCATGACTTGCATAGTTAGGCGGACTTTTGGACTTTCAATGACAACATTTGTTCAATTGTGGGTGATGGGGTGATCCTCCTAATGCCATTACAGCAATTACGCCTAATAAAGACCAACCACACTTGCACATGAAGAAAATTATTATTATTATTATTATTATTAAAAGTTATTTAGTGAACTTTTTAAATATGCACTGCTGATCATATTTGGTATTTCCTATTATCAGCACAAATTACCATGTAAAACAACAGGATCTTCAGTTAGAGCTCCCTAGTCCAATCCAAAGCCTCTTAAGTAGCCTCTCCAGATGCTCTTTAATAGTCTTTAACACCTACAGCTTTGAGAAACTCCCCCCATGAAAGAAATGGATCTTTCTTTTATCTTTATTAAATATAAATATATACGTTATATCTGTGTTTTTGTGTTTTGCAAATGTGACAAACGTAAAATATAAGATTTCCAAAAAAGGACCATTGCTATTGAGCTTTGGGTAGATACCCATTCACCAAGTATATACTTAGAAACTAAGCCTTTACTATAAGTTTTCCTAGAAAGTAAAATTAAGAATCATGTGTGCCTTTATTTATAGAAGACTTCAAAGGGGGGGGGTCAAAGGTTCTGTAATAAAGGCAGTAGTCATTTATATATATATATATATATATATATATATATATATATATATATATATATAACCATTAATCATTTGAATGCATCAATTGTCATTTGCCTTGTGAAATGGCCTTTTTTCAGTACCACACATAATAATTTAGCTACTTGAGAGTGTATACTGTGTGTGTGTGTGTGTGTGTGTGTGTGTGTGTACTAGTAGGGTTCCAGAAAGCTATATATGGACCAGACACTGGAAACAGTAAGTGTTCAACTACAATATAACTATCATGTATATCAGATATGCTGCCTTTATATTTTTAACAGTGGCTATCCTGTGTAAGTTGTGACCTGTGTCCTTGCCCAGGACCTTATACCTCCACCTGTCCTTTAACCCAGTACTGTAACACAACACACACCCAAACAAACACCAGGTGAGGCCTAAGAGGGGCAAGGCATGACTATAATACCGTTAAGCTGCTTGCTAGCTGTTTTCTAGGTGCCAGCCCCTCCAGCACACCTTAACATAAGGTCAGGACTCTGTGGTGGACGTACCTGCCCATGTGCCCAGTCTGGAGGCGCGGACCAGGGATCCGTTGCCCACGATCCAAACCCGGAGGCCGGAGAGCAGGCGGTAGAGAGCGCAGGCCGTAAGCCAGGCCGCAGTCGCACCGCCCAACCAACAGAGCAGCTGTCCGGGCTGTGGTACCTCCATCATAACAAACCTTTTATATGAATATAAACCGCTAGAAAGCCTAAAAACACAATGCCCGCACAGTCCTCATACAAACCCTACATGCGCCTTCACCCATGGACTCGCCTCCACGCTGGCTAGGTCTTCCGATGACGCTGTCGTCGAATCTCGGCTGCGGATTGGCCTGTCCGCCTGTCCGTCAGAAGTTGAGGGCGGGGCTCTCTTAACGTCTCGAACGTTCATTGGACAGCGCCGTGTAGGATGAGGTGAGTTAATGAGTATAAGCACAAGTTTTAAAGGATTCGTTTTATATTTTATTTTAATATGTGTTGATTCATAAAGTTCAGAATTTGAGGGTATAAATTAATGTATATTTAGTAAAAAAAAAAAAAAGGAGTAAAAAAAAAAAGGAGTGAACGTGAACTCGAAGGACAAGCCAGTGCTAGGTGAGGTCTTAAAGGGCCCATGTCCTACAGTTTCCTTTTCTCTAATTTATTTAGTCCACTTACGATGGTGTGATGCAGATGACCTCTGTTCAGACTAACCTAAAATGCACCTAGAAGAATTCATCATGAATGGGAGGGGCTACACTGCTGTAAGCTGAAAAGGGAGGTGTGACTGTGTTGGTGATGTAATGATATAATGACGTCACAAAATTAACAAAATCTTAGTTTCTGAAGGTTGGCCATGTGGTGAGTGAATGGTAAGTTTGTCCACTTTATTCAGTGTTAATTTACTACAGCAAACTTCGAAAAAGGGAGACAAGTTCAGGTCAGGCTTTTTTTTTTCGTGGGGCAGTAGTGGCTCAGTGGTTAGAGCTCCTGGATATTGATGACAGGGTTGTGGGTTCGACACTCGGGTTCGGCAAGCTGCCACTGTTGGGCCCTTGAGCAAGGCCCTTCACTCTCTCTGCTCCCCAGGCGCCGCAACGATGGCTGCCCACCGCTCCGGGCATGTATGCTCACTGTCCACTGTGTGTGTTTCACTGGTGTGCATGTGTGTGTTCACTGCACAGATGGGATAAAAGTGGAAGCCAAATTCCCTCTGTGTCCGTCACAAATGGTCAGTGTGGTTGTTTAATGTTTGAAATGCTCTGTTATTTTGTTAGCACAAGGTCGCAGCATACATTTCATTATGCATGACATAATCTACAGCACGGTTTTCAGAAAAAAAGCACTTAAAGGACATTGGTAATTATGACTACACATTCAAATACAAAGTACAGTGGTCAATAATAGCATGTTGCCTTTAATCAGCTTCATATAGCTCAGAAGGCCCAACATAAAATATCACTACTATAAAAACCTTCTACTAATAATACCATTTTCTTCTGTTTACATATGTTCACAAGAAAAGTCACATAGTAGAGAGTGGAGTATAATATTATTAACCAATGTTGATGAAAAGGAATTACTGACTCACTTATGTTGTAGTGACGTTTAGAAGGTCAAGAAAATCAACAGGACCTTTATTGTCGTCCCAGTATTCCAGCATGCTGGAACAAACACATAGACATAGGCTAATATACAACTGCAGGCCAGTGGTTGCTGAACCACACAAGACATAGTGACCAAGATGTAGGAAATATATACAGTCATGTAATTAAGCAATGCTTACAATATAATATGCAAATATAAAAATATAATATCAAGGTACATTTTCACAATTTGCACATTAAATACATAAAAAGTATATCATGGTACTTATTTGGATATTTATCTGAAATGTATGTATGATAGAATATGCAAATATGAAATGGATAATTTATTTCAGTTGGTGAAAATGCAATAATAATTTACAGAGTAAGACGTGAGTCAGTTTTTCATAACAATAACAGTTTAACTGGTTTTATTCAACTCAAATAAACAAAAGTAAGCAAAAATATAATCAAAGAAACAAATGTTGTATTACATTTTTATAATGTCATGTTTTAATGAATCCAAATCACACCAAAACACCTTAAAACAAAACCTTTCCTGTTCCAGGGATAAATTATGGTATGGCATAATGGTATGGCTGAAACCCAATCAGCTGCTTGTGACTATGCAATTACTGTGCGGTTGTTCCGTATTCTGGAAATACTGATGATGCTCATGATGTACTCAGAAACATGTATAATCGCTTCATTTGTCACAATACCAATTTTACCCCCCAATACAATAGGTACAGTTCATAATTATCTTGGGGTAATTTCATTCTGTTGCTGCCGTTGCTAAGTTAATATTGGGATAATGAAAAAAAAAACACAGTGAGTGTTTAAGTGGACGTGTATCAACATTTTACTTAGTTAAAAATTGGAAGCCAAAATACTTAATTGAAACATTTTAACATCCCCAAATAAATAAGAGTAAAAAGTACATGTTTAAATTAATAAATCAGAAGTTTCTGGTAGTTTGTAATGTGGTGATTAAGGGGCTGTACCGGTCCTAACACCAGTTTAATGGTTAAATTACACTGGATGTTTTAATAAAAGACTATACATTCAAATGCACCAGAGCAATAATAATATAATATTAATAATATTGCTAAAATGGTTCTAGGGAGTGATTCCATAGAAGAACCTCAGTGCAGCTCCTCAGTGTGCTGAATTTACCATTACAAATAATCTGTGCTATAAAGATCCAAAAAGATGCTGATAATCAGAGTTTCAGTGCTTTATTGTCAACATTTTAATACAAAATAAATCCAGCATCATTTACCATCAGGCCAAAGCCCAAAGCTCCTGCTTGGCTGAGAAGTACAGGGTTGAAGGTTCTGGAAACAATTGTGTAGTTCAGGTTATACAAGTTACCACATACAGATAATAGCATCCTTATATACACAGCAGAAACCAAGGGTTTCATTGGGTCACTCACCTCCCAAACCCTCCTCAAAAAAGAGAGGGGTGCCACATTGGGGGGGGAGTGTGAGGATAATTCTAAGGGCCTAGGACTGTCAGGGGTCCAAGAAATGGTGCTGACTGAGTATTTTGGTCGAATTATTGAGTTGTGGCCCCAGTGTGATATCTTTCCATGAGGTCCCAAAGCCCTGGTAGCGCCCCTAGATGCAACACCCCTGTTGTTTTTTTTGTCCAACCAATGTTTAATCCAAGTAGGCACTAATGTTTACATATAGGTAAATAATTATTTAATTATTTTAAAAAGGTAAATATAATTATTTAATTATTTAATTTCAGTCTGGCAGTTATCTACATTGTCTCAAAATGTCTTGATGAATGTCCAATGGACAAATAGTCTATGTCTATTGGTTATGTCTCATTCATCATGACATTTTGAGACAATGTAGAAAACTGCCAGACTGAAATTGAAATACTTTGACTGAATGAAATCCATTGAACTCTATTGAAAGGTTAGAAGGTTTGTTTTCCTTCTCCTGTAAAGTTAATATGTTGGAGAGGTTTTTGTGGAGTGGTCATATAGTGATAATGTACTTTCATATTAAATAAATCATACCTGCAGATGAAACATAAGCATTTCAAGATAATGTGTTCATACAGATTCCCTGTGATGAACCTTTCTCAAGAACCTCCACATAATATAATCATTCAATACATATTACAAATTTGTCCTCAAACCATACGGGAAAGCTAAGAAGCAAGAGAAACCATTCCAACTTCCAAGCGTAAAAGCCAGAGCGCTTTGACCAGACAGAACCAAAGTAAAAGAAGGAAAATCATCGCTGTCCAAAGAAAGAAATGTATCTTCAAAACAGCAACTTTTTAAGAAAAAAAAACTTTCAATGGGGGTCAACGTAAAAACATTTTATTGAAATCATTTTGGAGTATTTATATAGTGTTTATATAGTATTATACAGTGTTCAGGGAAGCCGCAGGGTTCAAAGGATGGAGAAAACTGAAAATGGACAAAATGGAGATTTCATTTTCATTGGACAGCAGTGATATACAGATAATGTACTTCTAGTAATAATACAGGTATGACGCACACCAACCAGTGTGTTTGTTCAGGTTGGTCTAGTTGGTATTAAGCATCAAGTAAGACGTTCTTAAGGGGTCAGTGTTTCAGATATATTTTTTATTTAATTGTATTTAATAGTGGATAAAATGTGGCTTGTAATGTAACTGTGTTTTGAGACAATATGGTTTTTGTTTTTTCCATAAATAGAGAGAAAATTATTACCAAAATAAGTACCAAAATAATTGTCTGTGGTAATCGATCATATACTACAGATACATAAGATTGAAATTCTGCTTCAGAACAAGTACAGTTGACACTCATGATATAAATGAAGTTTCATTTGTCCACATTTTCGCTGCACAAAGCCCAAAAGATCAAAACTGGTTGGCTGGATAATACAGGATCATTGGTTTTGAAACCTGTATAGTTCTGCACAGAATCTGTAAAGTACTGAAAAGTATGGAGTTGTTTCCCCTGAGGTTTGATTGGCTGCCTCATTCCAAAAAGCAGTCCAGGCTGAAACTATCTTTACAACTTCAGTGTGAATGGGCGGGGCTAAACTGTGGTAGGCTGAACATGGAAAGGGGAGATTTTTGTGTGACGGTGGTATGTATAATTGTTTTCAGACTTAATTAATCAATTAATCAGAATTAATATCTACAGCCATAAGTCATTTAGGATTATACATTCATACAGATTCCCTGTGAAGAACCTTTCTCAAGAACCTCCACAAAATATTATCATTCAATAGCTATTAAAACATTTTCCTCAAACCATATAAGTACATATACAATGTTCTTAAACAACAACAATTGAACTTTAATTTAAAGCTGTGTTTAGAATAAATAAATTATAAATTATATAAATTAAATTAATTACTATATTTAAGAAAATGTTCATTTCTGTGATTCCAGACTGTAATTGCTGTTACCTTTACTTCTACAATTCCTTCTTTAATCACATTAACTATACCGAAACTCACATCAGGGTTTCTTGCAGTAAATGAAGAAAGTCCAAAGGCAGAACAACTCTTTAAAAATTAAATTTTTAACAAATTTACACAAATTTTAATATACTGTTAAATATTCACTAAATATTACTGTTACAAAATTGTATGTAGTTAACTGTCCTTTATGATATTTACACTAGCAGTAATTATATCTTTATTTATTTCAAAATTAATTAGTGACTGTTTATTTATTCATCTTCTTATCCAGGGTCTGGGTCACAATGGGTCTACCCGAAATCATTGGGTGCAAGGCAGTAACACTCCCTGGACAGGGCACCAAATCATCTCAGGGTAAAAGTATTATTATGATTATTTTAAGCACCGTAAGTGAGATGACACATTTTCCTGTTATCTTCTTCCTCAGAATGAGCACCAAGGCGACATCCGCCTGAAAGAAAACCTCTTTGTACACATTGTACCCCATTCATACTTGCACTTAGAGCTGGCCACTTATGATCAGGTTACCCAAGATGCATGTCATTGGCAGATGTGAACAGGACAAGAGGTGTATCTGTGCATCCAGGTGGGATTAAAATGATCAGAGCACCTCTGATCAGTTCAGTGATAAACAGAAGGTAATTCAGGCTGTAACTTTCTCAGGGGAGGAGAGATGAAAACACAAACACCTGAAGAGAAACAAAGGCAGAGAAGTACCTTTCACCCCATCTGACTCAATCGTTAATCTAAACCTCTTCAGAGCAAGAGGGACCTTCAGAGATTAGGGTGCAGATTTGGTTGCACATCAGTAGACAATAATATACACAAAGCAACTTATACTTACAATTAGGTGAACATGAATCATCATATTATGATGTTTACTGCTTTATATTTCATGCAAATAATAAAATGATATTATTATCAAGAGTAATATTACGTATAGAGATGCAGTTTTATTGTCTAATGGCAGTTTTTCCATCATCTGTCAATAAAATTGCCAAATCTACATCTTGAATATTTGAACAAAAAAATCTCGCTCCGAGGGTCTTAGCAGTCTAATAGGCTACCACTATGGCCCAGCAGGATGCGAGTTTAAAACCCAATGCCATGTCATTTTGCCATCAGCAGCCGGAGTCCAAGAGAGCACAATTGGCTGTGCTCTTGTCAGGTGGGTAGATGGCGCTCTCTCGCCCCTCATCATGCTTAAGCAATGTTGGCCGGCTCAGGCGTCTGTTAGCTGGTGCGGTGGAGCTGGGGACCAGGCCTTTCTGGTCTCTGAGCATGTCGGCTGCCTGGCCATGTTCGAGAAGAGGCGGTGGTCCATACCATATTGTGTCGGGAGTATTGCTAGTGCTAGGGGGAGCTAGGAATAGGTGGGTTAATTGGTAGAACAACAATGGGAGGAAATGGGGAAAAAATTGACAAGCAAAAAAAATAAATCGAACTAACAAATAACTAAGAAAACAAATAATGTGAGTGGCACGTCTCCCTGACCCCCCGACCCCCACCCCCTCAAGAAATGTCACCAGTGCTAATGAGTTTTAGCTTTAAAGGGAAAAATGTTTCTTTATACATCACATTAAAGTGATAGTGTGTAGGTTTTGGGGATTTTGAGACCTCTCTGGTGAGAATGTGTAATTGAGTCGAGCATGTGGAAGAGCACTGTTAAAATGTGCATTGTGGTGTGGTCTCCTTTCCAAAAACCTACCAGACCACTCAGAAAGACTACTGCTTTCAGTTGAAATGAAGAAATCCTAAGGACTGCTGCTTTAAATTTTAAACACAGATGAAGTTGTAAGAATCCTTAAACTTGACCTTAACAGACCTTAAACTTGGTTCATCTTTGTTGGTTCTTTTAGGCATAAATATTAAATATAATAATGTATATACATAAACACACACACACACACACAAATATTAAAGGAATACTACAGTGATTTTCAGCCTGGTCAGTGTCTGCTGTTTCTGTGCTTAGAAAAGATCAGTAAACACACTATAATAGACGATAATGGGAAGTCTCTTCAGCATCAGCCCACTGGCTTTTATTATAAGTGTGTTATAAAACAGTGGGTTTTCTGTTGTTTTACTAAGTGCAGTTAAATTAGTACCTGTAAAATGATTGTCTGTGGTAATCAGTCTTATAGTACTACAGTCACAGCAGACGAGGTTAAAAATACATAAATACACATTATTATGAGAGTTATTTGCATTAGTATGCAAATAATCCAAACCAGGCTGATGATCAGAGTTTCAATGCATTCAATTCAACTTCTTCACATCACTTAAACACAGCATCGTTCCCAACATTTACGCTGCAGCCCAAAGCCCAAAGCCTAAAACCTCTGCTTGAATGAATAGTAATACAGGGTCAAGGGTTTCTGGCCTTGCACAGGTCAGCCTATACAAGTTACCCCAGAAAATCACCATCGTTACGTATACTACTGTTAACCCAGACGGACAGCAGGATCATACATTCAGACCGATACCAAGATCTCACACAGTCATAGCAGCAATAATAATAATAATAATAATAATAATAACAGTAACTTTATTTATAAGTACATATAATCCAAAATTATTATTTATAAGTACATATAATCCAAAATACAGCTGAACGTGTAATCCAGACATAAATACATACTGCATAGGTCACTTCCACAGTGGTTTCTCTAAAACACTGACAACCTGAACCAGCTTCTCTTTACGTGTTCTCTGATACACATTTAACCCCTGCAGACTGCTCTCGAAGGCACTTTAATAGGAGCTAACAAAACAAATCTGTGATAAATAGGTATTACACTTGATATGAACTCCATTACACACATTGTAATCAAGAGTGGAGGAAGACAGCATGTCCTAGCTAGCTTAAAAAAGGTGAACTGGTTCAAGGCCCTGCATGATAGTGTGTGTTACTTGGAAATATGTCACAGTTTGGAAGGAAAATATGATTCTGATTCTGATTAATGCTGTAATAGTGAAAGATTCACTGTTGGGAATTAGGTGTGTGAGGTATGTGAGGATGTTTATGAAGTTAGGAAACCTTCCCATTATTGTAAAACAATGAAGAGATAAGCAAGATACAGCTACAGCTTATATGTATCGAACATTTCCTACTCAGACGTCGTTTAAAGTGCTTTACATTAAAAGGAAAAAATATGAAGATGTAAATAAATAGAGATAAGTCAAATTAGATACATAAAATAATATGGCTTAAAAGCTTAAAGTGTAATATTGAAACTGGATTCCAGCAGAAGCAGAAAGTGCAAGTTCCAGAGCTCAGCTGTAGGCCTGTGGGTTTTTTTATATTCTGTACACCCAGGCAAGAACCACCGTAAATCCTGAACCTACAAGGCATCCATCTGAAACACAACACAGCTAGAACCAACTCCCAGAAGATCTAGAAGTGCCCCAAATGGTTCTGTTTACACAGGCCTACATGGGGCCTCACCCAGGTCGTAGGTCCTTGTAAAAAGAGGCTGGATTTAAGACCTGATACATTTGGGGTACATCTAGGATCTTCTGGAAGTTGTTTCCAATTATAAGCAGCATTCTCTTTCTTTATTCTGTACGTCTAAACCAAGAACCTAGAAAACATCCACCTAAACCACAATACAGCTAGATCCACCCCCTGTAGATCTAGATGTGTCCCAAATGTATCAGTTTTTACCTCCAGGTTCTGTTTAAATGGGTCTACAGCCTGGGTGAGGCCCAATGTAGGGTCTTGTAAAAAGGCTCTCTTTTAAAACTCATATATTTGGGGTACATCATGGATCTTTTGGGGGTTGCTACTAGTTAAAAGCAGCATTCTGTGATAATTAAAGTTTGTATTATTCTGTACGTCCAAACCAAGAACCTACAAACATCCACCTAAAACACAATACAGCTAGAACCAACTTCTAGAAGATCTAGAGGTGCCCCAAATGTATCCGTTTTTACCTCCAGGTTCTGTTTAAATGCCTCTACAGCCTGGGTGAGGCCCAATGTAGGGTCTTGTAAATAAACCTAGGTTTAAAGACTGATACATTTGGGGTACATCTAGGATCTTCTGGAAGTTGTTTCCAATTATAGGCAGCATTCTCCTCTTTTTTTTATTCTGTACATCTAAACCAAGAACCTAGAAAACATCC
Organism: Salminus brasiliensis; assembly: GCF_030463535.1. NCBI lineage: Eukaryota > Metazoa > Chordata > Actinopteri > Characiformes > Bryconidae > Salminus > Salminus brasiliensis. The sequence goes on from NC_132902.1 coordinate 22,793,738, forward strand.
ACCTAAACCACAATACAGCTAGAACCAACTTCTAGAAGATCTAGAGGTGCCCCAAATGTATCCGGTTTTACCTCCAGGTTCTGTTTAAATGGGTCAACAGCCTGGGTGAGGCCCAATGTAGGCCCTTGTAAGTAGAACCTGGGTGATACATTTTGGGTACATTTAGGATCTTTATTCTGAATGTCCAAACCAAGAACCACTGTGAATCCAAAACATCCACCTAAAACACAACACAGCTAGAACCAACTCCCAGAAGATCTTAGATGTGCTCCAAAGGTATCAGTTTTTATCTCCAGGTTATGTTTAAATGGGCCTACATTGGGCCTCACCCAGGCCGTATGTCCAAGTAAACAGAACCTGGGTTTAAAAACTGATACATTTGGGGTACATCTAGGATCTTTTGGGAGTTGGTTCCAGTTACCAGGTCTAATCATTTTTTTGTTTTTCTGTACGTCCAAACCAAGAACCCCTGTGAATCCAAAACCTACAAAACACCCACCTAACACAACCCAGACACGAGCCACAGCTTCACTCCCTTTTTATATGTAGACTTCTAATGGTATTCTGAAGATGGCCTCCACTTGAGAAGCTTTCAGACAGGAATACAGACATTTTGTGCTTCTAACTTTTAAATTGACAGTATGTTAGACTAGACCTGATGTCTAGTAATTAAACTATTAAACTTGGATAAACTACGTGGGTCTGTAAATGATTACATTTCGTGACTCATTAAAGTTACAGATTTAGCTCACCTCGTCAACAGTCTGAGACTAGTGTGAGGCTGTTGTATGGGTCGAAAAATATTGGTCATCAGAAAAATGTTGAGAAAACAGTCTGAATTCTTAAAGGGCCCATATTCCACATTTTCCCTAAACTATATTTCTTTCTCCTGCCGTCCACAAATCATATCTGTTGTTTTTTTTTTTGTACATAGCAACATAGTTTTGGACATTGGATTCATTGGATTCTTGAAACCAAATTTTTGGTTAGTAGAATTCTGTAAGTTATGAATGTTAGGATTTTGGTTGTTAGGCCATTCAAAAGTTCCTAAGATGTTTTTATTTAACTTTCACTTTATCATTTATTCATTCATTCTCATTTTTGGAATTTGGGCTTTTCACATTAGGTAGCATATTTTTAAAAAATTCAGAAACTATTCTGCTATCTGTTTTCTTTTAAAAACCTCTAAAACCTCATAATATGACAAATTCATTAAATACTATTTAATCACATTATCATTAATTATTGTTATATTTGTATTATTTAAATAATTTTTAATTATTTAATGTGATGAGGTCTAAGTTGTATTAGTGTTTTTATTGTGTTTTATTGTGTTTTAAAGTTTTCCATATCATTAGTGTTTGTCTAACTGGGAATGTTGTGTAAGAAACGTTCTAATAACGTAGCGATGCCAGTCATTATTATGTTACACGTTTTTAGAACGTTCCTGGAACATTATGTCTGTGACGTTACAGGTTAACCTTCCTGGAACCTTTTAAAAACACTTAGAAAACATTTCTAACATTTTGTGCAAGCTGGAGATATATGTAAAAGAGCTCTGTTCTGATTGGCAGCCCAGTATTGGGCCTCATTCAGGCTAAAACACTCTGTATTACTTCAGTGCGAGTGGGTGGGTGGAGCTAAACTGTTGATTGAATGGAATGAAGATATGCTGGTTTTTGTGGCTTCACAAAACCAATAATTTCCAACCAGATGGTAGGAATGGTAGGGGTGAGCACGCAAACTAATGCAAGGGAAAATTTAACACAGATTATTTTTGGAATTAAACTGGTCCCAAAGCATTCGCAAAGCATTCGCAAAGCATTCGCAAAGCATTCACAAAGCATCATCACTTGTAAAGCATCAGGTGAGTTCCTGTTAATTCACTCCTATATTATTTGAATCTCGCTTCTTATGGCTATAATACCCAGATAACATGACCATGTGGGGCCTGTATAGGTAGCCCAACTGGGAACCCAGAAAGATGGGTTGCCACCATGGGACCAGGAGAGGACAACCATGGGCCCCATCTGGGCTATACACTGCACATCGAGCTGTAACGGAAGCTTAACGGGAAGCTTAACTGGGTCCCAGTAACAACATACATACAAACCAACTCAGAACCCATGTCCACCTGAAACCCACCTAGCTCACAGGGCACCCACATGAGCATGTTGGCTGGGTAGAGCTCTGATTTGAAGCAGATAAAAAACTCACAGTCAGAGATAGCCAGTACAGCCAGACTACAGTACAGCCTCCACACTGGGGGGTTAGTTTTACACACTGTTACAACTAAGCCTCCTTGAAAAGACCAGAAAGGACACTTTAGGTAGAAGCTAAGGGGCGGACACTTCAGCACCTGACCACAGGCTTCTGTTATAAGTGTGTTTTTACTATGTATGGGGAAATATGTCAAAATTATTCCCTGTGGCCATCAATCATTCACAGCAAGCACAGCAGACAGAGACTAGGTGAAAAATGCAGTGGTCTATTGTCAACATTTACACACCACATAAACACAGCACCATTCGCCAACATTTCTACTGTAGCACAAAGCCCAAGGCCCAAAACCTAAAGCCCAAAGCTCCTCAAGGTCAAAGGTCCTGGACACGGCACGGTTCAGCTTGCATGAGTTCCCACACACTGATTTTAGCATCCTCATAAATACTGGGGATACACTGGTGATATTTTCACAACAAATGAATCCAATGACCAGGAGGACAGCAGAATTATACATTCAGACAGAGACCCTGACCGCATACCATCACACCAGCAACAGCTTTATTTATATCATACATTCAATTAAGGCTCAGATTTACAACTAAAAGTGTAATCTAGACATTCGTACATGCTGCAAATTTCCCTCCCACAGGGGTGTCCAACTTCTGTCCTCTCTGAAACACTGCCAAACTGAGCTAGTTTCTCTCTCGACATGTTCCCTGACACGCATTTAACCCCTGCAGACTGCTCCCGACGGCACTTTTACAGGAGATAACAACAACTACCTGTGATATATCTGTATTACACTTCATACAAACTCCATTACACACATTATAATCAGGAATGGAGGGAGGGGACGTGTCTCAGCTGACTTAAACACTCTTCCTTGTGTGCTTTTTTTTTTAAATAGAGTTTATAATTGAGTTAAGGAGTGTTTTACCAGTCTTTGCGTAGCCTGACTTGCTGAACATAACACGTTTTAATAATCCTAGTATGATTTGCTATTTTTTTATGGAACCATGCTTGTAAAAACCTTTCCCTAATGCATAACGGCAACAACGCAACCCAAGGCTGTTTTTAAGAGGAAATCAAATATAGAACATTCAAAAATTAAAATATACCATATAGCATTTGACTTACTTTTACCTTCATTGTTTTTGTTAACACATATTGTACCACTGTAGATGCTTTGTAGATGCTCACCTTGCCTTTAACTGACCTTCAACTATATATTTGCACTCTAAACTCTGTACATTTGTCATTAAATTAGCAGATTTGTGTCAAGCTAAGTGTACAGGTCTGTTGTAAACGTAAAGTAAATTGGTAATTAAGTAAACTACATACTAGATGTTATAAAGGAATATTTGCTAGGATTATTTTCTATAAACGTACTTAAAATGTAATATAAATAAAAGCGGTATGTAAAAATACATAATATGATATATAAATAATATATAATAATATATATATTTTAAAAATATATATTTTAAAGGAATATAAATGTATAAAAGTCATAATATAAGGAAAACAATACATTAGAAAATATATAGGGTAAAAATTGTAGAGTTTTTTTAACACTTTACTTAAACGCTGTAGCATAACACTAAAATAGCCATGCCATACATTTCTGAAGATGTAATTATAGATCATGTCTGATAATATAACTGTGTCGTGTTACAGCACTGATAATTGTCATGGCAAATATTATAATGTTTTATGTCATGACTCTGATGGACGTAATCTGTCATGACAAATCCCTGGCAGCATGTAGCTTCTGTCACAACATGTGTAGGGCATGATTACGTACATGTTACAGTATGTCGCAGGGTTCAGATTTACATTAACATCCTTTACAGTGAATCAAATGCAACTGAATTGGAGATGGTTTAGTGCCCCACCTACACTTATACTTAATCCTAACCCTGACTAATCTCAATCCTGATCAGCCGAGTTTCTCTGGATAATTTGCTCACAGTTTTAAACAATTGCATGTAATCTACAGTATAAGGCACGCTCATAATAAAATGTGACCATTAGTTTTACGCATGTTTGATACAGTGAATGCCCCTACCAGCATATTTACAGTACCCCTGTTTCTTACTAATACTGTACATGACTTATATTCATATTATAAATATATGTATACATATTTTTCTTGGGTCTAGTTATAGAACAAGCCCCACTTTTATCTTAATTACATAATTAGCATTCTTAAAAATAAAAAATAAAACAGAAATTCAGGTGGGATTTTTACAATTTACCAATCTGTTATTTTCTAATGTATTTTTTTTCTAAAGCAGCTTATATTATAACTTTTATACATTTATATTCACACATTTGTGTGATTTACTTTTCTAAAACACTTTTCCATAATTGTAGTTGCAAACTGTATTACAACATCTGTCCATTTACACTGAAATATTTTGTAATTTAATGTTTTTAAATCAGTTTCTTTTATATCTGTTCTGTAAATGCTGTTGCAGTTTTGAGCTGGATGACGACACTGCTAATTACAGTAATTCAAAATACAGTATTTAAAACAAAAACAGCAATTTTCTTATAGAAATTAGACATTTTATGGGAATTCTATATAATGCCAATATTAAATGAATGCTCCTTTTTAACTGTGCTGCCTTTTTTTTATTCAATCCTAAAAATAATGACACCCAAACAGAACCAAAAGGTGTTTCTAAAGTTTTTAAAGAATCTTAATGTAATATTTAAAAAAAAGAAAACACATTTATCAATAGTAAATAGGTTTTGGGAACATATAAGGCCAGTTTTGTAGCCCACATCACCCACAGACAGCACAGAAAGAGATGAACTGAGTGGTTGTGCAATGTTGTGCCTATGAGGGTCCAGTTCTGGATTTCTAATTAACAAGCTTAAAGTGCTGTTTTGTGGAACAGCTCGAGACGCTGACCAGACTTGTTTATCGTGCACTGTGCACAAACTAGACAAAGGGAAAAACACTCAGGTAAAGTCAAAGTCAGTCCATTAAAATGTTTACAGGCTGCATTTGGTCACTGTCACCTGAATTTCAGACAAAGCCAGGATAAACAACCAGCCCAGTTCAACAGTACATATCAGAAAAGGGCAATTCAGGCATTTTGCATTAGTATCACATTCAGTATGGCCCAGAATTCCAATAACAAATCACAACGAAGCAAACAGACGTTTGATATGGTGTTTATTTGACATATTTAAGCATTTGTACATAATAACTGATATCAGCTATAATAAATATAACATGTTAAAGTACAGCAGATACAGTAGATACAGAGGTCATGCTTAAATTACAAAAAAGACAATCAGTAGAATATTGTTCTGTTTGTTCTCTTTGTGTATAAAATGAATAAACTCTTCTTTTTTGCAGTTTATATATATTTATTAATTATACAATACATGCAGAATTACACCTTTTCATTTCTATACATATGTTGTATACTTTTTTTATATGGCTTAAATGGCATTTTATTAAAAATTAGGCCCCAGACAGTGATTGAAATACAGCAGACTGATTTAAAAACGTGGCTCATTTTCTTTTATTCTAATTTAAAGTGGAAAAGCTACATTTTACTGGTTTTAAAATGTGTTTTCATTCACATGCTTTAATACAAGCTGATATTTAGGCAGTAATGTAAGCTCCAAGTGGCACAAATGATGAGTACAGATATTCATGTTTATGTGAATAATACAAATGTACAGCTTATTATAACAGTGATGCCTGGGTGATCTCTGAAATGTAAACTCATGATAGATATGTGTGTAGTATGAGCATACATTTGAGATACTGCTGAGGGCCTGTAATACTAGTTACATAAAGTTACCTATTATAAGGTTATATAAAGTTCAATTAAACCTATTGGACGTAATATCAAATATAAAATAGTATAGAATATTTATTATATTATAAAGTATGTTATATTTATATGAAGGTATTAACAAAATAGGAGCAACTATGTACTAATAACAGACAGGCAGTGTTAATTACAGAAGACAGTATAGAAGCTTACACAGACTAAAGCGATCATTAATTACAGTTCATAACATAAGATGATTTTTTAAAATTAAGTCATATGTTATTATTCATATTGAATTTCTATAAATAGTGAGCCTGATTAGATGCATCTGTTAGGGCAGTCCTGCAGTGAGCCTGGATGTCGTGTTTGGTGCGTTGTGAGAGCTCCGTCTCTCTGCTGCACTGAGGGCACACTGAGAACTCTCCAAGACTTCTTTTCACAGGTGCAAGACTACAATTCACAACTTATGTAGCTCTGTGGTCTCTGCTCCTCTCTACACATCACTTGTAATGACCCTTCATTTATTACAGTCCAGACCTGGGCAGGGATTCAGGCAACTCACCAAGCGACGGCAGTTCTCAGCATATTATACTCATATATTAAAATAATGGGCCAAACCTTCCAACAGGTCATCAGACTCTATACTCACTCTAAACTCTAGAAATAGAATAGTATATACAGAGTCTATCTGTGGGGCTGAGTAAAATTAAGCAAGTAAAATAGCACCTGGTAAGACATGCATCCAGACGTTTGCTGTCAGACAGATCTCTGTGTGTTTCTGATTCTATAATTTGATCAAAATGTAACTGTTTAAACTTGAGATTCCTACAGTATAACCCCAAGCACAACCGCCCTGTTCTCACCAATAGCGTCAATCAAAAGCAGCTTCAGTCCATCAAGGACATTATAAGGTTATAAATGTAAGCTTTAGTCTGTGTGTGTTGTTTTTTTGGGGGTTTTTTAACGTCAGGCTAAAATAAAGCTTTTCGTGATGCTTTTTAACCTTTAATTTGCATTATTTTCAGTGAGGTGCAAAAGTCTGAGACCATGCTGAAAATCTTCAATAGAATGTAAAATTGTGAGGAAAATGAGCTAAAAATGATCAGAAATGAGATTAAGGAGATATTAAAGATTGTACTCGCTTTCTTAGGGTAAATATTCCAAGAAAAGCAAATTTGGACATAAATTTAGCCAATTTTATTTACTATCTAAAACCACCAGTGAGGCATCACATGTCTTCTGAGGTTTCTATGTAATATTGATGATGGTGGAATTGTGGCAAATGGGAAAAAAATGTGTTTTTTGGGGACTATTTTTCACTTTTTGACACAATATGAATCTGGTAGTAGATTTCAGAATTTAATGATGAACGGACCAATAGAAACGCTCCAAAATGATATGGAATAAAATCTTTTTACATCAACTTCCATGAAAGTTGAAAGTTAAAAAAGGTTTTTCCTTCTCCTGTAAATATTCCAGTTTGGGACATTAATCCATGTTAACCCCTTAATATAAAAGGTCAGATTTGTTTTGAGGCTGATCTCTTCTATCTCTTCCGACGACTCGTAGGTGGGTCTGATCTACTGTCATTAATTCAAAAGAGAGTTCAATATCACTGTAAACCCTAACTGCACTTCTTAGTGATGTTGTTAATTTGACATAATTTAACTACTACATACATTTGGAATGAGGCAGGCTCATAAACTCAAGCTAACTCAAAAATGAACTGTTGAGATATAAACTCAGGATTAGGAAACTAATTTTTAGATTTTAAATGAAGGTGAATTGATTTAGTTGTGTTATGTTGATTGTTTTCTCTAAAGTGACTTTAATGTGAAACTCAGTCTTTAAAAACAATGTATTTGTGGCCTGATTTTACAAAATGATTTTATAATATTTAGGTTGACTACAGCTTGGGTCCCCTCATACCTGCTTTATTTACAATATTTACAATATTTACAATTGCTTAGAAATGCCTAATCTCTCAATATTCAGATATGTAGCTCACTGTTTATAATATCTAGCCAATCTTGATACCTAAAAGCTAATTATATCTCAATGCCATTGTTATTGTATTGTTATATTTAAGAGAATGTGGTATTTTACTGTGAGCAGATAGTTCAGAGTGTTTCATAGATTATTCCCAACTTTAACTGTGTTTAAATAGCTGCCCAGAAAATGCTGCTCAATCCATTCAGTTTGTTTCATTCAACCATACAAATCTTAAGAAATTATGAATTTCTACTTTTTCAGTCAAATTGTTATGCTGATTATATATATTTTGTCATTACAATTATATTGCATAAGAAAAGAATGCTAAACAGAGCATTTTACTAATGCTCTCGGGCCATTTGACCCTACTGTACATACATTTCATTAAAGCTACAAGGCCTTAAGTGTGTGATACAGTCCTTACCAACTAATGAAACCTATTTGAGGAAATATGCAATGTCTTACCCTTATGTGTTAGGAAAGTATGAATAATTCATCACATAATTGTACTATATTGCAATGGAAAAAGGAATATATAAATAAGCATAGACATACCTGTGATGCTTGGCCCCCTAAAGTGAAGAAACTGTGGGAATAGAGCTTAAAATAGACCTGAATGATGTAATTTAGTAATGTAAAGTAATTTATGCTGGTTGTCTTGTAGATTACTGATTCATCTTAACTAAAGGGGAACTGCAGATTTTTCAGCATTTTTGTCTAATTCAGTGTTTGAATTGTTGAGTGATTTTGTATGAAAAGATTTATTGTTGAGAAATTTGCAGAAGCAGATTTCTTTACAGTGGCGGTAACAGGAACTAGTGGTTGCAACACAAATATAGGCATTTTATGTTCTCTGCAAAACCACCAGTAAACCTACATGTGTCTTCTGAGGTTAGTATTTAATGGTAATGATGATAAAATAGTGATAAATCTGAAAGAATAACTTTTTTGGTGACAATTTTGTTGTACAATGTTAATACTGAACTGACTTTTTGTGTTTTGACATAATGTGAATCTGGCAGATGTTCTTTATTGTGTCACAATTTTTTGATAAATGTTCAACAGGATCTCATCAAATTCTTACATATACCACTAAAGTGCACCCAAATAAATTCAGAACATTTGCAGGAGCTCCTGTCCGATATTTTACATACATTTTTTTAAAGCCACAAGGAGCTCCCGTCCACTGGTGGTGCTGTTTTACCAAATACAAACAACCCAGCATGTCATGTACTTGAAGAAGAATTGTGAAAACAGTGACGCCACAGCGTTTCTTTGTTATGGAGCTTCTGTAAAATGAATGAAAGGATGAAAACTCCTGCAGAAACAGTAAGAATTTCATTTTCTACTATGGTGATGTTTAGAGTTAGGGTTGAGCTGTTATAATTAGGCTAAGTTTGATGTTTTAGGTTGAGATTAGAATTAGGTTTAGGTGTAGCAGGTTAAATTTAGGTTTAGGGTGTGATTGAGGTTCAGGTAAAAAAAAAATCACTGCTTTTAACACTCTCTATTCAGTCAGTAATTCGTGAAGATGTACGAGGGTCGATCTATATTTAGTACAGATTGTACAAATTCTGAATGGCCTTTTAGATATATGTGTACCAATTAATCCTTAAACCTGAAAAGCTGGAATGGTCCACTATAAATTCTCCAGAATGACTTGGACTTAAATATTTACACATCAACTTCCATTAAACATTAAGAAGCGTTTTTCCTTCTTCTGAAAATTGTCATTTTGGAGATACAAGGTTTTTGTGTAAATTTACATTGCATATATATTTAAAAAAAAATACAGTGTATATACACCAGACATTCCACAACCTCCTCTGCATATTCACACACAACTATTTTGATTATTGGCTATTCTCTATTCTCTATTAACAGCCAAATGAAACATCACATAACACAACTGTATCTTGTGTGTGTGTGTGTGTGTGTGTGTGTGTGAGAGAGAGAGAGAGAGAGAGAGAGAGAGTGTGTGTGTGCACCTTACACACCTTACAGCTTATTCCAAAAAATGGCTATTGATGCAAACTGCCTCTAAACCCTTCAAATGTACTATATATTATTGATGTTAGGACAAAACCTTGTATCTCCAAAATGGAAACCTGGAAAGGAGAAGGAGAAATGTTCTCAACTTTGAATGGATGTAAGTTAAGCTCAAGCTTATCTGGCTTTTTTTCCCCACTATTAGGAACAACTCAGTCAGTTTGCTTTGCTTGGCATGTTGATACAGATCCTTTGTAATCGTTAGGGTGTCATAAAAATCACGGAGCATAAAGGGGTTAATATAACAGGGTTTTGGCCCTTTTTATTGAGCCTTTAATCATGAAATTATCAGACAATGCAGAGAGCAGCTGACATCTTCAACTTATGTTTAAAAAGATACAGAATTGATGTAAATTAATGCACTTTAATAAAAACAATTGTGTGTAAATAAAAAGGTTAGTTAACTAATAAGTAAAAATAACAAAAATGTGTTTTTTGTTAAAAAATAACAAATTAAAAACAGCAAAATCTGCAGAGCATGTATTTTTAAGAAATGACATTTTATTTATTTAAATGAACTAATAATCTAAAAATAATCCTCTTTATTAAATATTAATAGCGGTGAGCTCATGTTTACTGTGTGTGCAGTGATTTACAATAAGTGAAAGTGTTCATATGAGCAGCACTGGTACATAATTCCTACAGCAGGTAAACCGAAATCAAGCAAATCTGTTATGAATCAGTTTGATAAATAACAGCAATAATAAATGTGTAGTTATACCTTAGGAAAGTCTGTCATCAGCATATGAATATAGGGACAGAATTAGAATATTCCGTTTGTGCACATCTGGCTGCAGCTGTAATGCGTCTCTGTATTTCAGCACAGTGAGCTTGTGTCATTATCACTGCCTCGTCTGCAACTGAGTCAGTAACGGAGTTTTGGCTGCATGTTTAGGCCGTGTCACGTCCTCTTGACTGAGCAGCGTGCACATATGGCTGTATTGTTAACTTGATTTAACTTGAATATTTCATTTACAGATTATACAGCTGTAATATATTTTCCTGCATACAGGACTCATGTCTCTGAAGGGCTGGTCTGGAGGCCTCCTATAATAGAGAAGGGAGCTGCAGACTGTGTGTCTCTGAGGCATCTCTGAGACATAGCACTTTAAACACAGCTAAAATTGCGACATGCCGGCTTACAGCGTCCGGCTCTGAAGTGTCGGTGTGACGTGTGGTGTTTTCCAAAAACTTGCCAGGAGTCATTTTCTCTGCAGAAGCAACTGAATTTTATTTGAAGCCATATTGTAAAACTGATGATAAATGAGGGTGTAATTACAGACGTAGATCTGTAGATTCTTATTTAAGGGGCATTTTGTACACAACTGATCAGGACTGGATGTACACTGTACATATATATATATATATATATATATATATATATATATATAGAGAGAGAGAGAGAGAGAGAGAGATTTTCACTGCAGGTAATAAAAACACAGGTAATGTGCTGTACCCAACATAGGCACTGTATTCAAAGAATTACAGAATTACAGAAGATAAACAGCTAAACGCAGCACTTTTCATGAAAGGCAGTACATTCATATGGGGTCTTTATATTGTATAAGTGTCAGCAGGGCACACAAAAAGCCTAAATTACATAATTTGCTCAAAAGTCCGTTTAAGAATTAAGCAGGATGATAAAATAAAATAAAATAAAATAAGTAATAATAATAATGATAATAATGAAGTGCTGTTATGAGCTTAATGTAGCCTGACCTTCAGTTCAAGACAGCCTGACAGTTCCAGGCCTGTTTGCTTACTAGCTTATTTATATATATGTATATATGTGCATCTTCAGAAGTGCAAAAAAAAGAAAAACACTGTAAGATCTGAATGAAATCTGCGATTAAACAAGACCGTTCTGTCTCACAGTTTCGGCTCGGGTTGTTGCTGTGCCGTTACACTCGGCCAGGCGGGGTGTGGGCGGGCCGGGCCATAAACACGTCCTTCTGTGCTCCTGCTTATTTGGAGGAGACCGAAAAAAATCTATCCAGTGCTTGCTTGTTTTTTATTTGTGTGTCAGTGTAATTATTCTGAGTAATGCTGATCAACATCACGTCCATATATGCAGGCTGGGATGCGTGTGCTTCCACAGCAGTGTGTGCCAGCAGTTTAAAAAAAGGATGCACATTTGAATATTGCTCAAAAGGGCAACACGACAGTATGTTAAAGTTTGTGTGTCCTTTTTTTATTATTTCTTTTACAGCAACTTGCTGTTGTTCTGGGAGTGCAGTATCTGAGGATAGATAGCTTATAAAGAACCCAGCTTTTAGGGCCTCTACAGAGTTTTGGCTTGTGCAGGTGCTTCAATACTGTTGTTAATAGAGATCCAGCTTTATAAGGGACTCCGCTAAGCAAAATTCGCTAAGCAAAGGCTGGGAGCAGCTGTACAACAAGTGTACGAGACGTGCATGAGACGTGGCCGGCTGTAGTGCGTCACTACACCCGACGTCGCACGTCGTCCCATGAAAAAGGCATGAGAAAGCAATTCAGTGAAGAACTGAAGAACCATGCATGTTCACTGTATACCTGCTGACTGCACTGAAGATGAATGCGTCGTATGACATATAGGTGCAAAAGCAAGCTCATGCCTCTGTGTGAGGAGTACACCCTGCCGGCCCACTCGTGAGCGACCGGGGTGCAGTGTTAACCCCTAAAAAAAATGTAAAAACACTCTATCAAAAAGGAACCTACTCAACATGGGTGCTCGTGTGCTCCTGTGTTCATATGGCTGGCTATAAAGGAAGGGCCTTTTCGTCTGTCGGGCTCGGGCTTCCCTCCCTCTCTCTTTCTCTCTCTCTCTTTATTCAGTGTCTCTCCATTCTTGCTCACGTTCCCTCAGCACTACAGCTCAGACAATAGGACTGGAATAGCCTGCACACAAATCAAAAAGCCAAAAATGCAGTAATACGCCTCGTTTGGCTCGCAAATATAGACACTGTGATGTTGTAAAAGAGAGCCTCCAAATAAAAAATAACTATAAATGCTTCTGCATTAATACATTAATCACTCCTGCTTTTGTTAGACCGGGTGAGAAGTGGACGACAGGACGGGACGGGAGGGACTGGGGGACTCCCTTGCTGTAGACGTGAACCCGAAACGTGACAAGGGCCCATTCCATCTCAGCATTTTCATTTTTATTATGGATTAAAAACATAATTTCCAAAAAACAAAAAAAAAGGCACCCAGACGCTCCACTTGGATGGAGAAAAACAAACCGCTTGAGTTAGACGACGGGGGCTCTCCGTCGCTAATGACAGTAAGTGAAGTCAAGATGTTGTCAGCACAGACGTAAACAGACATGCATGCACACACACACACACACACATACACACAGACAAGGGCGCACACACAAAACTCACGACTCACGATTTGTCCCCAACCTATTGCTTTTATTTTGCATTTCTCAAAAAAGCTTCACCTACATGTGGTAAAGCTTGTACAGGCATAACAAAGCCCCCCCCCCCCCCCTCTGTTTTTTACATTCATTATAAGGCTCCTTTAATTAGTTCCACCAATTAGTTACATTTATTATATACAGTGCACCTTTTAATGTCCCGGAGCAAGCCAGGGAGAAGTGACTGGAGTGATCACAGTGACCACACAGATCACCTCGTGAGGACGTCCAGACGTGACGTGTCTTTTTTAACAACCTGAAGGTTCTGCACAGGCTTGGGAAGTAAGTAAGTAAGTAAGTAAGTGTCCCACGGCTCCAGAGTTCAGTTCTGGAGCCAGCATAGCATCTCTTGCCTAACTTTACACCATTTCTAACAGCGATTATTATTATTATTATTATTGCTTCTTTTCAAATCCACTGAACTCTGACTCTGAACTTGGCCTGGGTGTATTAGATCATCACAGGGCTGGCAGTAGTAGCAGCAGCAGAAGCAGCAGCAGCAGAAGCACCAGCATCAACCAAAGTTTCTTTATTCCGTGCTCCTTGAAAAAGGTGTGAGGGCCAGAGCTGAGAACGTCCATGCACACAGTGTAGAATCATGCTCTGCTTCTGGGAGTGAGACTAAAGGGGAGCTAATGCTGCCGTAGAATAGATGACCATGGGGTTAAACACTACAGTTCAAATGATGCCAATAAGAGTGGCAGCAGCTTCACCGGCCAGCTTAAGCACGAGTGACGGAAACACTTGCTTATGTGTTTGAGAGAAAGTCACTAACTAATGCACACAGCCTAGCTGCCGGGGTGCCTCTGCTTAATCTAGCATTAACCTGCATCTCCACCTCAGAACACTGATACTTTGCAGTCCCATGGTTTTGCTTTGTTTAGAAGGAGGTACCATCCTGGTGGTATCTGGGGTATCCTATATCTCCTGGTATCAAAAAACAAAACGAGGGGAGGACGAGGGGGGCTTCTGCTGCCTCTGCTGCTTCTGCTGCCTCTGCTGCTTCTGCTGCTTCTGCTGTTGCTGTTTCACCTTAACCAAGCAGAACGGCACACCTGCGCGCGCGCGCCACGCTCCTCAGTGCCAAACTGCACGTCACGACCGAGACGCAGGCGGTTTGCACAGCACTTCTCCCTGTAGCGCGCGCACGTCTGTCCGTCCGTCCGTGCATTCATTTCGCTAAACACCACCGCCACCATCACCACCACAGCTTCGCGTGCCACGTGTGACAGCGCCGGACGGTGTCACGAACGTGTGTGCAGGTGGCAGGGCTGCACTTCTGGCACTGGAGGAGAGGAGTGGAGAGGAGTGGAGAGGAGTGGAGTGGGGTGGAAAGGGGTGGGGGGCAGATTTCACATGGTTGAGGTAAGGAAGGGTGGGACGCCACACGTTGTCATGGTGTGCCAGAGGAGTTTTTTTTATTATATTAAAAAAAAAAAACCAAGAAGCAAACGAGAAGGGCTCGTGCAGAATAGAAACGCATCATACACAGCTGTGATGTGATGGATCGTGGCCCAGGGCAGAGAAGCAGCAGTCCTCGTGGCGAGCCTCCCGGTGCGTGTGCCCTCCGCGAATGCTTTTTGGGGTAAGGGCTTCCCATGGAGAGTCACGAACAGCAAGCCCAGACCGCAAAAAGATTCGTGAAGGACCTGCTGGCGGTGCACGTGCAGTCCTCGTCTCTCTCTCTCTCTCTCTCTCTCTCTTTCTCCCTCTCTGCGCGCGTGTGAGTGTGTGCGTCTCCCTCTCTCTCCATATCGTGCGTAAAAAATACAGGGGGGAAAAAACGTTGGGCCCTTCCGTCCTTTTCTTTTTACGCGCAGCCGTGGAGCCCAGCAATCCGCGAGCGAGTGGTCCATCCTGGTCCATCCTGAACGTTATCGGCGGTGTGGTGAGCGAGCAGAGGGGTCCCGTTCTGGTAGGTATGGGTGGGGAGACGAAGGAGGAGGAGGAGGAGGAGGAGGAGGAGATGGAAAAGGAGGAGAAAGAGGAGGAGGGGTGGAGATGGATGGAGGGAGGGATGGAGGGAAGGTGGTGGTGGTGGTAGTGGTGGTGGTGGTAGTGGTAGGGGGGGGGGGGGGGAGGGGGGGTCCCCTTGTTTTTCCTCTTCATCCAAGCCGTGTTGTAGATAGAGCTGCTCTAATCGCCACGGTGGGACACACGAATCCCCCCGTATCGTAAGGAGGAGAAAAGCTGATCCACTCCTGTCAGTCGCAGGGATGTGGTGGAAGGAGAGGTTGCGAGAGGGAGAGAGATAGGGGGAGAGAGGAGAGGAGAGGAGAGGAGAGGAGAGGAGAAGGAGGGGGAGTCGGTGCGCTCCGGCTCGCAGTAAATACACAGCAGCGAGGGATCTGATTGGAGCTCGCAGAAACGCGTCATCGACCAATCGTTGGCCTCCTCGCACAGGAACCCCCCTTTTCAAAAAAAAAAAAAGAGAGAAAAAGGAGGAAAAATAGAGAGAAAGAAAACTAAATCTCCAACAGCGCGCGACACCGTGGCGGATCGATGGAGATTAGGTTTAGCTGGGGTTTAGTTTTTTAGTCCACGCGCAGCTCCTTATTACGCACGGAAAGACGCGCAGAAAGCCTCGGCTGCTTCTCACACTCCTGCTGCTGGATAGGATGGAAACACACACACACACGCAAATGCACACAGCCACACACACACACACACACATACACACCGTGCGCGCTCGTAAAAGGCAGCTGCAATCCAGCGGTGGCCAGCACCGCCACAATTACGCACGACCATTAAAAAAAAAAATAAAAGCCAACAACCCCACGAACCCGGAGCGCAACTCACTCACCAGAGCCGTACGAGAGTGCAAAAGTGCACGCGCCTCTTTTTCTTCCCTCGCGCGCTCTGATCTGATCACCACCACGAGCACACATCGCTCCGCTCCGCGCGCGCTCATGAATTATGAACATCATTTCTCTGAGTTTGGCTATATTTGGACACCCAGACCCCTACTCTCTAACACCCCCATCCCCACCCCCCCCTCCTCCCCTACCCCCCCCCCCCTCCCTCTCTCTCTCTCTCTCTCTCTCTCACACACACACACACACACACACACACACACACGCACATATGTATATATTCACATTGGTGCGTGCACAGGAATACACACACCAAGACATAACAAACTCACACACACACACACACACACACACACACACACACGAAATCAAAAAAAGCACCCCCCCCTCACCCCTTTCTACAGGCGCGCGTGCACACAGATACACACAAAAGAGATACCCAACAAACTCTCTCTCTCTCTCTCTTTCTCTCTCTCTTACACACACACACACACACACACACACACACATATATACACACACCTCTCTCACCCAGCCACCCAATACTCCAATTCGTTTCTCCCTACTGGCTCCGAATCCCAAGGTCAGGAGCAGGAGTGATGGATGGATGGATGGATAAATGGATGAATGACAGAAAGGAAGATAAGAGGAAAAGGCAGATCCAGCAGCAGCAGCAGCAGCAGCAGTTCACTGGCGCTGGAAGTCTCCAGTCAGTCACGATTCCCCTCCATGTGTGTCGGGCTCCCAGCGCTTTGCCCCTCACTGACGCAGCCGACGCGCATTACTCACTTCTCGCAGTCACGACTCGCCAATCTGCGCCGTTTCCGATCCACCAGCTCGCCAGAAACGAATTAGCCACGAGCAGCACGCCCATATCCACCCCGTGCGTGTGGCAAAGCCGTGCAAACGCGCTCCTTTTGCAGCGCAAAAACGTAAAAACGAGAGCCTTGTTTGTTTGTTTGGGTTTTTGGGGTTTTTTTTTTTGTTGCTTTTTTCGCCCCCCTTTCCTCGTGCTGCCCACACGGCACGGCTGCTGTGCACAAACTAAGCGACGCTGCCGAGAACTGAGCTTTATAAAGACACCTGTGTTTTTTTACACACTGGAAGCGCCTCAGGTGTCTCCAAAATGTTTAAAATATGTGTTAAACAACCCTCCACCCTCCCAAACACACACCCTCACCCCTACCCCACCCCTCTCTCTATAGTGTGGAACCACGATCTCAAGAAATGAACCACAGAGAGTCGATAAATGTCAAATAACATAACGCACACTGATCTACGCTGATGGAGTGTAGACGACTGAAGCATGCACTGGGTGAAGCCTTCTCAGAGGCTTCCCCTGGGTTCTGCAACACCATTCACATTGGAGGAGCTTTTATCACTGAATGCTGTGACCCTAAATTCAGTCGCTGGGCAGATGCACTGGTGTGGTGCACCTCGGTAAAGCCCTGGAGACTCCAAAAAGTCAAAGTGGCATGCAATACCATTGCCATTCAATTATACATTGTTGAATAATAGGCCTGGATGGATGGGAGTCCCTATTAGGTAAACACACCAAGCACCACTGAGACCATGACGTGGCTGGGGGCATCTCAGTTAAGTCAGGTCCACGCAAACAAGCCACTGGATTGTGTGTAAATGAATGGTACACTAGCGTGACGAGGTTCAGCACCACGGCCGTGGACAGCTCCCATGAGTTCACTGGTTTACGGTGCTTGCCTCGATCTCTTATCCAGTTCCATTTGACTCAGGTAGGGGTCGAATGAAGAGTTAGGGGTCTTGCCCAAGGATTGGGGCAGCCATGGAGTGAAATCCTAGTCTGCCAGGGGGGAGGCAAGGGGTCTTTACAGAGAAAGTCCCCATTAAAACAAACAGAACTAAAACTGGTGAAGGTTCTCCACACACACCTTTTAAAAAAAAATGATCCAAAGTGCCAATACTTCAAATCAACCATATTTATTGTTGGGTAGGGATGCACAACGAGGCTGGAATGATCTCGGAATTGGCAGATTACTGCTTTAAGAAATCCTGGTATCTGACAAATTTGTCAAAAACATTAGACATGTACTGTAAGTCGCTCTGGAGAAGAGTGTCTGCTAAATGCCTTAAATGAATCGAATAAATGAATCGAATACGTGAATTGAAAAAATGAATCAAACAAATGAATCGAATACATGAATCGAACAAATGAATCGAACAAATGAATCGAACAAATGAATCGAATACATGAATCGAATACATGAATCGAATAAATGAATGTACTGTATTTCAGCCTCCAGAAGAGCAGACTGTTTAGGTCATTCTGAACTACTGCACATACAACATATCTGCCTTTTGTTCATTTAACTTTCAATGGAAGCCAGTTTCTATTGGTCCATTTCTCATTAAATCAATGTCACATTGTGTCAAAAGCAAAAATGAAGAACGTCAAAAAAAAGGAAGAGTGCCAATATGTGCCAATATGTAAACCTAGTGCCCAAATGTGGCCATCAGTCCACCAGCCCACCCTGTTTTGTATTGAATCTGCTATGGACTACAGGCCTACAGTGGGTCTACAGTTATCCACAATAGACTGCACTGACAACACAGTGACTATCAGTAAAATATGATATCAACCAAATCTTCTCAAAAGTAGTAAAAGCCAACAAACCCAAAGTGTGTGCTGATTTCCAGACATCTGAATCTGGATTGACACCTGGGTGCTTCTGCTTTGGAGCATTTCTATTAGTCTGTTCATCATGAAATTTGGAGACAATGTAAAGAAGGTAAAGGTGCACGTATTTGTCACTGTACAGCGAAATGTGTCCTCCGCATTTAACCCATCTGGTAGCGAACACACACTCACACACGTCTTAGGGGCAGTGAGTACACACACACACACCCAGAGCGGTGGGCAGCCAACTCCAGCGCTCGGGGAGCAGAGAGGGTAAAGGGCCTTGCTCAAGGGCCCAACAGTGGCAGCTTGCCGAGCCCGGGAATCGAACCCACAACCCTGTTATCGATATCCCAGCGCTCTAACCGCTGAGCCACCACTGCCCCTAAACAACTGCCAAATCCATATTATGTCAAAAAAGGAAAAATTGAGCATGTATTGGCATCACAATTCCAATATCAGTACATCTCTACTTTATAGACTATTCATTCATCATTACACATTTGGGGCTGGAATCTCCTGCATAGGAATTAAGCCTAGTCTTAGTCTTCACAGCATTCTGATTGGACATTTCCCATTGAAACTAGACCGACTAGACCTAATCTCTGTGCATTTTTGCCATTTTCCACTTCTTTACAGACTTGTACTTTACATTGTGTCCAAATTTCAACATAACGGACCAATAGAAATGCTCCACCCCTCCCAAACACACACCCTCACCCCTACCCCACCCCTCTCTCTCTATAGTGTGGAACCACGATCTCAAGAAATGAACCACAGAGAGTCGATAAATGTCAAATAACATAACGCACACTGATCTACGCTGATGGAGTGTAGACGACTGAAGCATGCACTGGGTGAAGCCTTCCCAGAGGCTTCCCCTGGGTTCTGCAACACCATTCACATTGGAGGAGCTTTTATCACTGAATGCTGTGACCCTAAATTCAGTCGCTGGGCAGATGCACTGGTGTGGTGCACCTCGGTAAAGCCCTGGAGACTCCAAAAAGTCTCAGTGGCATGCAATACCATTGCCATTCAATTATACTTTACATTGTGTCCAAATTTCAACATAACGTGTTGCGTGGCAGTGACCATATGTGAACCTAGTGCCCAGTATTTAGAGCCAACACTGGCACTAGTACACTCTGCCTCCATTCCATAGCCTTAGTCTCTGCAGCGTTTTGAATGGAGATTTTCCATTGACAGGACCACAGAGTCCACAACTAGGCTTAATCTCGGTCTGGGGACCAGGCCCTTGATGTTTTCCAGTATATAAGCACACACACAAACCCAGGCAGGGTGAGATAAATGGACGTCGTCGCTGTTAAACAGTTCAGAGCTTTTGGTTTCTTACATTCACACCGGAGTGCTTCCATTCTGCAGCTCGGAGTGAAAGAGAAGCTCAACAGCGCCCACATGCTGCACGAGCCCTGTCTGCTCCCATCCTCATTCACTGCTTTGCAGAGAGGGTGATTCCCAGCCACCAAGAGGAGGGGAAGAAGAGACATTGCACGTCTCGAGCTTCACTTTCTGAGCTCTGTGGGCTCTAATACACAGCATACAGTGCACCTGAATGGACTAACAGGGCAGGACCCCCTCACAGAACCCTCGCTCACTAACGGAGGGGGTCCTGCCCTGTCCGAATGGACTGCGGTATTTTTATACGACGGTAAGAGATTTTACAGGACACACACACACACACACACACTGACTATATCTGAATGAAACACACACACACACTCACACACACACCTCACATAAACACACACATACACTGTTTCCAGGGTTTTCTCTTCCTCTCGCCGAGTCTCTCTCTCTCTCTCTCTCTCTCTCTCTCTCTCAAACGAGGGCTCTTTCTGAGGGTGACCCCCCCATCCCCCATCCCCCTCCCCCTCCCAACACCCCACCCACCCACCCCCCTCCCTTCTATTTCTAGATCACGATCAAACTCTGTTACTATTTTTAGCCCACAAACGCGCCTCTACGTGATCGCCGTGACATGCGCGTTCACGTCTCCAGCTCTGGCCGTGACATGCGCGTTCACGGCGTCTCCGTTCTTTTCGTGCGCGAGGAAAAACAAAAACACAAATCCCCCCCAACACCCCTTAAAATCCCACCGTTGGTTAAGGCTTCAACGTACACTCACGTCCTCGGCATCCATCCATCCACCCATCCATCCATCCACCCATCCTTCCATCCATCCATCCATCCTTCCATCCATCCACCCATCCTTCCATCCAGCTGCCATTTCAGCCCCTTCATATGAACAGCTGCTGAGCAGAAACGGACAAAATAACGGAAATTTGCCATTTTTTTTGCAGGGTGCGTCAGCTCCCAAGCATTGACGTCACGACCAGGTCCCCCCTCCTCCTCCTTCTTCTTCTCTGTTGCCCTGATTAAAGACTTCATTGGTCTCGGTGGCTGTTGTGTTGGAGTGGTTAGAAGACAACGTTCAAATGCATTTAGTGTTGCATTTAGCCTGAAGACGATGAGGCAGGTTCACCATGCTGTTATACTTCCAATAAGCATCCATGCTCATCTGCTCTCCCTCACTTCACCCTCACCCTCCCTCACCCTCCCTCCCTCCCTCCCTCTCTTTCTCTCTGCTTTCATGCATGACCAAGAATGGCCACACAGACCACGAGAAGCTTCTAAATACAGAGGCAGTGTTGCTATTCTTAGCAGGCTTGTTGGTATTTCACCATAGTCACACAGAAAGGCAGCAGGCATGTACAGTTGCGGAGCTGGAAAGGCTGCGAGAAACCTGACGAGCTTTTACATTCAGGGCATTTTGCTGAAGCTCTCATTCAGAGCCACTTACATGCCAATCATGCTACACAGGAGAGAGAATGCAGTGTTGGGAGTTTTCTTTCCCAAGGACTCTCATTGGGTGTGGCTGACAGCAGGGTGAATTGAAGGGTGGTGTTGTTATCCACTACGCACACCAACCACTACTGCAGTAGATGGTTAGGATGCTGGACCAGTGTTATAGTGATATACCCTGGATTAACATGCCAGCAGCAGCCTAGGCAGTGTATCCAGCCTTCTCGTAATTACAACGTCATTTTTACAACATAATATCTCATGATAACGTGATAGTTTCTCAATCACGATATCAAATATCAGATTTGTGACATATTATCTTAGATTAACAAGTTCTACGTCATAATTACGAGCTCGTATGTAATGTTTATGATGTAATATCTCAAGATACTTTACAAGATGCTCTGTTATGATCACAACATGTCATTTTTATATGTCATTATCTCATAAAAAGCTAATTTCTCATAAGAATGAGCTGTTAAATTCATGATTATGACATAATCTGATGTTTTCATAATATAATATGTCATAGAAATAAGATATT
The DNA here is from genome assembly GCF_030463535.1 of Salminus brasiliensis. Taxonomy (NCBI): domain Eukaryota; kingdom Metazoa; phylum Chordata; class Actinopteri; order Characiformes; family Bryconidae; genus Salminus; species Salminus brasiliensis. The sequence goes on from NC_132902.1 coordinate 22,816,035, forward strand.
TGTTCATACTAATGAGGTGTTGATTTCATAATTACAACATATATCATTTTTATGACACAATCATTCATAATAAGATATTTTCGCATAATAGCAGGAAGTTTATTTTGCAATAAACTCATTATATCTTAAAATACCTACAGAATATTTGACACATTATCTTATAATAATAAGGTATTTTCTCATACTAATTTTAATTTTATTTTTTTCTATAATTATGACATAACATCTGATTAAAGTAACATATTTTCTTAATAATAATAACAATAATATTTACTATTATAAGAAAGCTGTATACATTTTCTCATAAGAACTTTGTAATTACAACATACATCATTTTTTGACACTTGAGATAGATTAGATGATTACACATAAAACAGGATGTTTATTTAATTTAATTGCTATCTCATAATAACACTCATGATAATGCATAATTTCTTAATTAATTTTATGACAATAACAACTCTATAACAACAACATGCTGGAGATCTTTTTTTCTTTAGCTTGGCACCAGCTTTTAACTCACTTACTCGCTCACGTTTAGCAGGCTGACAGGTTGAGTCTCCACAAGGGGGCGCTATTAGCACTGAAAGTGGTGCTTTGCATTAATGGCACTGTGTGTCCTTGAATCTTGTATCTTAAATGTAATCATTAACAGCTTACAGCATTTATGAACATTATATCACACACACACACACACACACACACACACACAAGCTGTAGTGTTGCCATATGTGGTGGAACACAATGTCCTGCTGCTGGGGGTCCAGGTGCCCCGCATTTCAGTGCGTTTTTTTTCTGCCAGGCTGAACCCGATTGACCTCATCAGCTCATGATGGTCACAATAGGATCCTTTGGGTTCCTTGCAGGTATTATTTCCTTAATAAATCAGAGGGTTCTTTGGGGAAACCGAACATGGTTCTTTTAAGCCATCTGGACTGGACTGGGAAGCGCTGATATGTGCGCAGGCTGCTCTCCATGGTGCTGAACTGTCTGTCTCTTGGGGGGGGGGGGTGCGTTAGAGCAGCAACCCAAAACGCAGGGAGGATCATAATACACATAATACACATCCATGCATTAGGTGAACTCACACGCTCGTAAAAAGTTGCAAAGCACAAACCTCGTATCTCCAAAATGGCAACTTTACAGGAGAAGGTAGGAAAAAAAACGTCCTAACTTTCAATGGAAGTCAATGGAAGTGCTTTTGGAGTATTTCTATGTCAAAAAAGTGAAAGACGATATGCCTTATCTCTCTAAACTGCTGAGTTATGATGTTCTGATGCGTGTGTATCCTCAGACGACCTTTTAAATCAAACAAAACATTTTAAAAATGTAATAATGATATTAAAACACGGCGCTCGAGCGTCCAGAGCACCGTGCTGCTGTGCGTAAAAGTGCCCCGCGCTCTGCAAAGCGTTTCCTTTAGGAGTCAGGACTGATGGAGAACTGTGAACGAGTCGTGACTGCGAGCAGCTTCACTGAAGCACTGGAGAACTTGGAGCTGGAGAGCTCACACACACACACACACACACACACACACACACTTCCTTCAGTTTGCAGTTTTCTCCTATTCTTACAAGTTGTCAGGTCTCAACCACCTGCTAAGTTGGACCTCTGCGAGCGCGAGCGCGGCGTTACAAAGCAAATCTCAGGGAAACACGAGCGAACAAGCTCCAGCAAACCACAGCTAAACTCTTAGCCGGAGTTCTGAGCACTCTCTCTCTCTCTCTCTCTCTCTCTCACACACACACACACACACACACACACACACACACATGCATGCATGCATGCACGCGCGCACGATGCTGGAAAAACACTGGATAAGTTTGGGAAACTGTCAGACTGACACCGCTGCCACTCACCCTTCAGCCGCCTGGTCGCCGCGGACGCTTTCTCCAAGCGTGTTTGTGTGCGTGCGAGTGAGCGCGCGCGCTCGCGTGTGTGTGTGTGTGTGCGTGTGTCAAGACTACACAGACAGACTGGACAGAGTGTACGGGCATGCGCGCGCGTCTAGACCACCGGGCTCTCCGCGTGCACGCGCAACTCTCTCCGATGTTCTGAATGAGGAGCGGGCGCGCGCGTGCGCGTGCGTGCGTGTGAGCGCATATAAAATAATAATGGATATAAATACACACACACACACAAATATATATATATATATATATATATATATATATATATATATATATATATATATACACACATGCACATGCCCCCTAGTGGAGAGCTAGTCACCCCCGCACCCTACCACCCCCTATATATATATATATATATATATATAAAGTGTGTATTTATATCCATTATTACATATATATATATGTATGTGTGTGTGTCTTCCTATAGTGTGTGTATTTATATCCATCATATATATATATATAAATAAAAGACACACACACATTATATATATATAATAATGGATATAAATACACACTATATATATATATATATATATATATATATATTTAATTCCAACCCCCTGGTATTGGGACATCTGAGAGACGGTAGTGCTGCCCTCTAGTGGAGAGCAAAAGCCACCCTCCCGCACCTACCACCCCCCCTCGTCAGCCTATCAGTGTGCTATTGACCCGCATTGACGTCACTGCGTCATTAGGTATCCCTTAGAAACATAGACATTCAAAAATAGCATCAAATTAATTCAGCTGGCAAAACCTTTTTTTAACTTTAAAGAAGGGGAGTTTTTCCAGGCTGCAATTTGGGTTACCAACAGCCATATTTGTCCCATTAATAAAAGCACGACGACCCTCACTCTGGGTTATTTCCAGCAGAAGCTGGCTGGGAGTGAGTGCGAGACTCTAGCCTGTATGGCAGTGGTGGCAGTGCAGCATGGAGGTGAGGGGGGCTTGTTTCTGGCTCTTCTGCACGTCCTACAATGATGAGCTTTATGTAGATGTGTTGGGGATGGGCTGCACCCGGCCTGGCATGAAGAAAAGGTGGACGGGAAGCACTGCGAGCTGCTCTTCAGAGTGCAGAAACAGAAGCAGTCAAATGAAGCGTGCAAACTCTGCATTATTACCCACTTGTGGAGGCGAGCTGCTGTGAAACGCAGGGATCCGAATGCAACACAGCGAGCACCTCACACAGCAGCACCCGCTGAGGGTTACGGTCTGGAGAGAGGGACTCCATGTTACCTTGCGTTACCCTGTCTCTGCCTGTGCCTCTGCGTTGTGTGTGTGTTTCCATGGATCACTCGTTTGGGAAACACCTAGTCAAAGTCTGCTTCTGTCAAGCACACAGCCACCTGCTGGCCTGGAAAGGTAATTCAGAATTCACAGGGTTATAAATAGCTGCAGAAGGTGCATGCAGTGTAGTAGTGTTACTAAATGTGTAGGTACTCAATATTCATATTAATATTAATCAAAATGGTTCAAATTATTTTTGAATACTGGTAAACAATTTCCAAGCACATTAACCCACTATTCAGCGACACGTTTGATTGACTGAGGGGGAATTCAACCAATTCCTGAACCCTGGAGTCAGCAGATGCCTTTTTTTACAGTGCTGGTGAACACTACATTCAACCACTCTGAATAGAGCTCGATTTAATATTTGCTGTCTATAAACTGAGCTCCAAAATAGTGAGAGAGTGAGAGAGAGAGAGAGAGAGAGAGAGAGAGAGAGAGAGAGAGAGAGAGAGAGAGAGAGAGAGAGAGAGACCGACCAGTTGTGCTCTCTCAGGCTCCGGCTGCTGATGGCAGGCAGCATGACCCGGGATACGAACCAGCAACCCTCAGGTCACAGTAGCAGCACCTTAGCCTGCTGGACCTCACAGAGTTTGAAGGGGGAAATCCTCATGCTCTGATCCTTGTTAGATGTGTTTTGGCTGTTTATATATTTTTTAGATGCACCAAACAGTTTTAACATCAATACATGCAGTTTGCAATTTTTTGTTTTTTTCTTTCACCAGAATTTATTTTTTGCAACGCAAATTAGAATCTGAGGCATTTACCCATTCTTTTACCCTAATGGAAGCGTTTAATATGTGTTTTGCATTTGAATAAAGTTCTATGGGAGTGGAGGCAGTTCTATTTCAATTATGTTTAACATATTAATTAAGCAATTCATTTAAAAAAAGGCCTAGAAAGAACCCAATAACTACACAGACTGATTTATATGAAATATGGTGAACTCCCCCTTTAAGAAACATAATTACACACGTCAGAAACAAGACATTTGACAATGAAGCTTTGCTGCCACCTTCTGGTCAAACAGGAGAATGCAACATTCACAACTCCAAAAGCTTCAGAAACTATAAAATAAAAATCAGAAAACAAGCCTTTAAAAGATATTTTTATTCATTTTCAAAGTTTACCCACCCCAACGAATAACCTCCCATCTTAATCACAGGATTCAATAGAAAAAGACATACCCAGTCTGCCTTTCAGAGCTGAAATAACACTGTTCCAGGTTCACCTTTAACCGCTCGCACTGTATAGTCATATTATTTTTTTTTTATTATTATTATTACTCTCTTTATATCAGTGTTTGTTTCTCATTAAAATAAGACGGGTAACGTTTTATTGTATTGATGAAAAGAAAGAAGTCAGAGAGTTGCATTACATTTTACAAATATTAATGTGGTGTGGTGTGGTGTGTGTGTGTGTGTGTGTGTGTGTGTGTGTGGTGTTACATCAAATGTTCAATGTTCTGTGAAGAATGAGCTTGATTGAAAACTTGAAAATAAATAAATACAGAACAATTACAACCATCACACCGAGGCCTCATGCCCATACTGCAGCTGTAGCCACCTGCAAGCACGTTTACCCAGACATACTGTAATAAGAACTACTTCCATCTTGGAATTCCAGACAGATAGATAAACACGATGGACACACTAAGATGGCAGTGAATGGCAGAAAACCACTGACTATTCCTGTGGCTTTCTTTAAATATAAACACTGTAAAAAAGATGGTATTTTAAGCTTTGAGGTAACAACAGGGAAACTATCAGCCCTTCACACCTTGCCACCATTTACCGTTCTATATGAGCTACCAATATACAGCATTGGTATACACTTTGTGTGACTGTATGGTCCAAAATCTGGTACAGACAAACTTTCCTATGAACAGAATGTCTGAGACACTAGAAATGAACCTTGTATAATCCTGTAGACCTGCTTGCATGATAGCAAGTACAGTCGTGGTGGAGAAAGGTGCAGTTTGTTTCATACTGGCGTCAGAAATCAGTAGTTTTAAGCAAAGATACCCATCTGTGGTTGAAAACATGTATATTTTATAAGACTACTTTTGTAGTATCCAATATGTACAGCTCCCTTAATCCATTCATACTATCCAAATCAGGTGTGGGCAATTAGGGGCCAGAGCCCAGCAAAGTTAGCAGATTTCCCTACTCTAACAGACCTACTAAACCTGCTCTCCAGAACCAGAACTGGGGTGTATATATTACAATAGTTTCCATTGGTGTCTTTATAATCGACTGTGATAAGTGACGAATAAACCTACAACTAATGTAAATGTGCTGATGTTAGGGAGCCAATGTTGCCTAGTTACATGTGTTGAGTATTGAAGGTTAGCTACAAATCATAGAGAGACCGTTCACTGGTTGACTTTACCAAATCTCTCTGACAAATGATGACTTTTGACGATTATGATAAATTAACATACGACCTGCACAACCAGGTAACTGGCAACCTGGGGGACTCTACATTTTGGACAAAGTTTGCTGGTCTGTTTGTGATTTTGTGAAACGTCCAGTTCATTTGAATATTCAGATTCCAGGTGTGCTTGAGCAGGAAAAGCAAAAATCTGTGCACGAATCCAGCCCTCCAGGACTGGAATTGCCCACCCCTGACCTAAACTGTTGGTATTAAGCACATCTGACAATTTCTTTTAAATGGTCACTGGCTATTCCCTTTTTATGGTGAAGAATTTCAAAAGCCATAAGGAAACATCTTCACTTATGAGCTGAAATCTCAATGAGTGGGTGACATTACTAAACCACCTGCAGATAAAGTTCTCTTAATTCACTCTACTGGGGCATAACATGAATACGGCCTTGTCTGCTTTAATGAAGGACACCTCAGTGACCCATCTCACCTTTGATATCAACTACAGTAATGGGTAACTTTAGGGTAACTTTAACCCCCCCACACAATTCAATCAATTCTGTGCAATTCTGACACAATCCATTAAATAGACCTTAAAACCAGGTGTGTTCCACCAGTTAAGGTACAACACAACTGTCTAACAAGCAGCTGGAAGACTTTTTAAAGCAGCTTGCTGGTTAAAAAAAAAAAAAAAAACCTTGCGTAAAACCCTGAATAAAATCAATGAAAATTAAACAAATCTGCCATTTAAACGTGCTCATTTCTTTAAAACAAGACACAGGGCAGCTTAAACACGTCCATTCAAGCCACACCCTTCCCGCAGCCATGGATGATATGTTCTACATGAACAAAATGAAGACCATTATAGACATTATAGACGTTCTCACTGTTTTCTAAAAAAAAGCTGCATCTGCATCTGTATGTGTTCATATGCATGTGTGTATGTGCGTGTGTAGACAGTGTGTGTGTGTGTGTGTGTGTGTGTGTGTGTGAGCACACGTATGTGCGCGCAGTACGCTGCCCCCCTCCCCCTGTGCCTTTATGGAGCTCGCCTGTCCCTCTTGGTGAGGAGGTAGCACTGGATGGTGCGAAGGCGGTCTTTGGCTGGTCCGAACTCCGGCTGAAGTTTGAGAGTGGACTCGTACCAGCGCATCGCCTTCTCAAACTCTTCCTAAGAGAGCACAGCAGCAGCAGAGTGAGACACACCACCAACTCACAGTCTCGAGCTGACCAACAGACACGTGCATGTGAACTCACCATCGCTATGTAGACGTTAGCCAGCGTAAAATGATTGACCACAAAGTGAGGGGCGATCTCTACGGCCATGCGGGCCACGGTCAGCGCGTCCTCCCACAGACGGGCATTCTGGAAGATGTTTGCCAGGCTAATCAGCGGCACATCCTGGAGTACAAGAGGTGCAGTTATTGATATTTTTAAAGCAGCTTGATTTTTCAGTTGTAATGGCTGTGTATTCTCAGACAACAAATATCTTTATGTGACAGCATCAATATATGAGTGGGCACTCACACCATCTGATATTTTCTTACATTGGCAAGTCAAACCAAGGTTGCGATTAAGTGCGATTTGCACATTTTGGGACATTCATGCAGTGAAATGCTTGTTGCGCAGTTCAGGCAATCACTCTACTGCAGAACAGCACTAATATACAAAACTAATTATACTAAACATACAGAAAAATACTACACACACAGAAAATGCTTGTGGTGAGGCTCAGGTAATTACTTTACTGCAGGACAGCAGTAAAATAAAGAATTTAATACAGTAATCATACAAAACTAGTTAATATACAGAACTAAATATAGTCAACAAACAAAACTAAACATACTTAACATGCAGAAATATACTAAATATAAAGAGCGAAATACACTAAACACACAGAAAATGCTTGTGGAGAGGCTCTGGTAATCACTCCACTGCAGAATAGCACTAATATACAAAACTAAATATACTAAATATACAGAAACATACTACAAATAAAGAAATATACTAAATATATAGACACTAGGAATTGGAATATGGAATTCAATAATATGTATAAAATATATTAAACAAAAAGATAATCTAAAAAAGTTGAGATATGTATATTATTATACATCTATAAACAAAAAATAAAATACGGTTACAAAACATGTATGTTAGACATGTATACCTAAAACGATTTTCTAATGCATGCATGCATGTTTAGAGGAAGACCATGTTGATGAATAATGTAAATAACAGACTTGAACTATGGTCATCAGAACAACTACAAGGTTTTATTTCTGAGAACAGATATGAGCATTATTCATATTAAAAGCAAATAGATTGATGGTACCTTCATGTGGTGAGGAGCATAGTTTAAAGCCTGACGCAGGCAGTCGATGGCCTTCTTGCCCTGACCCTTCACTCTCCAGTAGAGTGCTGCCATGCTGGACAGAACCCATGAGGTCTGATTCTAATGGTGTACAAGAGAACAGAAGTTACCAACAAGTACAGACATCCACATGCAACTAATCATATAGGTAGGTATTATCATTTCTACTGCTATTCAGATATATCAGAGCAAGAAAGTCTGGCAGTTAAGTGACCATAACAATCCAATGGATTTCACTGGACAATCCTAGGTGTCAAACTGTGACTCCGCTCACCTTTTCCAACACCTTGGCAATGCGTGTGCCCACTTGCTCAAAGGATTGTGGGGAGAACTTATCCTTTCCCAGATTCTGCAGCACCTGAGCATTAGGAAGATCTTGGTAAGTGAAAATGAAATGCAGCCTGCTTTACCCTTAACAAAAAGTGAACAAGTCCCACCTCTTTAAGCTGGCTCTCTCCTGTATAGTGGATGCTCCCGCGGTTGGCCACACCTCCCAGGTGGTCTAACGTATGCATACTAGCAGGCAGGTTAGCGTTGCACACCGGCTCTGCAGCAGGCTCTTGGAGTGGGGTGGCAAAGTCTATATGCTCTGTGATGCTGCATAAGAGAGAGAGGACAATAAGCAAACCTAAACTAAAGGTCTGGCTGAAGGAGGTGAGCATGTACGGTCATTTCAGCAGGGCAGAGCGCAGTAACATACTCTATATTCTTGGCAGACACAGCAAGCCAGGTGCTGGCCACAGTGGTCAGGTCTACCCGCCGTGTGCGCTGACACTCTTCCGGTCCTGGCCAGCCCAGACTGCTGTAGTCTCTCCACCTCCCTGCAACACAAATGTGTGTCCCTAATAGGTTCTTAGACCCTAGTCATAGATACAGAGCATATAGGAAATTGGTCAGTTCATATGATGCATACCTGATGGTCCAGGAGAGGGAATAGTAGGCCCACTGATCTCCAGGATGGAGTGTCCTGGTACGGACTCGGGCTGCGGAAAATCCTCTTCCCCAGCCCAGCCCTCTGAAGACTCAGATTTAGGTTTTCTCATTCTCTTCACCTGAAATGTGATCTGCAAACCCAAAGACATAAATATTATTACAGCATTTGTTACAATAATATAACGCTGCTTGTGTGTCAAAGTGTCATATTCTAAATCAGGAATATGCTCTTAAATTATATTTATATAATTACATACAAATGCAGAAAGCTGTACTTTTAGGCGTCTATGAAAATTTGAATGAAAAATCTGCTTATTTGGTCAGTAAGTGTTTATTTCCTCAGTAAATCACTGATATTAGAATGAACACTAATAATAACACTCCTACAGAATGTGGTGGTGGTTCTCCATCACTGTGTTTATTAGAACATCTCCAAAGCTCTCCTCATGGAGTCTAGTATTATTTAGAGTTCTCCTCAGATCAACACCTGGTTTGGTAAATCAGGGCTTAATTGATGGTAAATCAGGTGAGCTGCTGCTGATGATGATGGAGTTGAACACATCCATGCTGTGCTGGCTGGACTGAGGGGGGGCCAGGAGAAACCTGGAACAGAGCTCTGTTCTCCAGACTAGCTCACAAGATCTAAACTACTTTCTTCAGAATGTGAAATTCTTATACCTGTGTCTGTTCCAGGGATGCCCGTTCAGGCATGTTTCAATGGATTGTGTATTGGCTATTTTAATTCCAATCTTTATCCAGAAATAATAGACTTTAAATAATGTGATTATGTACAAAAACTCTGCATAGTACTGTAACTAACACAATCTATATAAAATTAAGAATTTAAATGGAGTTGGGAGATTTTAATCTGACAGGAAGCATATTTAAAAATTCAGAAGGTTAAGAGCTGACGCACCACAACAATACTAGCTGGAAAAGAAGAAAAAGAAGGGATGATAAACTGTCTGGTAGACACAGGAGTAGGAGAGTTACAGTGTCTCACAGTGGAACTCACCCATTCTGCTCCATCATCATCCTCACAGTTGCCAAAGCATGGTCCACCACTCTTGGCCCCCATGACCCTATCATTCTTCAGGACGCGGATCCCCCGCAGGTCCCCGCGTTTCCCACTCATGTCCAGAGCCCCAATTAGTTCCTCTCGCAGCTGCCAGTCCTCCTCTCCCTCCAGACTTCCTTTCTTGTCTTCCCCACTTCGCTCCTGTTGGCCTACCTCTCCCGAGCCATTACTGTCCACAACTACTTCTACAGGAGGAGGAGGAGGAGGAGGAGAAGGGAGGAAGATAAGAGAATAAATGGATGAAGGAAGGAAGAATAGAAGGAATTAGACAGGCCTATGAGACTATGGCTGACCTACTGCACTACGTTAAAAGAGTACTCCATTTAATGTTTCACCATTAAAACCCTATTTAGTCTAAGCTTAAGTTTAAATGGAGTTATAGCGACTAACCCCACACGCAAAAGAATGAGTGAAGCATAGATAGAACTCCATTAAGATGCAGTCAAATCAGACATGACAAATTATACCGAAAAAAAATATGACCATTTACTAAAATTTCCAGATTTAGATGGCCTGGTTGTTACTGTGGAGGCAGTGTAGATTGGACACAAGGTCCCTTGGGCCTCACTGACGCCACACTTGCGTGACGCTGACGTGCTGCATCTGGTGTGAATAAGCGTATGAAAATAAGCATATGAATAAGTGTGTCCTCACTCTCGAAGAGCAGAGAATCTTCCAGGGCAGAGCCAGGCATGGCATCACCGTTCCCAGCATGCTGCCGCCCCTCAGCGCTCGAGTCCCAGTCCTCCACCTCCACATCCTCCTCTTTCTCACAGCCTGAGCCGTCTGCACACCAAACACACAGCCTGATCACAACCAAACTCACAGTCTTACAGCCACAGACTAGAAGACACTTTAACGTTTAATTGGACTCTTTGAGCTGTTGACAAGAGTGAAAACTTCCCCACACAAACTTGGATACAAATGCTCCATTTGGACTAGAGGGGTGGTGTATTAATATCTGAATCAATAGCACAGCACATGTTTCCCCCAAACTAGCAGAGGACAATGAGTTCAGTTTTTGTCTGCAGAGTAGAGCAGCATCTAAATAAAGCTTGAGCTATTTTCGGCCCGCTGAATTATTGAGTGCAAGATTTCTCTACTTCAAAGCCCTTTGGCTTGACGGGGAACAGCGTCGGGGGAAAGAGTGCTGAACTACAGGGGAAGCGGAGAGATGGATGGAAGGAAAGAGAACGAGTGGGAGGAGGGAGAGAGAAGGCAAACCTAGAATAGAAAACGCAGCAGTGAGGGAGCTAAAAATGGCTGAGAGATTACAGTGACTGGGCTATAAAAAGACCTCAACCCACAACACAACTGAGGCTGAAACACGAGGGATTAGAGCAAAGAGACAGCAAGGCGGAGGCAGGAGAAAGGTGCAATACGGAGGCAGTCTAGGGTAAACTCAGGTTAATATGAACCCAGGCCCATTCTTCAGCAACCTCTAGACTAATCAACAGCAAACTAGTGACTTTAAAACACTATTAATACACTAATGTGTCCAAATGTTTGTGGACACCCCTTCTAATAAATGTATTCAGCTACTACTAAGTTGCACCCATTGATGCACACACACAAGCAGCTTGTCTGGGCCATGTTGAGAAGCACTGCCAATAGAATAGGACACTCTGGAACAGATCAACATGAACCTACTGCCATGCCTCCCAATGTCAGGTGTGGCCTAGAGAGGTATAAAGACCCCCAGCATTGAGCTGTGGAGCAGTGGAGCTGTGATCTTTGGAATGACTGCTGGTGCTCCATCCGATACTTTTGGGATAAGATGGGGTGGTGATCATCAGACATCCTGCTCTTACTTATGCTCTTGTTGCTGAATGCAATCAAATCTTCACAGCAATCCTGCTCCAAAAAGGTTTTTTTTTGTTTGTTTGTTTGTTTTTTTTAAATACCCTTGATTTCAGAAGAATTAATGAATGAGCAGATGTCCCTTATGGACTTTTGTCCATATATTGTAGACAGACATTCAGACCCATGTTTACATGCAGGCAGAAAAAATATAAAGTATATTTTCTCCAGAATGCTGTGGAGGAGAGCTAAGGACCCTAATGGATAATGGACCCTTGGGCTCTTTATTTATTTTTATTAAACCTCTGAGGTCGGCGAACATGCCAATGTGTCAAATCGAGTCAGTAGACTCGATTGCATCTTATTCGTACATGACTCACATTAGGCTATGAAGAATTGAGAAACCTGTCTTTCGCCTCTTGTTTTGTCCAACTAGTGGATTTGTGTGGTCATTTATGTGAACCTAAGACTCTGGTAAACCCAGTCAAGCAACAAAGCTGTTCGTCCACATGAGTAAAAGGTGTGTTTTCGTAAGAAATGCGAAGAATTTCTAAAACCTGACTTCAATTCTTCAGGTTTAGGGTCAGATTCTCTTTTCACTCAGTGCTCTGGGTCACATGTGGTCTCAGTATAGAGAGCTTAGACTAGTCTGAACATTTTAATATAAAACATGGGCTTTGTGTTTATATGCAAGTGCTTTTAAAGACAAATCTAAGATGATTTACAAACGCAGTAAAATGCCCTTAGATCCAAGAGGGTTAACTTTTAAATAAAGTAGTTAAACTTCATGACTTCAAATTCTTGTAATTAATTGAACATACTAATATGTAGTGTTTTAAAATGATACTTTAAAATATACTGTTAACATAAAAGGTTAACCATGCACCAACCACACAGCAAGAAGCAAAATACCCCTGTAAAACTGCCACAGTTGCATTTTGGTGGTTATAACTGCTGCACAATTTAGGGGGGAACTTTGGCTCTCGTAGGTGCAGCTGTAAAGATTTTTAAAAGTCCTTAATCAATGCATTCTGGATTGGGCGGCTGAAACGCTTTCCTGAGATTAGAATAGATAACAGATAAATATGCAGATACATGTTTAGTGACAAACAAGCAAAAAAAAAAAAAAAAAAAAAAGAACAACAAAGAAAGTAACTAAAATAACAAATCCTAACACCTTTGGCCATATCTCAAAACACTCCCCCACCTAGTGCTTTAAAACTGTTCTCTTTTGTTCCCTGTTGGAGGACAATTAGAGCAGCTGTTAATGGCAGGAGTACTCACGCTGGCAGGCCTGGTGCTGGAGGTTGTAGAGAAAGGGGTAGAACTGCAGGCAACGCAGCAGAGGCAGGCTGGCACGGCACTGGCTGCAGCTGGCGCTCAGAGACAGGGCGTGCCGGAACAGGGCCAGCCCACCAGTCAGGTTCCCTCGAGTGAGCTGCACACTCACCATGCTTAGCAGGGTGTGAGGCTGGTAGTGTAGTGAGAGAGAGAGAGATGAAGCGGCTTTAGTACAGTTTGTCCAAAAAGGTGTTTTTATGATCATATATTAGCATGCATGTAGCTGCAGTTGGAGAATGTGACCATTACACAACTTCAGCTGTATGTCTTCTCCAGAACGGCATAACGGAATCGTCGGCCAAACGAGTTCAGACAGATCATAGATCCTGTGGCCATTCTTTATTAACCCTTTTAGCCATCCACCTTTGATTCCTGTACTCACTGAAACTGACCAATATTGTGTTTTAAATGAAATACCACTTAAAAATTGTGCCGGTGTTACATCCTGGTGCCCTGTATGGTGCACCATTTGAGGTAGAACGCTGGAAGAAAAAGCCAACTTCAGCCTTGAGGGTGCAGCCATGTTTGTTTACCAGGTCCTAAACTACTGTAGTCTGGATTTGAAGGCAGAAATGTTATTCTGAGTTTATACAGCAAGATGGTCATGTTTCCAGAAGCAAGGCTGGCACAGCGAAACCTTTCTATAGCATTTTGTAAACAAGTGACACAGAAAATGAACCATGTATTTGAGTGTATTATTTATTTAGATATTTTAAAAATGTACCCTTTTCCACAAATTTGGTACTGCCAAGTAACCCGCCTGTTCGTAGCTCCTTACACTAGGAGAGTAAGAACTAACACATACATGTGAATTCAGCCACCGCCTCTTTTTCGAACTGCCAATCGTTGCAGCATTGCACAGGCAGCCGACACGTTCAGAGAAAAGCACTAGGTCCCCAGTTCCACCCCACCAGCTAACGGACGCCTGTGCTGACCAACATCGCTTTAAGAGTGATGAGGGGAAAGAGGGCAGTCTACTCACCCGGAGAAAGCATGGCCAATTGTGCTCTCCTCGTCTCCGGCTGCTGATGACTAAGCAGGCCATAATGGTAGTGCATTAGACCACTAAGCCACAAAAACATACATTTAAGGCATTTAGCTGACGCTTACTCTGCATCACCTGCATTTAAATCATATTATGCCCAAAGGAGAATGTAGTGTTGAGGAGTCTTGCCCAAGAGCGCCTTTTTCCCCAGCCAGTGAATTAAACCCTAGTCTACCATAAGGAAGGAAGCACTGTTACCCAAAACAGTATGCCAACACGGAGCATAAACTATCAGGTATGAGAAACAAACGTACACTGATTAACACAGAATGAAAGCATCTCTATGCCGGCTGTGATTTAGGGACATGCTAATACATACAAATTTGACGAGCAAGCAGGTTTAAAGCTGAACACGTTATGCTGAATGCTCAAATCCTAGAGGTGGGACCATCCTTTCTAGGCACCAGTACTTGCAAAAGGGTTCTATGAAGCGTTTAGATGAGCTGGCTTTGCCAATATGCAATATCTACTAGCAGGGAGGTAATAGCTGTGATGTACCTCAGATGCATTGAGCTCCAAGGCTTGCTGCAGTAGACCTTGGGCTTCATTGTGCAAGCCATGGTGAAGCAGCAGGTTGGCAGTGTTGACCAGCGGTATGCCTCTGTGCTGTGGTGGTGCTGAGTGCAGGGCCTGGCGCAGACACTGCAGAGCGTGCGTGCCGTTTCCCTGAGCTCTCCAAAACAGACCAGCTTCATTCTGCAGCAGCCACCGGGGCAGACTCATCTACACAAAGGAAGAGATTGAGAAAGACGGTACGGTTTAAAGGAATAGTTTGGTGAAAATGCAAAATTACACAAATTTTCCAATTAACCCAGATGTAGCTGATCAGCTACGATATGTTTGGTGTTTGAATAATGATTTGTTAGTTAAGCACAGTAGCTATAAAGCTAATGTAGCTAACAAACAGTAGAAATCCATAGTCACTTAAATCATAAGGCCACATATATTGTCTAAATTCACAGGCAGGTTTCATTAGTTAGGTACAGGCTTATTAATATGGATTAGGGGTGCAGTATGGCTTACTGTGAACTATAAAAATGATGTGTGACTACTGACTTTGAGCATTTTTGTAGCTGCATTAAATAAGAAATAAAAATAGCAAGACATCTGCAACAAAATAGCAAATAGCAAACAAAACATGCAATTACTTTAATTTACACTGAAGGCATTTAGCAGACGTTCTTCTCCAGAGCGATTTACAAAAGTGCTTCACTGTTTACTCAGAAAATACTCTTAGCTAGTTTGTATAGGCTAGGACCCAAAAGATACATTTAAGAGCCAGAATTGAGACCACAATACTCAACAGTACACTTCGCCCAAGTACTCTTGGATAAGGAGGGTCTTCAGTCTGGGTTTGAAGACGGTGAGTAACTTGGCCATTCGGACACCCAGGGGAAGTTTTTTCCCCCACTCTGGTGCCAGAACAGAAAAGGTCTGGACACTTGTCTTAAAAAAGGATGGCGGGTCAAGCCGAGCCACACTCGAAGCTCGAAGGGCTCTTGGTACAAATTTACTGATTGACTACATTTGGAATAAGCAGACGGTTGCCTAAAGTACATTTATGAACAAACTATTCCTCCTACAGCTCTACACAAGCTGGATTTCTTTTACCAGAGGAAGTACATTAAGTGCTTACCGAATAGATCTGTGATTTGGATTCCGTTCGTTCTACATAAAGCGACATTTCTGCCGAACTAAGCTCCCTTAGGTAATAATAGCCATGTCTTTATTCACCTTATATGAATGACAAATAAATTCTGGTACACTGGTATTCTGGTATAAATTCATGACCCATGTACTGACAGCAGGTGCCACCTTGTTGTTGCTTTTGAGTGTGACACCTGTCAATCAACACTGATATGAACATCTGGGCTGTTTCTAATGTTTCAATCCAGGCCATCTATGGTACGAATTGGAGAAACTATATAAACATTTTATCCTATATGAGTCAAATACATTACAAATTACAGAACAAAACCTCCTAGAATGAAACCAATATGGCTGCCTAAATAGTGATCTTCATATACTGCATCATAACACCAATTAAGTAACCCAAGAACACCACTGCACAAGCCCTGCACAGATAGTCCTGATTCAGCTAATCCTATTTTAGTTAACCTACATACACTGTGAAAGTGTTTTATTTATTTATTTATTTTTATATAGAGCAAATACTTTCTGCTCACTCAGTACCATGGCCTCCAAGCTGCTAATGTGGGCCAAAAATAAGGTCAAGCAGAATTTGCCATATTTTGTTATCACTGTAAACATAATCCTAAGGTCTTACCTTCTCCATCGCATGTGTTATTAATGCACCTGTTTGTTCCAAACTCCACCCGTTGCTACGGCTCAGCAGGACCTGTACAGACACATGCAAGCAAACAATCATGTGCTTCCACATAATCACTTGTTAAAACACTACACGCCTATATATCAGGCATCTCCTATTTGTTTAGTGTGCTTAGTTAATAAGATATTGCATACTTCTCTGAAATAAAACCAGACTATATACACTATAAATCAGCCGTTCCACTGTCCACTAAACCATTTACAAGTAAAACAAGCTGATCATCCTAGCAAATGCAGTCCAAGAGCAGAGTAGACCACAAGATGCAAAAAAGTGCTAAAATGTCTCGCCAGAGTTTATGTCAAAGTACAGCATCTACTATCAGAAAGAGGCCTTTACTACAAAACACCCTCAGGGTAAGACTCAAGATGCAACGGTCCAAATAACACTTGTTCAGGTGTCTGTTTTTTTATCTAGGTGTTTTCTGGCAATCTTTAGTCTTGCCTTTTTCACCTGTAATACACCTGTGTAGTGTTTAATTCCTCCTTGATTTGGTCTCAGTGTGTATCTGAATGAGGTCACATTTTCTAAAAGAACTGCTAAGATAAGCAAATAAAGTCAGTGCACCTTCCTATTTCAGAAATCTTCAGCTTCTCCAGCATTACGGTTAAAACGAATACGAGCCATGATGCATCTTTATCTCAGTAAACTGTAAAATAGCTCAATGAAAAACACCAGTCATTCAAACCTGAGTGGCATGCTGGTCAGGCAGCTGTTTCCCCTCGAGGGCCCAGGTAACAGAGGCCAGGGGGTCACCGGCCGAGAGCTGAGACTTGGAACTGCAGTCTGGGGGTCGCAGTGTACCTGGGGGACTCCTGTTTGCGTACAGGCTACTCTGAGTCCTGGAGGTAACACAGATTCAACAAGGTTAACAACACATGCTATATCTTTACCAAGCCCTTTTTTCCCCTCTCAGAGTCATTCTCCGTTTCAGCATTTCCAGACCGTGAAACATAAAACTATCAAAACATACAAACATTGGAAATCGAAAGACCCAGCTGCGTGTGTAAAGAAATAGAAGTGAGAGAGCTTTCATATACAGTGCGTGCAAAATATTGATTGCCCTGGTTAAAATGTATGTTTCTGTGAATAGATAAGTGAGCCGAAGTTGAAAGTAAGAAAGACTTGTGTATTCTTTTCAGTTTTGTACAAGTTCAGGCCCCCCAAGAAATATGAGCTCTCAGATAAAAAGAGGAAAGAGTGAAGTCCAGACTACAGTTAGATTTACATGTAGGTAGGAGCCACATAACTACACAGATTACACAGGTCAAAAGAAGGGAAAGGGGGGTTGATAAAGAGGCTGGGAGAAAAGAGGAGAGAGCGTACGAGAGAGCACATGAGAGAGCGAGCAGAAGTGATAGTAAAAGAGAGAAAGAAAGTATGAGAGAGAGAGAAAGCGTAAGAAAGTGCGATAAAAAGTGTAAGAGCGCAAGAGAGAACACTTAACATCGTACTGAAAATGAAAAATTAGGAATTTTCCTCGGCGAAGGCAAAACTGCGCCTCTCGCCGCCAAATATGTGACAACATGCAACCGCCTGAAGGACAATGAGTGACCTCACAAACTCCACCCCACCCCCCATTATAACACTATTATAAATAAGAATGTATATAAATATAGTTACTATAGCTACTATAATTTTGCAGTTTATTTGAGTTATATACATGAATAGTTGTTTATTATTAGCTGGTTTATTTTTCACTGTTAATTCATTCATTTTATTTTTGATATTTTATTCAGATGTCATTTTGTGTGCTTTGGCAACATTGTTGATGACAGTCATGCCAATAAAGCCAACCTGATTGAATTGAATTGAATTGAATTGAATTGGAGAGAGAGAGAGAGAGAGAGAGAGAGAGAGAGAGAGAGAGAGAGAGATAAAGAAAGAAAGAAAGAAAGAAAGAAAGAGAGAGAGAGAGAGAGAGATAAAGAAAGAAAGAAAGAAAGAAAGAGAGATATAAAGAAAGAAAGAGAGAGAGATAAAGAAAGAAAGAGAGAGCACAGAAAAGGAGTCAGCGCAAGCACGAGAGATCACGCAAGAGAGAGTAAGTCTCACCCAAATCCTTGGCTCTCTGGTGGGAGGAAGAAAGTGGGGAGCAGGTGAGCAGAGGGAATGGAGGGGAACCGCTGGGCACAGTCTGATCTTCTGGGCCACAGTACGCTGTGAGGCTCCTGTTTAACATTCAACAGACACAGACAGACCTTCAGCTCCAGTGAAATATACAGCAAACCACTCTGAAGTGTGGTTTCACTCTCAATACTAATTCCAGTACTTTAATATGCTGTTTAAATCACAAATGTTTAATTAACACAACACAGTTGTGTAAGAGAGACAAAGACAGGCAGACAGTCTTACATCACTAGAGGAGGACTGCTTGCCCCAGTGTGCTGCTGGCTCTTCTTCTCCAGACACAGAAGAGTAAGGCTGTGGGCTTCGGCTCTCGTTCACACTCGGCTCGGATACCAGAGCCACACTGCTGGCTACGGACACCTCCTCTCCAAACTGTACACACGCACACATGCCACAGAAGTTAATAAAATGCTACAGAGAAAATATATAGAAAATATAGGTTTGCAGAACTAGGACTAGGAGTCAGTTAACACAACACTACTACACAACTAACACTCAGCATTTCTCTCACCCAGTTTAAATCTAGATCCAGACCCTTTCACATGACCACATAGATGCATCTTTTGCTCAACATTTAAAAAAAATGATTTGCATCAAAGCTGCATTTCCTGGCATACATGCAAATCCAAGGACTAAGCATGGCTCCAGTGTCTGAAGGTTATGGTCTATAGTATTTATTTATTTATTTATTTTTGCGGTCATAAATTTTTACTATTATTACAGTTCTGGTTGGGAGGAGTAAAGATCGCCTAAGCAGCTTATAGAAACAATTACACTTGGCCTAGCAGCATCTCCAATATGTCCTAGACCACCTCCTGAAGAAGCTGTGTGATCAGACATGATTCTCCATTCAGTTTTGGTTGCAATTATATTTGGCTTTTTCACAATTCAACAGCTATTCAACCAGCACAAGACGCTTAAAGTAGCCAAATGTAAATAGACCAAGTAGTACTGGGCAGTCTCTCCTAAGAATTTTGCTAAAATGCTCCGTATTAGACCATTCATTTTAGACTTGCTTGGGAGCGCCCTCTACTGTCTGACAAACCTGGAAGACATTCTCAAGTGGTAAATCTTCTCTCTACAAGTTCTCTGGTTTTCCTACCGAAAGCAGGCAAAGAACATGCACACATACTGCACAAGGACCAGGGCTGTTCTCATAGCCCCCTGATTTAAAATAAATCCACTGCTACTGTCGGTTATCCCTCGAGAGGAGGAATTGCACTTTAACCATTTCTTGTATTCTTGCTAGACTTCAGGGTTCTTAAACCTCCAAAATCTGTGTTTTAAAGACTAAAATATTTGATATGTAGGTCAGTTGTGAAATGTGTGTTTGTAGTAATAATCCACTGCTAAAGTTGTGTTTTTGCTATGATAAAGTTTTGCACAATAAAAAGTATATATATTGTCATTTTGTGGGGCCAAGAAAATAATATTATATATGATAAAATTATGGGGGGGGTAACCAGTGAAACGAGCAAAATGTTTCAATATGTTTACATATTATGCAAAAGGAATAAATTAATGAATAATAAAAAACTGCCCAGCTCTAACCCTGAGATACATTTAGTTTCATGTGTCTCAAATTATGATAATATCCAGACACTATATTCATATTCCAGTTAGACTGTTCAAAAACATGTTCATCAGTCCTGTTATTCCTATACTCCTACACATGGTGCTACAAAGACACCATAGAAGAACCATTTTTGTAAAAGAGGTGAGTGTAAAGAACCGTCACATCCACTTCTTTAAACCTTTAAAAGCTTCTTCTCACATCTTTTTTTAGAAACTCTCTTTGGTTGACATGGTTACCCCAATTTGCTATGTCTACAGAAACCCGGCAAAAGCCACTAACAGCAAAGAGTTCTGAGACAATGTTGAATGTACCACATGATTCTCATGTGACTACCAACTACACCATTGGCCTGTGAGTAATGAATTAAGAATCTCTCATTGAGCTCAGGTACCCACAGACAGCCCTGTTACGTCTGCATTCAGGAAGACGGTACTACATGTCTCCAAGGCATCTCGGCTTTTCACAACAAAGACACATGCAGTGGCCAGGTGTTAGGCTCTATAAAAAGTCTTTAGTGCTGCCCGGTTGTGAACTGGGGCTTTAAAACAGCAACTGAAAAAGCATTGAACCTACAGGACAGCTATTCTTATTTTAAGCACATTTTTGAGGAAACTCCATTTGCAGAATTAGTGGCCAGCAGCCAGCATGCTCAGTCTTACCTGAATGTACTGCACATTCTCAAACAGGTCTCCTCTGTGATAACGCACAGGCAAGTCAAAGGGGCAGAACAGGCTGTACTGTTGCTGACCTAGATGACACATCTGGTGGTTTCCTGAAATGGACATAAATAAATAATTAACAGTCCAGTTGTTGGCTCTTTGAAATAGGAAGCATTGCATGAAGGCGCAAGAAGTAAACGAAGAAAACTCGGTCATGCTTGTGTAACAGTGCTGCTTGTTTACCAAGATCATTGCATAATATTGCTTATCTAAACACGTGTGTGCATTCTAGAGTTTGTGTGAGAATCAATATGCATGTGGGCTAGGTATGAACTAAGTCAGTCATTCTCACCAAGCTGCGCCTCTTTGGCCATTTGAGTCTCATGGATTATGTTGCGCAGTATTTGCTCCTCCTGGATCAGCTTATGCTTGTCCAGCATGCTCTGCTGCCGCAGGTAGTGGTCATGCTGCTTCTGGTACTCTTTTAGTTCATTCAGAGTGCGCTGCAGAGACCTGTGTGGAGGTACAGCATTCACATTAGCTCCTACACAATGGGAGGGTGGGACACTTGGGGGTTTTAACTCTATACTGAATTTTTCAGGTGTAGACGTATAAGCCAACAAGGCAGAGGACATTGCTAGAAGCTAAACCCTTGGCAAAAATAACCGTAATAAAAATAATATATATATATTTTTTAAATAATTCCCGTTTGCTCACCGGTGCTGAGCCTCCAGTCGCTGCTCCAGCTTCTGCTGACACAGAACAGCATGCTTCCTCCTGAGAGCCTGCTCAAAGCCTGGCTGGGCCTGCAAAGCCTGCTCATAGCAGAGCACCGAGTGATTATATTCCCCCAACATCTGACACGGACAGAGAGGGAAAGAGAGAGAGAGAAATAGGTTCATTAGACAGTAAATGGTAAATGACACACATGCACATTATTTATACATGGTCTGAACAGCCACACTGAAGCAGTACTGAGGGATCCATTCCAACATTTCACAAGTTAATCACTGGATGTGACCACAATGGATGCCCACTCCCTCATTAGTACTGCACTATATAAGGAGGCTATTCAGTTTACTAAGTAAGGATAGAAGCACAAATAGGGATTCATGAGAAATTCAGACACTTCCTCATCAACAACATGTGTCAACACCGGTCGCATTAACAAACGTGTGAGTGGCTGAGCCATGTTTGGATCTCCATACACACACAAACCGAATTAAACTAAATGAATTAAATTAATAAAAGCATTGCATCATTCATGGAATAATATTCATGACCATTCTGCTGCTTAGCAACCTAAGCATACATATACACATATAGAATATACACACATATAGAATATACATATACACACACACACACACTTGGGTCAGAGCTATCATTTTTTCCATCAACTAAGGATATAGATGAATACATATAAACGTGTGCTGGACTGTGTAGGATTGTAAATCCTTTATTAACTATTACACTATTAACTATTGACACTTCTCTGTCAAATGTAAATAGCTATAGCCCAACAGTTTGAATATGGTGGTCGGACTAGGCAGTGGCCCCTCTATGAATGGCTGACGTACCGACCCAACTTTGCTATGCGCACAGAAACCCTGCAAAAGCCACCAACAGCAAACAACAGCTCTGAGAGGATGCAGTTTGTACCATGTGACTTCTATTTTTGCTACATTCTTAAAAATAAAAGGTTCTTCACAGTTTTTAAGCAACTCCATAGCAGAACCATTTTTGGTTCCATAAAGAACGTTATGAAGGTTCAAAGGGGTCGATGTTGAGGCTCTATACCAATTCAACTTGCTTTCAAACCAGGTTTATTTGTGCATATTTTTCAAATTCAGATATGAGAGGAGGATGGAAACCCCTTGAGTGTCTCTTGCTTACATACAGTACACCTGCGTAGTACTCACAGCATAGATGTTACCAAGGGTGTAGTGGCTTGTAAGTAGATCAGTAGTAAGGTCCAGGGCAGCATGTGCCAGGATGGCAGCATCTGCTGAAAAGTGAGCGCGGTGCAGTATGTTCGCCATATTGACCAGGGCTACATCCTTGTGCTGCCTACAGATGGAAAAGTACAGCATGTAAATGAACGAATGCAAATGTCAGGCCTATGCTGACGGACATCCATCTTATATCTCAACAAATAGGACAACAAATCAGGCCAAGTGGTATGTTGTAGATCATCATGTGATCTGACTTTACCTGGGAGAAAAGTGCAGAGCACGGACCACACAGTCCACAGCTTTTCTGGGCTCGTTCTTCATACGCCAGTAGAAGGAGGCCAGGTTATAAAGCACCCAAGAGGAGGAATTCTGCAGGAAGGAAGAGGTGGAGAAAGAGAGGGTGAAAAATGACTTAACCACATCGACTGATGGATACTGAACCATCTGAAACATTAAAAAATGACTATGGGCAAAAACATCTACAAAAAGATTTTGTAGAACGTCACATATACGCACCCTCAGGAGGCCCTGGTGTATTCTATGGCCAACCTCATCCATGCGCTGACCAAGTTTATGGGATAAAGATGCAAAGATAGGGTCATCTTTTGAGAGCAGAGGTGATGTGAGGTTTGCTCTCTCCTGCACGCCCTGAAATAAGAGAGACCCAATGCATGTGCCGGGACATTAATGTTTATTGAGCCCTGTCAGGACAGGCTTTCTGAGTACCAGTTGTGCACCATATCTGAGCACCATCTCGACATTACTTCATCTCTCTACTCAGATCTATATGCACCTCATATTGCACATGTATTTACATATGTAGTCACATATGTTGTTTCTGTATCCTTGGGTTTACTGTTTAAACTGCACTGTCACTTTGTTGTCTTGGTATATGCATTTCCTATTGCATATTCCATTAACACTGTCTATTTTGAGGCTACGAATATTGGCACTGTGCGTGATTATTACTGAAGAACTGGTTACAGAGCACAGTCACTCAGTTTGCACTGCCATCTGAATAATATCTACGTGCCTTACTTACTGCACATTACACCAACTGCTTATGTATTTGTACATGAATGGAAGGCTACTTTGCTTTTCATTGTACTGTGCTGCTGTAATATCTGACCTTCCTTCCATCCATCCATCCATCTATTCATCCATCAATGCACCCACCCATCCATCTATCCATCAATGCAGACACCCATCCATCCATCCGTCCATCCATCAATGCAGCCACCCACCCATCCATCCATCCATCCATGCAGCCACCCACCCATCCATCCATCCATCCATCCATCCATAAATGCAGCCACCCATCCATAAATGCAGCCACCCATCCATCCATCCATAAATGCAGCCACCCATCCATCCATCCATAAATGCAGCCACCCATCCATCCACCCATAAATGCAGCCACCCATCCATCCACCCATAAATGCAGCCACCCATCCACCCATAAATGCAGCCACCCATCCACCCATAAATGCAGCCACCCACCCATCTATTCATCCATCCACCCATCCATGCAGCCACCCATCCATCCATCCATGCAGCCACTCATCCATCCATCCATCAATCAATGCAGCCACCCATCCATCCATCCATCAATCAATGCAGCCACCCATCCATCCATCCATCAATCAATGCAGCCACCCATCCATCCATCCATCCATCCATCAATCAATGCAGCCACCCATCCATCCATCCATCCATCAATCAATGCAGCCACCCATCCATCCATCCATCAATCAATGCAGCCACCCATCCATCCATCCATCCATCAATGCAGCCACCCATCCATCCATCCATCCATCAATGCAGCCACCCATCCATCCATCAATGCAGCCACCCATCCATCCATCAATGCAGCCACCCATCCATCAATCAATGCAGCCACCCATCCATCAATCAATGCAGCCACCCATCCATCCATTCATACACCCACCCATCCATCCATTCATACACCCACCCATCCATCCATTCATACACCCACCCATCCATCCATTCATACACCCACCCATCCATCCATTCCCACCCATCTATCAATGCAGCCACCCAGCCATCATGTTCCAGTAAGAGAAACAAAGAAATAGAGATGTAGACAAATAAATATGAGCAGTTATGTATAAATATTAAAAGCATGGTCACCCGTAAGTGCTGGAAAGCATGGATGCTGTAAGGAAGCTCAAGAATTTCTGCACAGTCAGGTTTCTCCAGGTCTGAAGGCAGTGGTGACATGTAGTCCACATAATCTTCTGGACTGTAATGTAAGAAAGTAATTCAGATACACCATCAACAGAATGAATCCAGCTGGCATGCAACACACAGAAACAGCACTAACTTTATGCCCTTGCTCTCCAGGGATATAAAGGTGCCATCATACAGGTCCAGATCCCCCAGTGGTACTTTAGCTGTAACACAGTCAGCATCTTCTTTGTAGTGACGTTGTTCCAGTCCGGTGTCCCGGTCTTCGTTCTCCTCAATGTGAATTTTCTGAGCAACTAGTTGCTTCTATAGAGAAAAGCACAAGATGAGATTATGAGCAAACTCTGATAGATCAGGATGACATAAAGGACAAAGAGCACGACCGGCATCACCTCTAATTTCTTGAGGTAGTTCACTCGAGTTTCCTGCTGCATGAAAAGGACTAAATGATGTGGGTGTTTCAAGTTAAGCGGAGAATCCACCTGTGAAGAAAGCCATCAAGAAGGGTGTTAGCGTGCTTGTGTGAATACCAACGCCTCCTTACAGTTTTCAGACTTTTAGTAGGGTTAGTATTTCTGGAGTAGGCTACATGACCACTAGCACAGAGATGACCATGCTGAATAAGTGTCATAAGCCTGTACAACCTGAATTACAGGTACACAGCGACATGCCAGCCTAAAAAAAGCCATACACACACACAGTACCTGAGATCAGGTCCATGATACCCTACTTGACGGCAAATCTGCCTCACATTACCATTACTTTACCTCCAAGCCAGCCAAGCCTAAAGCTCACCACAGCCCTACAAAAGATGCTCCGAATATCTCCCGCACTGAAGAAACCATGCAACGAATAGACACTCATTGGTCACTTTATTAGAAACCCCTTTCTACCAATAGGTCTACCCTGCAGGTACACATTAGAGAACCATGTTAGGCCCTTGATCAACAGCCAGCAAAAGAACAGCTCTTGCCTACAGGTGCTGACCTCCATTTCTACACAGCAGCTTCGGAAGTATGTGAGTACAAGAACCTTCAAGCCAGGAATGCCCAATCTGCTGGACATGTCTGCAAACATGCACCCAATAACCTCTTGATTGATGAAGCCATCATCAGATGCCCATTCTTTAATTCTCCTTGTCAAAAGATGCCCACAACCACTGGTCATGGTGGTACACAGTTAGAGACCATCTGTTGACATGATAGCCACCTAGGCATGTAGCCTTTCTTCATCAGCTTCATATAGAAGAGCTCACAATCATAGTTAATATAGTGTCTTCACAAAATCAGGAGCATGAGAACCTACTTGACAGACACTCTCGCTTAGAATAACATCACTGCACCTCCAAGATGTCCAATCTGTTCCTATAATGCAAACCATAACATACCTGACTTTAGGCTGGCTTTACGTCACCATGTTGACATACGTTATTACATTACATTAGAAACGTGGTTGGTGTGGCGCAACAGGTAACACCACTATCTGCCAGTGGAGTAAGCTATTACATCACCATGTGGGAGATGGAGGGTTCGATTCCCAGTCTGGGTGACACTAATAAGAGTCCTTGGGCAAGACTCCTAACACTCTATTGGCCAACATCTGTAATACGAGTTGGATAAGAGCATCAGCTAAATGCCATGAACGTAAATGTAAACCCTTTCCTACCTTCCTAGCAGGTCTACCTAGAAATATTAGGGGAACTGCTCTTGAACAACCACATCCTTCCAGCCAGGACAAATTTAGGACCACAGCAATCCGTCTGGTACACATTCTCGAAGCCACATGCTGGCCATCATGTCTAACCCTTCATCAACATCTACTCGACAGATTCCCCTCCATGCTTTACTAAGCCAGCCTTGCAGGTCCCCCATGCTGGGGCGAGACCATGCTGGGGCCATGGTTGAGCCTCCCTCTAGTCTTTTGACGCCAGACCCGTTTTCTTCCAGTCTGATCAAACCCTGGACCACAGCCGTATACCTGCTAGAGATTCTCCATCACCACATTGGCCCACATCTGTAATACAAGTAACCTTGTAAGTCGCTCTGGATAAGAGCATCAGCTTAAATGCCATGAACGTAAATGTACCCTTTCCTACCTTCCTAGCAGGTCTACCATATGCTGGAGCTAGAAATATTTGGGGATGTGGGCTTCTTGAGCAACCACATCCTTCCAGCCAGGGCAAATTTAGGACCACAGCAATCCGTCTGGTACACATTCTCGAAGCCACATGCTGGCCATCATGTCTAACCCTTCATCAACATCTACTCGACAGATTCCCCTCCATGCTTTACTAAGCCAGCCTTGCAGGACCCCCATGCTGGGGTGAGACCATGCTGGGGCCATGGTTGAGCCTCCCTCTAGTCTTTTGGCGCCAGCTGTGGCTGATCAAACCCTGGATCACAGCAGTATACCTGCTAGAGATTCTCCATCACCACATTGGCCCACATCTGTAATACGAGTAACCCTTTCCTACCTTCCTAGCAGGTCTACCATATGCTGGAGCTAGAAATATTTGGGGATATGGGCTTCTTGAGCAACCACATCCTTCCAGCCAGATAAATTTAGGACCACAGCAATCCCCTGCTGGGGTGAGACCATGCTGGGGCCATGGTTGAGCCTCCCTCTAGTCTTTTGGCGCCAGCTGTGGCTGATCAAACCCTGGACCACAGCAGTATACCTGCTAGAGAGTCTCCACCCCTACAGCTGCCAGGCTACTGCTGGACATCTAGCTAGCTAGCTACTAGCTAGCTAGCTAGCTTAGCCAACTAGTGCTACTATAGCTAACATCTGGTTTCAGATACACACACCCTTAAATCAGCATCTAAAGAGTTAGGCCAGGAGTATTAGTGCAGTATTAGGATTAGTGGAGTATTATTTCCTCATTAGAAATAATTAATAAGGTAAAGCAGAAACGCTCGCGTGCCTGCTGCTGGATCTTCCCGTCCTCCGTAACGACCCAGTGAGTGGTAGCCCGTCCAGGCTCGACCAAGAGCACGAGCACGAAGACGAACATCCTCCGTCTAGCCGACGTTTTCCACAGTTCATTAAAACCGTCATGATTTCTCATGCTAGCTCTGCTACTCTCGTCGTTAGCCATTTTTCTCTACCCCGTCCATTCGACCCGCGACGTCATCGCGGCCCTTGTACATCCGGGTAACATGCGCTCTGACGTTACTATAACAACGCAAACAGCGGGGGGCGGACAGACCAAAATAGTAGCGAGGTTTATACGAAATAAAAATCACACAAAAATATTTGTTATTAATGCTAATATTGTTTTTTTTATTAATTCATTAAAAATAATATGAATTAAATAATAATAAAAAATATTATTTTAAATATGTAAGTAATAGCAACATACTGCTGGTTTAATGTAGAAGGCAGTTAGGCAGTGGGGTCCAGGAGGTATGGTTCTGGGTTATTGATCACAGGGTTGTGAGTTCAATGCCCAGATCCACCAAGATACCATTGCTGGACCCCCGAGCAAGGTCCATTTTGGGGCAGTGGTGGCTCAGCGGTTAGAGCGCCGGGATATCGATAACAGGGTTGTGGGTTCGATTCCCGGGCTCGGCAAGCTGCCACTGTTGGGCCCTTGAGCAAGGCCCTTTACCCTCTCTGCTCCCCGGGCGCTGGAGTTGGTTGCCCACCTGTGTGTGTGTGTGTGTGTGTGTGTGTGTGTGTTCACTACCAGATGGGTTAAATGCAGAGGACACATTTCGCTGTACAGTGACAAATACGTGCACCTTACCTTACCTTTACCACTCTCTCCCATGGCCAGTGTAGCATTGCTGACCCTGAGCTCTGACCCCAGCTTTACAACCCCAGTTGTACAGTACAAATTTCATTGTGCTGTTCCAGTGTATATGACAATAAAGGGACATTCGCTCAGCTCAGTTGTTGTTATAAGGTATTAAGCATGATTAGGGAATGAACACTTTCTGTTTATATATTATTTATATGGATGAGAGAAACAAAAGGACTAAAAAATAATTTAGGTATATTCGTCTCTTTCCTAAGGTACTAAAGTTAGGGTAAGATATAATAGATAATATTGTATATAAGCACACCCAATATAAAACTCCCAATATATAATGAATACAGGCCCATGCCCCTGACAAAACAGAACAAAATGATCAATTTAAATTAATTCAAATAAATAAACAAATAAGGCTTACGGGTCCAACTATTTACTGTCCCACATGCTCCATGTCCACCTCTGTCTCTTGCTCTTTTATGTCTTACATTTATGGCATTTAGCTGACACTCTTATCCAGAGCGACTTACAAGGTAACTCGCATTACAAAGGTGGGCCAACATAGTGTTAGGAGTCTTGCTATTAGTGTAGCGCAGCATAGTCACCCAGACCAGGAATCGAACCCCAGTCTCCCACATGGTGTGGTAGCTCACCGGAAGGTAGTGGTGTTACCTGTTGCGCCACACCAACCACCATGTCTTACGCAACATAAAAGAGCAACATCTGGACTACAGCATTTAGGCCTAATTTAAAATGAGGCTATAATCAGAAAAGATTTTAAGGCATGGGATATGAACTTTGGCCTTTCAAATCGTATGTCATGTAGTCTAAAGGAACAAAAGCAATCTGTGACCTGAGCTAGTTGATAAAGAGGATTAAGCATAGCAAAGTGGCCTTTACTCACTTAACTTGATTACAGTAGTGAGGGGTTAATGGCTCCAGACCACTTGTTAAACCAACTGGATAAAAGACTGTGAGGCATTTACCGTTTATTTATCATACTGTGTTGATAAATGATGACTGACAGTGTTCAAAAATCATTTTTATATAGTGAACTGTACAATGCAAATACAAAAACTTGTAACAACATATTGTGCAAAACATTCATGATAGGCATAGACTTTAAAGTAGTACATTTGGTAACACCGCTGGTTACAGCCTAGCCCAGTGTTCCCACCTCCACTACTCTTGCCCACCTTCACTAAACCCGTCTGAAAACAGGTGGACTACAGGACTGGAGCTAGGCAACACTGGCCTAGTTTAAATCATATACCCAATCACCACTCTACTTACGTGTAAATACGTTACAAGGGACAGATGATTTTGCTTAACATGAACATAAACATCTTAGATAAGCGGACCTTCAACTGTGCTTTTTAAATCTAGTGTTAATCACATTAACAGTAAATATTCGGTACAGATTCTTTAAGAAGCATTACATATATTACCCTTATTTACACATACAATGTAAAATAACAGACATTTAAATTGTGAACATCAAAGCTTTTTGTTATTGATCGTGTCATGCAGTATTTGCTGATCCAGTTCCAATACTAATAGTCTGAATCCCCCACGTGCAATCAGAGCTGTGTGACAGTTGAGTTCAAGACTTCTGGTGTGCACTTTGACTTAGAGGCCTTGGAGAGATCTCGCTGTGGAAGAAAACACCCATCAACAATGTTAGTAGTGTGCCCTGTAAATGCACTATACTGTAACCTAAAAATATACATTTCCCTCATGTTAAAACATGTGGTAGATGATAATACAGAGCAACGGAACAGTTACAATAGTGTAAAAAGTGTAAACAGTAAAATAAGACTAAGCATGTCTATGTAATTGACAGACTGGGGAGGGGTGGGGAGATCTGACAGTGATGAATTGGTAAAGAGACAGATGAGGATAGTTAGTAGTTATCAGGTTAAATGGTGTGGCGATGAGAAAGTGTGAAAAGAGCTAATATGTATTATATGATACACACAGTTTGACTCCAAACAGCAGGTCAGTGGTAGTAACTGATTAAAGACTACAGAATATACATGTGCAACAGCTCAGTTGGATAAAAAGACAGATCCACTGAAAAGTTTGAAAGTTGAACAGCCAAATTCAAACACTGCATAACAGATTATTTTAAATCTAAATGTATTTATTATTATTAATATTATTATTATTATAATTATTATTATTACATTAAACCTCATTTATTGTTATTGATTTAAACCTCCAAACCTTATTGTTTTATTTTAATTCTGGCTTACTTTGTCTGCTCTGTCTACTGTATGTATTGATGTATTACTATACTGACTACGATACTGACATATCTAGACTTAATATTATGGGATATTTCTGCTTTTAAAACTTCAGTGGGTAAAATTAAATAGCTGATTTTTTTTTTAAAGCAAGGGGTTCTTTTCTTTGTCCAACAATTTAATTTGGCACTTTTTAAAACAAAGCAAAGTTTCAATTTAGAAATGTTCAGCTCACAGCAAATTAAGCCACTGAGCTGCAGCAGGAGTGTTAAGGTAAGCATGCATTGGGCCAAAAATGCATTTGTTCAAACAAACCTTTGAACAGAATCAACGCTGGCTATTTCCTTTTAAAACAAATTTCAGAATTAATCAAACATCAAGGCAATATAAATTATGGCTAAATAAACAATTATCATTTCCAAAAACATTTGGAGAAACTAAACCAGAGCTTTACTGATTTAGGGTTTTTTAGTTTGCTTAAGGGTAAAGAGATCAGATTGTATATGAAAAATATATGAAAAATAATCTGAACACATCAGTAGCAAACAAAAAGCTTTGCAGCATGCGTATCCTTACTGCTTACACAGATTTCCATATTACATGACCTTAGAAATTGAATTCATGGAATTTGAATGGTACCTATGTGCAATTTTAAACTTCAAAAATCTAAAATTGACTTGAAGTGAAATTGAATATGATGGTGTGTGAAGAAATTATAATTCTAAAACTGAATTTCACATTTGAGGATCTATGATTAAATAAATATTCCAAATGAAATGTGTAATCAGTTTCTCAAAAGCTCTGATTTTCTTTTAATTCACATTTTTAAAAATAGTTTCACACCCAGCTGGATCATTGTCTGCTATGTCTATTGTTTAGCTGTATTGTATTATACTGACATGTCTGGATATGGAGCTTGTGTTGATATTTTAAAAAAATGTAAAAAGGTCTTGGTTGCAAAAATGTGCACACAGCATATAAATTCAGATTTCTAATGGCATAGATCTGATTTAATACTACACTGATTTTGTGGCTGGAATGCATATTACACCTTTAACACAGACTGGATCAAAAACACTGTTATATTGATAAATAGATTTTTAGTGTTTAAATGAGCAGGAGACAATGTCTGTGTATGATGGATTATGCTCACAAAACTCAACTTATTTATGTAGCTAATAATGAAATACTGAAAATATATTTAGTAAATTGATTTACTGCAAGCAATGTCCTCTCTTGAGTTGGCAATGTCAAACACAATATATAAAAAAATATCAATAAACCAGGTTAAACATTTAATTTAATTTAATTTAAGTTGAACCCTTTCTGCTCTTTGAGTAGACTGTGTGTTGTCCATGGAAATTACAAAAAGAAAGAGAAATTACCGCAAACTCTGAATAGGTGCTGGCGACAGAGTTAATACTGAAGTTACGCTGTGGGCTAGCTGGAGTCTTCAACCCACCACTTATAGCGGAGTTTAGATTGCAAATATTCTCCTTGTTGCGTTCCATTAGTCCTTGATGGGGAGGCTTTCCACGGCCAGGGGTCTTTACTGCAGTGCCCTGTTTCAGAGAGAAAATATAAGAACATGACTTGATGTGACTTTGCTGTGTAAACGGTCATATTCAACTCATATTCAGCTTTAGACTGATCTTATGACTGGAGCTCATGTTTGTTATGGCCCTGCACTAACCTTGCTGGCAGAGATTGGGGGGCGGGAGACAGGTGAGTGGCAGACAGTTCCACCAAATGCAGAGCGCATAGTGCTGTTAGAGGTGCCAGTGGAGGTGCTGGAGGTAGCATTGAGCTGAGGGAAATGAAGGTCAGTTAGTGCTGCAACCAACATGCATGAATAGATGGAATTAGCTAAAGCCATAAAATCACAGGGAGGAATTAATATAATTAGATGCATGTGTAATTAAAAAAGAAATCTCATTTAATGTTACTACCTTTCGTGCCTTGCAAGGTGTCATACTCCCCAAGAATCTTCGTTTAGTGGGTGTCCGCACTGAAGTACCATATAACATATCCTCCTCCGTTTGCTTGTTTTTTTTAAGTTGCTAAAAGAAAAAAGTTGATGGATTATAAGTAATAAATTTTTAATAAATTAGACAAAAAAGTAGCAGATCAGAACATCATACTGACTCAAGGTGTATTGAATTCATGAGTAGTTAAATGCAATTTCTTTACACACACACACACACACAAAACATACAAACAAAGGCATACCCTTTCTTGTTTCTCCCGTTCCTTCTCAAGCCGATGCAGCTCCCATTGCTCCACAACAAACTGCATGAACTTCTGACCTTGTACCAGGAACTCCCTTTCTTGCTCTTGCTCCCACAGCTCAATCTGGGCCTTCAGCTTCTTTTCCAGCTAATTGAGAGATATTGAGTAGAGCTTGTTTTATACAGGCTGATTTTATTCATATGTGGAACGTTCTTATTAACTTGTTGACATACTGTAAAAGCTTTTGGTTAACCTTAAAATATTAGCTA
Organism: Salminus brasiliensis; assembly: GCF_030463535.1. Taxonomy (NCBI): domain Eukaryota; kingdom Metazoa; phylum Chordata; class Actinopteri; order Characiformes; family Bryconidae; genus Salminus; species Salminus brasiliensis. The sequence goes on from NC_132902.1 coordinate 22,849,561, forward strand.
TTGTAGTACAATACAACTTTGAACATTTTATATACAAATACAAAATGAACATTTTAGTATTTAAGACACATTTTATTTGTAGTGTAGAACGAATTACCTTGGGAAGACTTTTGAGAAGATCAGTCCTTTGCTTCTCTTCTTTGAGAAGATTGCCTCCTCTGTTTGTGAATCTGGACGGATCTGTAGCTTTTTTCTTAAAAAAATAAAATACATAAACACAGGATAAAGATATTACTGTATTATTGTAGATTGAAGCAGCATTTCACGTCTGCTACTACCTCCCTATTACTTACTTCAAGTTCCAAGAAAAGTCTCCAACTCTCCTCCCATTTGTGGACACCTTCAAAAAGTTCTTTATGATCTTCGTAATGCTGTTTTAGTCGCATGATCTCAGCATCATGCAAGCTCAGAAGCTCTTCACTAAAATTGTCTGAAGAAAATAAAAAATGTCTTATATAACTTGTAGAAACGATGCAGATATGTCTGGGATATTTCTGAAATCCATGCCTACCGTCATAGAAAGGTACAAAAGCCTGCCGCTGGTCAGTGCTGAAGAAGCACTTTTCCCAGAACACAGCAATATCGTCCCGAATAGCTGTGGTAACGTCCTTAATGTTTCTGAGCTTTAGTTCCTCAAGACGGCTGAGTTCAGCTTGCAACTACCAACACAGACGGGGATGGGGGGACAAAAGTATTAGGACACCAACTCACTCATTAAGTTTCTTCTGAAATCAAGGGTATTACAAGGGGTTATGCTCCTTTTGTTAGAGATACTGTCTTTACGATACAGGGAAGAAGGCTTTCTACTAGATTCCCCAATTGCCAAGCTTTATACCCCTCTAGCCCATGCCTGGCATTAGGCATAATGCCAAAAAGTTCATGTTCATCTGCTTCAGAGTCCTATACTATTAGCAATACTTCTCTAAAGGGACTATACGAACTGTGTGTTTCTGCTTTTGCACATCTGTGTCATCAATGGGTGCAACTTAGAATAGCTAAATGTGGTCATTATAAGGAGTGTCCACAAACATTTGGCCATAGAGTGTATGTGACAAGACGCCCGTCTACTTACGGCTTCCATGTTTCTTTTCTTGGATAGGGTCATGTGCTCAGAAACAGCATCACGATCTTCCTGTGGGATCTGCAACCTGTCCCACAGCTCCTGGATCTTCTCTCGATAGGATCCACAGATGCGCTCGTTCTCAGCTTTTTTGCTCTCCAGCTGAAACAATTTAACAACAGGGGTTTCGCGTACTGTGGCATTTAATCAGAGCTGAATATCTGTGATTGAGCATGTGTATGTGGGGTGGGATGGGGGGCACTTAACATCCTTACCTGGTGAAGGAGGACTTTAAGGGAGTCAATATTGTCTATGGAAAGACAAAAGGCTTCTTCTTCCTCACACACAATATCCTTTTCGAAACTCGTCTCAGGCAACTGATCCAGGTCATCCATGCATAGTATTATCTTTTTCTTCAGTTCAATGAACTTGCTACGTCTTTGTTCCTGAATAAAAAGCATACAAGGAATGGGCTGGGCGATATGGTAAAAATACTATATCACGATATTTAAAGACTTATTTTGCAATACATACATACAACTCACAGACTAAATACATCAGTAGTGACAGATTCTTAAAACCTATTATTCAGATACTCTCCTCTACTGAATACGGTGATTTTTATTCAACATCTGCTGCTCTTCATCTAATTACTCCAGTCTAATTACACTGTAAGCAATGAAACCTGCAGCTGATCAGTGTTTATTAAGCACTAATAATCTCCTTAATATGCTTAGAAAAGCATATTGTTATTACGGTAACAAAATTTAACAATAAAATATTGTCATATTGCCCTGCACTAAGGCAAGGTACATCTAACTACCATTAGCTTAATGCACCATTGCCCAAATGTCCTCTATGTGGATCCACACTTCAATGACTACACAATTTATGTGTTTGTTTCATGGTAGCTATTTAATTCTATATGTATATGATGTAATAACTATTTAATAAGCCTAGCGTTTCAGGGGTTAGGACTAGGAATGAACTAATGCACTAAGAAATCTTAAAGCTGTTATGTCATACTTTTCAAGAGCATACCTCCCTTTGTAGATTCCAATACAGATACACATACATTTATAAAATTTAAAAATGAGTAATCAACTTAAATTAACATATATAAATGTATGTAACATTCATTTGAAGGGTGATAAAAGCACTGACATTTTGCCATAATAAGCTTAATGTTGCCTACATATTCACCCGTAACTGGACTAAAGTAAACGTAACACCAAATATCAGTGTCAAATATTAGTCAAATCTAAGCTTTGTTTCTAAGGGGATACTGTACCGACACAGATATCACTCTGCTCATAAGACATTCATTGCTAAGACTGCAATCAGATTGCTTAAGTCAGTAAATAAACAATGACCTACCTTTTCTGCTGTGAGTCTGGCTATGTGCTCCCGAAAGCTGTCCAGCTGCTCAAGAGACGGAACTGAGTCGGCAGAAATACTGAATGGGTCAGAGCACAGAATGTCACAGAGGTCCTGATCCTGCTCTATTAAGGCTTTAAGCACTTGCATCCTCTGACTCTTCTCCTTCAACATAACCTCAAGGCAGGTTCGGATGTCTTTCTCCTGCTGGAGCATTGTGTTACACCTCTCCTCCTAAAAAGGCAAAAGCAAATTTTGAGTGGAAGGATCAGCCACTAAGCAATGACGTCTAAGACAGAGCTGCTCAATCCAGGTCCTGGAGATCTACCACCCTGAAGAGTTCAGATCCAACACAGCTGACTCTACTGATCAGTTGCTCCTAAAGGCCTTCATTATCTGGATCAGGTGTGTTAGAGTGGTGGAGCTAAACTCTGCAGGATGGTAGATCTCCAGGACCAGGATCTGAGGGGTAGATCTGAGCAGCCCAGGTCTAAGGGGTCTAAAGAGTCTGACAAAGTCTGAGTTAGTTCAAATGAGCTGTGCGAGATAAATGTGTTGATAAATGTTTGGGGATGGGCAATAAAAGGATGTCATTTATAATATGATACACCTTTTTATGTATATCATGAGTATGCTTAGCACTTCTTTCATAACAAAGATCATGTCCAGTTTTGACATGTCCATCATCCAACCATATTCATGGTCAAACATAGCGGAGGCTCTTTACATCAATTCCATTGGTGAGATATAAGTGAGTCACTAACAACTGTAAGTATGTCCACGATAAACTGCCGTTTTTACTTGTGAGAAAGCATTTGTGCTCATACCTTTACTACACTATTTTAGAGTCAATTATGTAGCTACAGTTCCTCCACCTTTAACAGATACTTGCCTGAAATGGAGGCAGCTGCAGCTCCGAGCACACCTTGCTCAATTCTTTACGGCACGACTCAATACTGGTCATGAGACGCTTCCGCAGGTTCTCTTCCTCTGCTATCATCATGTCCAGAAGGCCCTGAAATGTAAAATCACATTCACACTTCAGAGATCCCCACTTGTATTTGGTTTAGTGACACGGCATGGCATGATCACATGACTTCATACGCACTTTGATATGGTTTTTAACCACATTTGTTCTCTCCAGCCTCTGTTCCTCCGGGATCCCAATCTCCTCCCATATGTCCTTCAAGTGGCACAGTGCTTTATTTAGGCATGCCACGGACTCGGCTGCAAGCACCTCGCTGAAGACATAATGGAAGAAAAGAGAACATGGACAGATAGTTATCCTTACAGGTGGTTAAAATATGGCTGCACTAGTTATCTGCACTTTTGTGAACCTTTGAGAGGTTTAGTTACCATGAACCTGCATCGTAGCACGAGGAGTCTTTTAATATCTCAATACTGCAACAAATATCAGTCCAAAACTGCAGAGGACAGACGTCCCTAAATTCATCCCTTGTTACTAGTATGTAAGTGTGTAATGTGATAGCTATGGATCCCGAAAAGCAGCTCTATTTAACAGAGCCATGGCTAAGAGAAACACTTTTCCTCCGCCCACTGTGAATACAAATACATTTATTACAGTTTATTATCATTTTAGCCATATTATTTAATATCTGGGTCAAAATATCCATTTAAATTTAATTTCTTTAATTACTATTATTATTACTATATTATAATAAGGTAAAGGTGCACGTATTTGTCACTGTACAGTACAGTGTACAAATGTGTCCTCCGCATTTAACCCATCTGGTAGTGAACACACACTCACACACACACACATGTGTTAGGGGCAGTGAGTACACACACACACACACCCAGAGCGGTGGGCAGCCAACTCCAGCGCCCGGGGAGCCGAGAGGGTAAAGGGCCTTGCTCAAGGGCCCAACAGTGGCAGCTTGCCGAGCCCGGGAATCGAACCCACAACCTTGTTATCGACATCCCAGCCGCCACTCCCCCTAATAACAATAGATATGCCTTATTTTGGCATAATTCACAAGTATGTTCAGCTTTAATGAACTGTATTTAAGACAGTTATGCCAATAAAGCAATAAATTTTAATTAATAAAAAGACATTAGTGAGCTACTTGCAGTAAGAGCTCCCGGCTATTGATGACAGGGGGGTTGTGGGTTCGATACCCGGGCTGGGCAAGCTGCCACTGTTGGGCCCTTGAGGAAGGCCCTTTACCCTCTCTGCTCCCCGGGCGCTGGAGTTGGCTGCCCATCATTCTGGGTGTGTGTGTGTGTGTGTGTGCTTACTGCCCCTAGTTCACTAGTGTGTGTGTGTGTGTGTGTGTGTGTGTGTGTGTATGTTCACTACCACAGATGGGTCGAATTCAGGACACATTTTACTGTACATAACTAGTAAAAAACTCAAATTCAAGTGATTTAACTCAACAATCTGGACTAAAGTGGGCAGATTGGAGGTGGATGCTGTGCTGTTAGCTAGCGAGAACACATGTGTGGACTGTCAAGTAGCACTAACTAGCTTTAGTGGTCAACTGTCAGTCAGCTAATACACAAAAAGACAAGCAAACGGATTCAGACGATGTAGTTACTGACCTTTTCCTCATCCTAAGGTGCCGGTGGAGCAGGTTCTGGTCGTTTATAAAGCTCTAGCTATAAGGTGGAGGAGGACGGAGCCGTGACCCACCCGATCACTCAGCCGTTTCTGTCTGATTCAAAACACGCGTCAAAATATGCGCCCCGGCTTCTGATTGGCCAGCGAGGTGGCGACCTGCGCATGCGCGCGCGCGGGGGGGGGTGTTCTGGCGCCGGGCTATTTTCTTCGATGACGCAATCAACGGTCACTCGTCCGGAGCCCCAGAGGAGCGGCGTGGCCGGGTCTGCTCACCCCACACGCACCATCTAGCTAAATGGACAAAAGTATGTGGACACCTGCTTATTCCCTGTTTCTTCCAGGGTATTAAATATAGTGCATCCTCCTTTTGTTGGAGGACCAGATGAGCTAGTGAGGTCCAGATGTTGGGACGATTACCACCCCACCTCATCCCCAGGTCATCCCAAAATTGAGAATGGGGCATCCCAAAATTGAGCATGGGGCTTATATGCAGATCTGGTTGGATAAAAGTTAGCTGGTCATCTTTAGTGTAGTGGGCGTCCTGGGGTGTGGTGGGGGTATGATAGACCCTCTCAGCTGCTCGGGGGCTTCTGTGGTGCTCGGGCTGTGGGAGGATCGATACTGAAACATCGATACTTTCGATACTGACGTTTCTTTTTCAGGTTCAATAAAAGCTGTTGAAAACATCGATACTAGTTTTGTATTAAGCAGTGAACTGAATACTGCTTAAAGTGAAAGAACAGCCAGGCTGCTTAATGGTTTATTATTATTATTAATAATAATAATAAAAATATATATTTTATAAATATTTTTTTTTATTTATTTTCTTACACAAACGGTTGCAACTTTAATAATTTCTGATTCAGATTTAACACAAGATTTGCCTTAAAATTAAGCTTAAAGTGAGCATGTCAGTATTCTTACTAGATGTCACTGTATACTGTAGTAGTTATAAAGAAAGAGCCTTTGCGTATATATACTGGATTCAGGATATTTTGGTAACACTTGGTGTCATCCTACTATGCACTTAATAGCTAAAAAGATCAAATAAATATGTTGAATCAAAGGTAGCATATTAGTATATATATATATATATATATATATATATATATATATATATATATATATATATATTAATGTGTTAAGTGTCTGTAGCAAAGGGAGTGGCTCAGGATCTTAAGTTATTTACAGTTCTCGTCAAATTTGTACTAAAGTACAGTGTACTTTACTAAAGTAGTGTTTCTGCTATTACTTTTAAAAAGGGATCCTCGAGGGCTCTTAACTAAAAGCAATGGTTCTGTACAGTATAGAGCAATGGCAAAAAAGGGCTCCACTAGCATTACAATCCAAAAGGCAGAGTGTAATGTAAGTAAAGAATTTACAATATTGTTTAAAAGGATAAATCAGGTCCACTGACATTTAATTAGCTGATTACGTTTTAAAACAAGACTCTTGGAGGACTAAGAAACCCCCCTTTGAATGAGGTATGGGTAGGAGAAACTGCGGGATGGTGGGGTGGGCCTCTAGCACATCTGAAATGAGTTTCCTAGCACTAATGTTTTCCAGCAATGGAAAAAGCATCACCCAGTATAGCTGTCTTTTTTTAAAAATCCCCTCCCATCATCAATATATTCTAATACATTGTGCCCAAATGTTTGTGGACACCCCATCTAATTAATGCCTTCTGCTACTTTAAGTTGCACCCATTGCTGACAAATGCACACAGATAGCTTGTCTAGTCCCTGTAGAGAAGTAATGCCAATAGGACTCCCTGAAGCAGATAAACATGAATCTGTTGGTACCATGCTTAATGCCAGGTAATCAAATCTTCACACAGTGCTCCTCCAACATCTAGAAATATCTGAGCTGGACAGTAGAGACAGTTACTCCAACAAGAGCAGGATCAACTCTTCTTTAATTCCCTTGATTTCCATCCCTGTTTAAATGAAAGGCTTTGGTGGTGAAGTCACATATCCAACTGCATGTCCATTTTCCATGTCCAAGTTTAGTTTCAGACATAGTCCTTCATCAGGTAATTATTTAAAATCTAATAAATGTTTATTTTACAGAGCTGAAACTGATCACATCCCAAACAGATAATAAACATTTTTTACAATAACACTCTGGCAAGTGAGTATTCACAATTCTCTTGTCCCAGAAATATGCAGAGACATGCATTATTCACAGAAATGACAAGATGTAGTGCTGTTGGTCAGTGATGGCATTCATGTCCATTGTAGAGGAGGAAAGCCCTCTGGAACGTCCCTCTCCACTGTGTCCTGCAGACAGGCCGCACTCCGCCCTCCTGTGACTTCTCTGTCATGTTGATGACTGGAACCACTAATGCCTAAGCATGATTTTCCAAGAGAGCTTCTAAGAGCCTACCACTGTTTGTGATGGCGGTGGTCAGCACGATAAATTTATAACCTTGGGTAGAGAAGAGTTATGTTACTATTAATGAGTCAGAGCTGTTCATTCAACCACAGAGCTTCATACCAAACCCCTCGTACCTTTCTCTCTACCCAGGAAGCGCAGGGCAGAAATTTCAGAATAAGTACATCCTCCCAGGAACATCACAAGAATAATCCTCTGGGGATCCGCTTTGATTCTTGCTTCAGTCCCGTTGGCACCTCCTACGAGATAACGAAAATGTGGTCAGCAGCGTAAGGTGATAGTATTGCAAGTTACTGAAGTATGGCCTTGTTTTGCACTGGACCTGGACTGGGTCATATTCCAACAATTACCATTGTCAGAAAAGCATGCCTAAATCACCACAGATTTGCCTCAAACCCAGTTAACATGTTTTATCCCCTTTATGTCCAAATGTTTGTGGACACCCCTTCTAATAAATGCATTCAGATTCAGATACTTTAAGTTGCACCCAGATGTGCAAATGCACAAAGACAGCTTGTCTGGTCCCGAAAGAGAATCTGTTGAACATGAGGGGTATAAAGCCTCCCCCACATGTGGAGCAGTGGATCGGTGTTCTCCGTAATGAAGGTGCACCATCCAGTTCTTTTAGCATGAGTTGAGGATAGGGTGGGGTGGTGTTCGTCCAATATCCTGACCTCACTAATACTCTTCTTCCTGAATGCAATCAATCAAATCATCACAGCAATGGTCCAAAATCTAGTAGAGAGCCTTAGTTTTTATTTAAATACCCTTGGTTTTGGAAGGATCAACGAATGGGCAGGTGTCCCAATACTTTTGTGCATATGTTAACTTGGCATCTGCCTTTGCTCATTTTATCATGTACATTAATCTGTAATTCTGTATCTTGGAATCTGACAGATTTTCATCTGAAGAAAAGCCATGTTCAGGACCTGTCACTGCAAATTCATGCCCATTCAACATGCGGGTGACCTCCTCAAGCCCTGTCCAGCCATCCCTCTCCAACACCTGCAAAGAGAAACGATAAATCCCTTAATGCTGTGCCTCCAAGTCTAAAGAAAGGGAGAAGTGGTCAGTAAAATCAAGTTTGGAGACACTAACCTGTTCAATCAATTTGCAGCTCAAGGGGATGTAAGCCCCACTGAAGATGTAGGCCATGTCTCGTGGGACACGGAGGTCGTATTCGTCCCCGGACTTAGGTATCTGTGAGTGTACAGGATCACAGAAGAGAACTGCAATGTTTAGTAATGTGTTTACTCTAGTGTGTTTATTCATAACCATAGTTTAAGACAATCTATGAAGTTACATACCAGTACCAGCCTTTTACTCAGAGCTCGGAAATTGCTCTTCTTGGCCAAAGAGGAGAAAGCATCAGTCAGTTTTCCTTAAAAAAAAACATTATAAGCTTAAAGATAAAGGTTAACACACACACACAGTTCATTAGAAAGCCAGCCATTAATAAGTTTATTGAGGTCTCCAAAAGTGGTACTTCTACAGAATCACTCAAAAGAACCTTTTTGGTACCTTCCTCTATGTCTGCGAATGAGAGAAAGAGTCATCATACAATTTGTCTCATATCTTACCAGCTGTCTTGTCATTGACTAGTTTGCCCACTTTGCTTTCCATGACTGTTAGTGTTTCTCCAGGCTGCTGCTCCACCAGCAAACCCATCTGCTTCAGGTTGGCAAAGGTCAGCAGGTGCTCTATACCATAACTCTGAACAATAGAGGATGAGGAACCATCATTAAAAAATCTAACACCAGAAATCAAACTCTGGAGACTTGATTATCATTGATATTGCAAAATCCAAGCCAGTATGTTCATTTAAACTGCATCAATACTTTCCAACCTTGGTCTTAGAATACCTCTGCTCTGCGTATTGTAGTACTTTCCCTACTCTACATGTCCGAATCTACTCAAGAAGGATTTGTGACTTGGATCAGATGCCTAAGAGCATGGGAGACAACATAATATGCACGGAATAGGTGCTCCAGGACCAGCTCCAGGAGGTGGAGATGGTCTCAGACCCAGAGCATTTTTAATGGTGAACCACCACTGACATCACAGTTTAATTCATAACTAGGCTTAATCAATGTCCAGAAACCTGGCCTTGTATTGATTCCAGTGTTGACTAACCTGGAGGTACTGAGCCTTCAGGGACCGATAATCTTTTGGGAGAAGGCCTGTTAAGGAAGAACATAAAAATATCTCATATCTCATTGATTCCTACATAAGGTAATATGGCGCAATTTGTCTCAGCCATGACATTAATATCAACGAATAAGACTCACCATTTTCAGTGAGCGACAGCAGGCAAAGGAGTCTTAGACTGTCAATCATTGATATCTAATGGAGGAAGCATTGTAAGTGAGTTAGGTAGACTGTAGTAACACAGTGAATAATAGCAGACTCTCATGACACATGATTCTGATGCACAAGAAGACTTGTGTGGTGTTGTGTTGACGCACCTGTCGATTAATGTGTTCTTCAATGAAGGAGATACATTCCCGGACCTCGAAACCTTCAAGTAAAGCTAATCACCCCCCCAACCCCAACAAAAAGTACATTTCATTCAGTGGCTGCTATCTTCAAACTATAAATATAAAGACATAAATAAACAACTAAAAATTGCACAGTCCGTCCAAATGAATCAATGTTTCTTACAATGTTCAGTCTTCAGCAATTCCTGGAAGTCCTGCTTGGTTTTCTTCTTCATTATGCATTCACTTGCTCCGATATCTGATGTAACATCATTTGTTAGTCAGACAAATATTTGTGCCTGGTACAAATGTACCACTCAGGATTAACTCATCCAGGACATCCATTAACCAAGCCCTCAGACAAGTACATCGAAATGGCCACAAAATTACGTTTATGTAACTCACGCAGGCTGAGAAGACGGTGCTCCTGTTTCAGGCCTTTCAGCTCCTCCGCTACAAACGTCTTCATCTGCTTGATGTCCATCCCTCGCCGTTTCTATTATAAGCACAGACAACATAAGAGAGAGAGACAAAGGTGACCGTTGTTCTAGCTTAAAAAAAATAATAATACAACAATTAGGTTCCCATTGTCAACAAGTGTTGTGGTACCAGAGCACTGAGTAATTTGAAACGTACATCATACGCTGTTTGAAGATTTCTAGCCTTCTGACTCAAAAAGCCAAACACGTTGGAGAAGTGCTCGTTCCTGATTTCATTGAACACCTGAAGAGACCAAACAGCTGATTAACATTAGTCATAAATGAGCACAGACATAGCAGACATATCTCTGTTTTTTTACCCCCTTATGTACCTTATCCTGAGAGTTGAGCATCACTTTTATGCTCTTGTCCGAGGAAGTGACTTCAGGACCAAACTCCACACTGCCTGTTAGACAAATAGCAATGATGACTCAAATACTGTAAAACAAATCCTTTAAATGTCAGTTTAGTAGTTTCTCTTTGTCCCATAAATAAAAACACAACACACGAATCACTGGTGGCATCATGAGATCCTCAGATGAAGCTTGTTTTTAATAATTACTAATAACAGTTTGTATAAAATAAGGGTATAATACAGTCTCAAAAAATGTTTGAGGTTATACAATATGGACAAAAGTATTGGGACATTTGTTTATTCATTGTTTCTTCCGAAATCAATTATTAAAAACAGTTTTACCTGCTTTTGTTGGAGTAACTGTCTCTACTGTCCAGGGATGAAGGCTTTCTACTACATTTTGGAAAAGCACCTTTGATGATGTTGGATAATTACCAAACCCACCTCATCCCTAACGTCCCAACTCTGGATGCAGCACCATCATTCTAGAGAACACCGTTCTTCCACTGCTCCACAGCTCAATGCTGGGAGCTTTATACCCCTCTAGCCCACACCTGGCATTTGGCAGCATGGTGCCAATAGGTTCATGTTTATCTGCTCCAGAAAGTCCTATTCTTTTGCCAGTACTTTTCTAAAAGACCTAAACAAGCTGTGTGTGCACATTAGCACATCTGTTTCAGCTGTGTCAGCAATGTAGCGGAACGCATTTGTAAGAAGGGGTGTCCACAAACATTTGGACTTATAGTGTAGCTCCAATATAAAAGTATACCAGCACTTACCACATTTAATCCTGAAAATGTCATCCACCAGTCCCTCATACACAACCTGAGAGCACAGTGGTGTAATGAAGTCCACATCTAGAAAGGTAAAAACAGAGAGACAAGCTTTGGTCTACAAGTCAGAGAAACAGGATTGGGACTCAAAAAATAACCAGAAAACCGAAAGATTGCTGGTTCAGTCCCCTAAACCTGTAGTCTATGGGCCATGAATAGTAAGGGAACAGTGCTTCTCCTCAACATTCATGGCTGAGGCGCTTATGAACACCTAACCCCCACCCTGAGGTGTCTGCCCGCTGCTCTGGGTGTGTGTTTTTACTTCCCCATATCACTAGTGTGAGTGTGTGTGTTCCTTGCCATAGATAGACTACTGCAGAGGTGGAATTCCATTGCGTTGCTGTGTGACAGCAATAACATGCTCATGACTGGACATTAAATATTTTCATATTTATTCTGACTAACAGTCCATATTACAGCTATACTGCATTTATTGTATAGGACTACATACAAAAACATAAATAAATAGTAATAGAAATAATGGAATTCTGACCTCTATCAACGAGGAAAACGTTTCCAATCTCAGGCTGCCGTGCTTTCTGCTCTCCATCCTCCACTTGTTCCCTCCACGATTCGTACACCATCTGCAGCAAGACAAAACAACACTAGCCAAGTTAAACTGGTTAAAGGCTGATTTTTACGAATGAAAAACATGCATGGCATGTATATCATGAACACATAATATTATTTCTCACAGAGTCCTAACCTGATGGATTGTGATGCTAAGAGATTTTCAATTAGAGCCTACATTGAAGGGATGCACTAACAACAGGCTGACCAATCAGAGCTCCGTTTTCATGGTTGCAGACCAAACAAATGAGCATCAAGACAGTGGCACAACAGCTCAGAGCTGAAAATCTGAGGAACGACGGCCAGTTCTTTACTCTGTTTATGTCCACAAAAAAAATGCAAATTATATCTTCCCTGGATAATGAGCACAATAGAGAGCTATGGAGTTTCTAGACTAATTTACAGAGCACAGAAGGCAAATATGTGTCAGGCTTGGTGTGAAGGTTCCACAATGTTAAAAAGTCACACCTGTACTTGGTGTAACTAGGCCTTAAAGCCAGCAAAACTACTACATCAAAAATATCTCATATCCTACCTTGGCACATTGTCCAATCCCATACACCTTTGTGAAGGGTCCATATAAGGAGTGCACCAGATGTAATGCACTTCCAGCCGTGGTCACCCAGCGCTGATCTCCCTCCTAGGGGTTTTAGAGACACTTTAATCAATGGGATCATAATCAGACTGAACACATTGTAAATAAATAAATAATACAAAAAATTTACATTTTCTTAAGAATTATAACACATATAACTATCATCAGCAATCAGGGAGCAAGATCACTACTAAAAAGAAAAGGGTGCCCAAAATATGTGTATTTATCTGAAAGCCATTTTGCACTTCTATAGGTGATTTATTCATTGTAGGTGTCATCTCAAAGCACAGCTCTGGAGAAATGTATGTGTAAGCACAAATCTGATCACTGAACACAACCTTCCAGTGGGCAGTTTAACCCCTTAATGCAGAAAGCCTTATTACACACTTAGGTGTATTACTCAGTTACTACAGGGATGGCTTTACAAACTGGTGGGGCTATTCTCTGGTAATAGAAGTTTGTAATAACACTTTCGACCCACCGGCAGGATATAGGCTTTTTTTTTTAGGGGGTTGAACTACAAATGTAGTCCCCCAAGCAAAACATTACCAGAAAATTATCTCTGAAGAATTCAGGCAGTTCCAGACTTATGATGTCATCGTCGAGTGGAAGGAGATAGAAAGCCCACTCGTCAGATGTCACATCTGCAAAAAAAAAAAAAAAAAAGAAAAAAAAAGAATATAACATTGGTAATTACAGTACATTAGAGTACACTGAAGTTCAACCTCTAAGATACTGCGGGTAAATTTAGAGCACCTACCACCATAGACCCCCTGCTCCTCTAAAACGGTTTCACAGGCGTAGAACTACAGAAACAGCAGGCAGAACATATTAGAGAAGAAATGTTCAGCTTTATTATGTTTAGGCACATTTTTAATTACATACACGGACTGACTTATGTTCACATGATCACAGAAACTGGAAGTATATTGGAAACACTTTCTTACATCTGTCTGAAATTACAGCTTGATGGGTTTGTCTGTTTCAGTCATATTCATCATAAAATGTCCTCATGGTGTAAAGCTGCTTTATGCTTTATTCTTTTTACTCCCATTATTCGACATTTCCAATTCCCACCCAGTAGTTAGGACTCCCCTAATCACACGGTGGGTAAACTCCTGCATGTGTTTCCTCAAAGTCACCAAAACATCTTTTTGAACTGCTCGTAACGCAAAATCACTGGACAGCTGATCACACTTGGGAGGGGAAATGCTAATTCTGTTACATCAGCTAACAGATACCTGCACTGACTAGCATCCTGCTGTATTATGGGGTGAGAGGGAGGGCCATCCTACCCACCCATAAAGAGCAATGCTAGTCATTCTGTCTGGGAGTCCCAGTCTTGAGTGGCTGTGGCATCACTGGGCATCTAATTAGGCCAAAGCTTAGACAGCCGCTACCCTCTTCTACCCTAACCCTTATAAAAGCTTCTTTATATATGACAAAACATAACAGCTTACCTTCTGAGGGGTAAATATGATCTTATATCTTCTGAATCTTCCAGCTGCCTTGTCCAAGTTAACTACATCTGCAAACATTGACATAATATTACTTGTCCCTTGATGTCCACCGACAGCGGTCTCCTAATTCTGATCTGAAATGATGTGCTATTTGGGAAAACTGAGCTAACCTGCAATCCATTTCACCGTCTGTATTCGAGGTCGTATCAGGAAGCAGAGCCTAGAAAAGTGAAAATCACAGATCATGAGGCAGATTTGATCATTTGATAAGGTTATATGTGCAGTGGTAGTTTCATACTTACTGATCTGATGTACTGACGACCGGTTTCAACTCGACCTTATACAATTTGTCCACTTCATGTTGCTATGTGAAACACAAAGATGTCTATTAAAACCATCATGCTGAACGTATTCACAGTTATGCACATTAGGTATCCACTTCCAAATATTCTCACCTTGAGTGTGGTGACATTCGCTATTCGGTCCAATGGGCTCATCAAATCAGCATCTATAAACAAGTCCTTCCTCCCTGGCAGCTACGATGACAACATACCAACACAATCCCATTTTCAGGACAGCCAGTCGCCTCCAAAACACATGATGACAATATATTGAGAACAGAGGGCATCGTACCTGTTCTAAGAGGTAGATCAGCTGGTCCCGGGCCAATCTTTTAAGTAGGGAAAAGTCTGGAAGCTCCGGAGCATCTCTCCTGCCGGTGTGTGCCATAGGGGACTCAGCACAGCAGCAATAATGCTTCTGTCAAGTAAAGAAATGAAATACATCAAAACAAATGAAAATAAATGAAAAACCAATAAAACAGCAATAATAATATAACAGAAAAGCCTCATAATTTCTTCAGACGTTACGCATTTACTTTATTTATTTTATTATTTTATATTTATTCATTTAGTTAATTAATTTAATTATATAATACAGGTCACAGCACTTTAAATGTCTTGCTAAATTGCTCTTCATCCTCGCTGTGTTCGATTTTTTTTTAAGTTGTAGTTTCGAAAGCGAGGCATTTCAATGCGGTTAGGTGAGAGTCGCCGTACTGAAGAACTACAAATCCCATGATGTATTGCGAGACTAGCAGACAACACAAGCGCTAATAAGGGAAGGATGCAGCCTATAAACAATACACTATTCTCCTCTGCGTAACACAGCATTATATTTTAGACCTATTACAGTAATATATTATAGATATTCTGTTGTTATAGCTGTAATTTCTGACAATACGCTAGATAGCTATAATTTCTCGCCTAAGCTAATGAGCTATGCTGCGGTTTACCTGCTGTTGAGATTGATTAGGACGCATTTCGAGCAGTGGTCATTATTTTAAGGCATAAATAAAAACAAATGAACCCTAAAGCCAACTATTATTTCTCTTAAGTCGGTTTGGTATGAAAGGAAAAGTCACCACAGCTCAGAAGCCACTGCTGACAGATGGATATAACGTTAGCTAGCTGTCTTCTGAGGCTGGTGACTATTTTCTTCCCACAGCGTCGATATGAGGAAGACTATTATGTGTTTGTTATTAGAACTGACATGATCTGGAGGTCAAAACATTAAAAATATAAAGGATGCAAGCCTCACCTCTTCGTTTACGGAAGAAATGGCATTCAAAACCATGCGTTTCTCCACGGACACATTACAGGAGCGCACACTGCCAAAGAGATCAGCGACGCCTCTCTCGACCTGGGAGAACGACTCCGAATTGAAAGTGCCGCTTAAATAAAGAGGGGTTTTAACCTGTGTTAAGCCGAATAATATTACATGAACCTAACCTCTCCGCACAGGTAGGTGGTTGTAGGAAATTGTGTTAAACCGCCGTTATTGCTGACTTTCGTTTCTAGGTGGTCACTGTAAGCAAACACCAGGTTGCTGTAGTCAAACATTCCCGCTTCCTTGAGTGTTTTTATTGGTTCCGTTTTCATCCACTTTATTTTTCTCGGTTTTAATGTCAGATAATGTGAGAAATAAATGTCAGAATATCAGCGTGTAAACTGTTATGTATCTGTTCTGTACTTTATCTGTCTTTCTGGATGAGCCTAGAAACCAAATCAGTGCCCCCCAGCAAAATGACCCCCAGCGCCCCTCTCTCTCTCCCTCTCTCTCAGTGGAGAGGTCGTGGTTAAGGGGATAGAGGGACACTACAGCCTCTATAGAGGCCCCTTAGAGGCTTAAGACATTCTTTCTGTTATTTACAAGCAATATTAACACAAACATTGTGTCCAAATATTTGTGGACACCTCTATTAATTAATGCATTCAGCTACTTTAAGTTGCACCCATGTCACAGATGTGCAAATGCATACACATACTTGTCCAGTCCCTGTAGAGAAGAATTACCAATAGAATATGACTCATAATAATAATAGTACTAATAAGTTATACTTATATAGCTCCTTTCACAATCCCAAGGTCACCTTAGAAGAGCATGAACCAATTGGCATCATGCTGGCTAATGCCAGGCGTGGGCTAGAGGGGTATAAGGCCCCCCAGTATTGAGCTATAGAGCAGTGGAAGAACTATCATTTCTCTGAAATTATGGATGCTGCTACATCCAATATTTTTTATGAGGTTGAGTGGTGATCATCCAACATCCTGACCTCACTGACGCTCTTCTTGCTGAATGCAATCATATCCTCACAGCAGTGCTCCTCCAGTATCTAGTATAATACCTTCCCTGGACAGTAGAGATAGTTACTCCAACAAAAGCATAAAGGATAATTTTTTCCGGAAGCAACAATGAATGAGTGGGTGTCCCAATACTTTTGTCCATATAGTGTAGCTTGCTTTTAGGTTAATATGAAGTTACAGAGTTTACACAGGCTGTCAAATAGAAATGATCATACACTGATGTTAGCAACTGTCTGTTCACTCAAAGGAGGAAGACTACTACACATGCGACATTGCAAGATGCCACACAGTTTGTTTAGGGACTATTCCCCACTAAATCTATTACAAAGAAGTAGGGATGTACTTAGGGAAATTATGGGCTGATACGGCCAATATTGCCGATGCTGATACAAAAATATGTCAAAAAAATATAAGAAAGGACTATGCAGATATTGTAGTGCTGTAGCCCAGCACCCCAGACAGTCTGCTCTTACAGTAGGCTACATTAAACACTATCCAGTGTCACAGTGCACCTCTATAAAAATACAGTCTGTGAGCGCTTCGTTTAGACAGTGTGATGGTTATCAGTTTTGGCTTGTTGGAATGTCCGATCTATTGTCATTTGTTTCCTCCTTCGAATGCGCAGACAGGATACACACAGTGTATGACAGACGCACAGGTTAGTATTTATTTTTGACCAGTGTTTTAAGATGTCTTTAACTTTTAAAATGAAGTGTTAGTGATTGTTGATGTTATTTATTCTTATTTAATTATTTATTAATCTATTTATTTTATATCTGTGTTTTCTTTCCCCCAAATTTAGCAATGAATTCAGATGCGGCGATCCTGTTGGAGACCATAAACTTTGCTGCGGAGAAACATCGAAATCAACGTCGCAAAGACCCTGAGGCAACTCCATACATCAACCACCCCATCGGTAACTCTTCTGGCCTTGTGTAAAGACTGACATTTCAAGTTAATAATAAAGATATCATTACACTTAAGTGGAATTCCACCGATTCTTAAGAATTTCGGCATAATTCAGTTTTTATGATGTTAACAGAGTCCTTCAGAGTGGTTTGCTGAGAAATGCTCTGTTCTTACCTAGTCAGAATCGCTCACAGCGGTGGTGAATGGAAGCAGACGCCTGAAAAGTTGAATGACTTCTGCATCACAAAGATATTATATGAAATTTATATGAAAATATATGAAACAATTTTATGAAAATTGTGAATATGCTGCCATACACTGGGATACTGTTTCACAAAAAAAATGTTTGTTCGTTTTTAAATATACTTTATATACGAGAGTTACACACATAGGCTGCTGGAAGGGTCCTGAATATAGTCTCCAAACAAGGGGGGCTGTATTGCCTTTTTTCTATTTTACCACTGTTTTACCATCAACATTAAATATAAAAACCTAGAAGACACAGGTGTAGGTGGTCTTGTAGATCTTATGCCCCTTGTTCCAGTCATCTCCACTCTCAGATTTAAGCATAAATTGGAAAGTGAACCATTGCACATCAAACCACTTCACAAGACTGCTTACTCTCAACCACCCAATTATCAGTCAAATTCATTTTTCGCAGGGGTGGCGAGGATCTTGAGTCATGAAGGTGGAATCACAGACATTGAAGTTTTACAAGTGAGTATTGCTTTTTAGTTGTTTATATAGTTGAATGGTTAGAAATACAAATTTAAGACATTTAAAGAACACCAACTGCGTTTCTACATGATGTTTCTAAGGTATCATTGATGTTCGTTAGTATTGTGATGTTTACAGATCCATATTAAATGATGGTTAAACGCTCTGTCTCCTGTAATTCAGGCAGCGCTCCTCCACGACACTGTAGAAGATACAGATACGACTGTCGAAGAGCTGGACACTGTGTTTGGAAGCACAGTATCCAGGATTGTCCAGGAAGTGACCGATGATAAAGCTCTGCCTAAACAGGAAAGAAAGCGTCAGCAAGTGGAGCATGCGCCTCACTGCAGCCACCAGGCCAAACTGGTCAAACTGGCTGACAAGCTGTATAATTTACGAGACCTGAATCGCTGCACGCCCAAAGGTCTGTTAACGTCCGCTGTGATGAGATGTGTGTGATGAGGAGCAGAGGTCACTGCTTTGAATGTACACCTAAAACCGTTGTCTTCTGTGTGTTGGCAGGTTGGACAGCAGAACGCGTTCAGGAATACTTTGTATGGGCGGCTCAGGTAGTAAAAGGACTACGTGGAACCAACCCTGTGCTTGAGGAAAAGCTACAGCAGCTCTTCAGTGAGAGAGGCGTGGAGATGTAACACTAATGGAGAACTACCTACCTCACACTGTGCTGTTTTTATACTGTTGTGACTATTTGTAGATTTACTGACAGTAACGACAGTAAAGTTTGATTGTTTTTCTTCTTTTTTTTTTTTTACCCAAAAATATTTATGGGTCAGACCCGTGCACTTTCATGGATTGTACTGTTCTGATATAGCAATAAAAATAAAAAGTAATAATGTGTGATTGACCAGAATAAACTGGAGATGGGGTATTAATGCCAATATCACCAGAAAATGCTGGATGTGATATCGGAGGGAGAAAATGAATGAATGTGAGGTCGTTGGCTGTGTGTTTTTTTCCTAAGGGGCAGTCCAGTGTTTGGGTGTACCCTGTAGTTTGGACTTTTTCTGAATTTATCACAATATATATAGTCATATTGCCCAGCATTACCCATGATGTAAGACATAAAAGTAATGCAAGGTTTTTCTTTTTTGAATCTCCAAAATGACACGTTTTAGAAGAAAGACCTCTTTAACTTTGGAAGCCAAGGCAAAAGATTTTCCAATTATCCTAAATCCTTTGACACAATGTAAAGAACCATTGAATTTTTCCAGGTGAAATTTCTATGGAAAAGGTGAAGGTCAGAATCAGAATCAGAATCTCTTTAATTTCATCAAGTATGTTGCACATACAAGGAATTTGTCTTGGTGAGAGCAACACGTATGACAAGTAACAAAAAACACAGAACACAGATTATTTACAGTCTTAAACTAAAGGAAAATGACACTAAACAATAAATAGGGTAGGGGATAAATTAAAAAAGTAAAAAGTACTAAAGGTAATAAAGAGCTGAAAATATATTTACAGAAAAGAACATCTGTACAGGTGTGCAAATAGACATAGTGCAAATAGGCAGAGTGCAAAATAGCTGTTCAGTCCGGTTTGGTACAGTTCAGTTGTACAGTTCAGTTGTATGGTCACAGTGGGAGGTGTGTATGGTGAAGCGCTACGTGTCCGGAAAGCACCCAGATTATGCTCCGATGGAGTCCAGTGTTTGGGTGGGTTGAGCATGACTGCTTAGTTGTATATGCTCATCTTAAGGCGGATGTCAAATGGTTCATTGTAGAAAAAATCTGTGATTGATTTCTTTACAGTGGTGGTGATTGGAAGCAAGAGTCATATTTTATACACCACACAAAATCATCAGTGAACCTACACGTCTGTGTTTGATATTGATATTGGTTATTAAAAAAAAAAAAGATTTTGGGCCAACTAATACATTTTAGGGCCCCTGTCAGTCACAGGCCCTTTGAACCCCCCAAAGATGAAATGCTTAGATTAAAAAGTCTACTTTTTCAAAGCATAAAAAGTAGACCATCTTTTGTATCAGCTCATATTTAATGATTTGGTATAAGTTCTGGAAAATGAAAAGTATTATTGTGCTGTCTTTAGATTTTACTCCCGTTGGCTAGCTATATCTAACATGTAGTACATTCTTAAAGGAGCAATAAGCAGAATACAATTTGGCATTAAATTCTCAATCAGGCTAGTGACTCTCTGGCAGTCATACATCAACACACTGGAAATGTAAGTAAAAAAGAAAAAGAAAGTCTGCACAGCTATATTACAGCTCACACAGACTAACACTGTTTAATTTGTTTGAACATTTATTGCATTTTAATGTGGGGGGGGGGCATTTTTACTTATTGCTCCTTTAATAATCAAAACAACCACAGTAATAGTGTTTAGCTTATTAGACCGTGATTTTTTTTCTTACGTAAATCTGTGATATTTTATAATATCTCTGGTTTGACTCGTTTCTGTTATCCTGACCAAAAGATGGTCAAATTAATTAACCCTGACTCACTGTTAAATATATATATATATATAGCTGGGAATGGTCAGCAGGCTGATAAGAAAATTGTTGTATTTTATTTTGGGAAATGACTTTGATAAAATCTACAAAGCATGTAAGTTGTTTGTAAAAGATCATATTATATAAAAAAGACATATTTACATGTTTATTGTGTCGCTGTGAAAAGACACCGTTGACGGTAGGAACGGTCGCGTTGTTGTTTCCAGAGGGACAGCGACCCGTCGGCGCACCGGATACCTGCTGTGCGGAGGACGGTAAACAACAAACGCGGCGCCGATTAATCGTTTAATTGATCGATTATCGTCGTTTTGCGGCTCTGCTTCGACTGTCCATCATGTCTGGACAAAACGCTCTCAATATGAAGCAGCCGCCGATCCAGTCCACGGCAGGAGCTGTCCCGATTCGGAATGAGAAGGGTAAGAAACACGCTAGGCTAGAGTTAGCAGCAGGGCTAGCTAGTGCTAGCTGCGTGAAGTCGACTAAATCGTCCCTTTAAGTGTCTTTAAAGTGTTTAAAATAACACTTACAGTAAGACTAGTTCAGTGTTGTGATGTATGAAGCACTGTTTAACCCCTTGTCTGCTGATTTAGCTGATATGAAGCCCCTCAGAGTAGCTGCTAGTTGGGCTTTCCAGGGCTGGGTATGGGCAAGTACCTGGCAGCATCACGATACCGCGGTGACGATTTAATGCATTGCTGTTTCACGATACTGTAAACAAGACGATATATATATATATATTTTTTTTTTTTTTTTAAATCAAATCTTAGACAATGTGCCCAAGTGTCAAAAAACACACCATAATATAAACAAATAAAATATGAGAAAGGAAAGTTAACCCTATTATACATTACAGGGTTGTGGGTTCGATTCCCAGGCTTGAGCAAGGCCCTCTACCCTCTCTGCTCCCCGGGCGCTGGAGTTGGCTGCCCACCGCTCTGGGTGTGTGTGTGTGTGCTCACTGCCCCTAGTTCAGTAGTGTGTGTGTGTGTGTGTGTGAGTGTGTGTTCACTACCACAGATGGGGCAGTGGCGGCTCAGCAGTTAGAGCACCGGGATGTCGATAACAGGGTTGTGGGTTCGATTCCCGGGCTCGGCAAGCTGCCACTGTTGGGCCCTTGAGCAAGGCCCTTTACCCTCTCTGCTCCCCGGGTGCTGGACTTGGCTGCCCACCGTGTGTGTACTCACTGCCCCTAGTTCAGTAGTGTGTGTGTGTGTGTTCACTACCACAGATGGGGCAGTGGTGGCTCAGCGGTTAGAGCGCCGGGATATCGATAACAGGTTATCAACAGGGTTCGATTCCCAGGCTCGGCAAGCTGCCACTGTTGGGCCCTTGAGCAAGGCCCTTTACCCTCTCTGCTCCCCGGGCACTAGTGTGTGTGTGAGTGTGTGTTCACTACCACAGATGGGTTAAATGCGGAGGACCCATTGTGCAGTGACAAATACGTGCACCTTTACCTTTTACATTCAGGACAGTGGGGTCTGAAGACAGATACTTCACCTAGTGGCCAGGGTTGAAACTCAGCGCAAATGGACCACTCTCTGCCACCACTATTCGCCTGAGAAAATTGATTAAATAGGATTAAAAATCCATACTCTGTTTTTGAGAGTTGATACAGTATTGCAGGACGTAATATTGCAGAGTTTTGATATCAATGTTTACTTACACTGTTTTATTGTGCCAATTTAGCTAGGTTTTATATTCCAGTATCATTACCTGCATCTCAGTATCATATACTTTAATGTGTAATAAAAACATGGGAGGTAATTAAATGAAACAGGGGTTGGAACCATGGCATTAATGTGTCATGATACAGGTTTAAAAACATTAACACTACTCAATAAGTCACAGTTATTTATTTATTTCAGACAAATATGGTCAATTGGAGTGGTCAGCTGTGGTGCATTTTAAATCTAAATGATTTCTATTCATTTCACACCCTGCATTGCACCAAATCCAGTTAACTAGGACTCATTATGCTCTCTTTGTAATAATGCATGTAGTTGGTCAGTGTTTTAGA
Source organism: Salminus brasiliensis (assembly GCF_030463535.1). Classification (NCBI taxonomy): domain Eukaryota; kingdom Metazoa; phylum Chordata; class Actinopteri; order Characiformes; family Bryconidae; genus Salminus; species Salminus brasiliensis. The sequence goes on from NC_132902.1 coordinate 22,872,524, forward strand.
AGCACTTTGGATATCAACACTGCCCTGTATTTCAGATTTTGCTGAATTTATCACAATAAATGTAGTCATATTGCCCAGCATTTCCCATGATGAAAGACATAAAAGTAACGCAAGGTTTTTATGTATTGTCATTGTCATTAAAAAACCTTGAATCTCCAAAATGCCACCTTTACTGGAGATAGATAGACCACCTTAACTTTGGAATTTTTCCTCCACATTCCTGCAGGTGAAATTTCTATGGAAAAGGTGAAGGTGAAGCGCTATGTGTCCGGAAAGCGTCCAGATTATGCTCCGATGGAGTCCTCAGACGAAGAGGAAGAGGATTTCCAGTTTGTTAAGAAAGGCAAGGAGGCTGAACCAGAGATGGAAATGGAAGAGGAGGATGTATCAGATCCTCGTCTTCGACGTCTCCTGAACCGTGTATCTGAAGATGTTGAAGAAAGGTATCTTTCACACATAAGATAATCCTATATAATATTTAATCCTATATCCTATATAATATTTGCTGCTTTCCTCAGTTAGCACCAGTTGGACAGATGGATTATGAAGTGCATGTTTTGTTTTGCCTCCCTAAGACTTGCGCGACACAGACAAATAGCTGAACCAGAGCTGATTGCTGAGAGCAGCGAGGATTCAGATGAGGGAACCTGGCACCCCGAACGGGAGGAAAGCAGTGAAGATGAGGAAGAAGAGGAGGAGGTGGATGATGAGGTGGGCAGTCGAACTGTTTGATTTAAGATCTTGCTTGAAATTTCTTCCTAAAATCTGACACCAGTGTTTCTTGGTTGGAGCTGAGAACATTTACACGCTTTAAAATCATCAATAAATTTGACTTCAGTAACAAATCGGATTTCTCTCATGAACAGTTATAGGTTACAGGTAAAAAAGGTGCATATCCGATGTGTCCTCCTGTATCGAACTGATCAAGCATTGTTACAAATGCCATTTTTGCAGGAAATTGAGAGGCGGCGAGCGATGATGAGACAGCGAGCCCAGGAAAGGAAGAATGAGGAGATGGAGATCATGGAAGTGGAGGAAGAGGGGAAGTCTGGAGAAGAATCCGAGTCGGAGTCCGAGTATGAGGAATACACAGACAGTGAGGATGAAACTGAGCCACGGTTAAAACCTGTCTTTATCCGCAAGTAAGTCTGCAAGGCAATGTCACTTACTTCATAAAATAATTGTTGGGTTTTTTTTAACCTCTTCGACTTGTCACTAACGTGCCGTTCTCCTTCAGGAAGGACAGAGTGACTGTGGCTGAACGAGAAGCAGAGGAACAGAAGCAGAAAGAGCTGGAGATAGAGGCCAAGAAACAGGCAGAGGAGAGACGCCGCTACACACTCAAGATTGTAGAGGAGGAGGCCAAGAAGGAGTTTGAGGAGAACAGACGCACTCTAGCTGCTCTGGATGCGCTGGACACAGACGGGGAAAATGAGGAAGAGGAGTATGAGGCCTGGAAGGTCAGAGAGCTGAAGCGAATCAAGAGGGACAGAGAGTCTCGTGAAGCGTAAGTGCTTGTCCTTTATGTTTATGATGATTGTTGTGAGAGTTGCCTTTCCTCCAGAGTAAGCAGGGTGCCAATCTTGACAACTGTTGGGAAAACTGCTCAAGATGCCCTTGAAATGTTAGTAAGGCTATTAACGTGCTTGTGCTATGCTTGTTGTCATGCATGGAAGTCATGAAAACTCCTTCTCAGTGGGAACCCTTTGGGTATTCATAGATGCAGAACCACCGTCTTGTTCACCACAATGTAATTTGTGTTATTTCTAGAATGGAGAAGGATAAAGCAGAGATTGAGAGATTCCACAGTCTCACAGAAGAGGAGCGCAGAGCTGAACTTCGCAACAGTGGGAAAGTCGTTACCAACAAAGCAACGAAGGGCAAATACAAGTTCCTGCAGAAGTACTACCACAGAGGAGCTTTCTTCATGGTGAGTAAAGCTGAAGAATGATGAGGAATGTTAGCCTTACTGTACTCTTAACCTGAGCATTGCTAAACCTCTTCTGTTTCTTCTCAGGATCAAGAGCAGGACGTGTACAAGAGAGACTTCAGTGCTCCCACCCTCGAGGACCACTTTAACAAAACTATTCTGCCTAAAGTTATGCAGGTTGGTTTGGTTTCTTCTTCACTGTTAGATAAAATTATATTTATTTTAATGTGGATCAGATTTGGTGTTCCATGGTGCCGACTTCCCTACGTCAGGCTGGAGCTTCTGTTGGATATTCTAGCTGCATTTTTAATATTCAGAGTTTATCACAATAATGGTTTAGGAAGTCATATTGCCCAGTTTGAACCTCCAAAATGACAGCTTTACCGGTCAGAGAAAACACATCTTAACTCTTAATGGAAATCAGTGGACAAACACTTAATTCCAAGTTAATTTGGATCATTTCTATTGCTCCATTCATCATGACATTGTTACCAAGCATGTTTTTATTTTTTATAATGAATACTGAAAGGTTGCACTTGCAGCAATTCTAAAGACTGGTTCCAACCTACTGGACATCACAGCATTTTTGGACTGCATATATAACTGGGTGAAGGTGAAGTTACAAGAAGTTCCCCTTCTCTCCACAATAACTTTTTTTTAAATTATATGAATATAAACAGACCCCAGTATAAACGCACGCTTATCGCGCATAGTCAAACCTCATAGATCAGGTTGTTGTTGATCAGTAAAAAAGAGTAGCTTTGATGGAAGCTGGCTGACAGGCGGAGAAAGTGGTGGCATGTACGTTCTGAAAGGCAGCTGTGTGAATTTAGCCAGTCGACGTTTGTGGTGTGTCACCGCTCGTACTGGCCATGATGTTTGAGTTTTTGAGTGGTACACCCTCGCTCGTGGAGAAAGGTCTATCTATCTGCAGAGCCTCAGCCCTGCACCCTTAGCTCCAGATATAGTGTCACGTAAAGATCGAGGGGCTTGTAGGAGAGGTTTTAATTGTAAAGGTGATGATGGCTGAGTGATGTCGAGCTGTTTTTATCATAGCGGAGGATAGAGGGCCTATGGTGCGTCCACAGTAGGTATGAACCAGCCTTGGGAATAGTGAGAGTGTCTTCTGCTCTGTTGTACAAGCCTGGGGATGAGTTTCTTGTTTATAAAGTATTTGTAGACATGGATTTATTGGAAAATGATTGTTAAAAAATGTGTGATCATTTAAGAAATGTGAATAGCTGGTTTCCATTCAGATGAACAGAGTGGCAATTACACACTGAAAATGCACGTATCCCAAACCTAGAAAATTCCTTTAACACCACTGAGCATCTGAACTTGCTCTGGAACCACTACAGTTATCCCTGATTCTTCTGTAACTTTGCTTTTCCATTATTTCAGGTCAAGAACTTTGGTCGTTCAGGACGCACCAAGTACACTCATTTGGTGGACCAGGACACCACCTCCTTCGACTCTGCTTGGGCCCAGGAAAGCGCACAGAACAGCAAATTCTTCAAACAGAGGGCAGGGGGCGTGAGAGACGTGTTTGAACGTCCAACAGTGCAGAAGAGGAAGACATGAACGACTTCCTGATCACTTTCTAAGGTTCGGCTAAAGCTGAACGAGGACTGTTTTTACACCTTGGCCCCCAGCTTGTGTATTTTTGTTTCTTGTGTGTGACTGAAGCTGAAATTCCAGTTCCAGTGAGGCAGTGGATCTTTGTTTATTGCATTTTAGTTTTGTACATTAATGGATTTCTTTACAGAACTGTGTTTCCTTCTGCTCAGAAATTTGTAAAAATCGTACAGCATCGTTATTCTTAATAAATTACTACGAGTACAAATTATGTCCCAATATATTGCTTGGTGTATTTTTTTTTTTTTTTACATACTGTATTCATATAAAAAGAAATAAGTTGCAGGGTTTTTTCCATTACAAAAGCTGAGCAGGAGATGACTGCACTTGAGAACAGGCAAGATTTTATTACAGATGATAAAACACAACGAGGTGTGGAATGGGGTCACGTCACAGAAAAAGAGGCAGTCCGAGATGTCCGTGCTACTGGTCAGAGGTGGGGGATAACAGTTCAGTTGGTCAGTGCAATCAGGGCCTCCACAACGTTGCCCATGTGTTCTCTCAAACTGCGCTCTGCCACGCCTCGAGGTATCTCCATCTCTCCCATCTGTTAAAACAAAAACATGCCTCAGTTTTCAGAGCAGGGTCTGTATTGAGCTTCGTGCACAGGTAGAACTTCCCCTTTATACTTACAATGAGCTCCACGTCCTCTCTTTTAATCGTGACTTTGGCCAATTCTTTTTCTCTGCAGAAAGGAAGCAAAGGCATGATGCTCTTAGACAGGTGTATAAAAAGACTGAAGCCTAAAGAAGACCACCCAATGATTCCTCACCTTTCTTGTTTTGCCTTCTGCTCCCTGGATCTCCTGTCGCCGATCACGGACATAGCCTTGAGAGAGACGGGGGGAACAAAGTGAAAAAGTTTGACTTGAACTGCACAACCATTTAGGCTGGGTGTTTAGCTCAAAAATAGGCCAGTGTTCAGGTGCCAACTGTGCTTCTCTCTTTTTTTTTTGAGTTTTTAAATGTTTAAAAATGTGGACAATTATCAATATCAGACTAATGATCCTTCTATTATACTAACAGAACGGCATGGATCATAAAAGCATAATTTTAAAGTTTATAAATTGAGTTTTCACTTTAAGATAAATATGGAACTATTGTCTTGCTGAGAAGTTCTGTCTGATCTGACTTGTTCCCAAAACTTCACTCATACATAAACATTTATAAAATGCAGAGACTGTCACTGCATCTACCTGTGCTACAGACTAAACTAGGGGTGTGCAATATGACAATTTTTTTATCTTATTGTGGGAAGTTTAGTTATCGTGGTTCACAATATTTTCAATCTTTTCTAAGCATATCAAGAATCTCCTCAGTCAGTCCTATCATTTACAGTACAGTATTTGGACAGCATTTTTACAAATGTTTATGCTAACTTTTATGTCTACATGACAAAATATTGCAACACATTGTACAATAAAAACCTAATATAAAAAACACATTTATATAACACTGCTCTACTAATAACATTTAGCTACATTTGATGGGTTTCGGAAAAGCATTCAGTTGTTGTGAATAGCTAAGCGAGTAAGAGAGCCACAAAATGTGATATTTCTTTATTTTTATAATTAATTTACGTTTATTTCCAACTTTTACTGTTGCAAAATAACTCAAAGCAAAAGTTTCGGCACCCTGCAAGGACTGTACATGGTTTTTATAGAAGAATAAAGAATCCTTCAGTTCTTGTTTGGGGGATTTTCACTTATTCTTCCCAGCAAAAGGCTTCTAAGTTTTGTGATCTTCCTCAGTCATCTTGCTGCACTGCTCTGTTGAGCTCTATCCACAGATATGTTACATTACTGTCATTTACTCTGAAGGCCGTTAGCGGACTCTCTTCTCCAGAGCGACTTCACAACAAAAGGGCTTCTCTGTTAACTCAGAAAATACCCTCAGCTAGTTTGTAGAGAGATGCGAAGATCCAAAAGATCCCTCTAAGCTTAGATACGACTAAATACAGACGTCAGTCTGGAGACCACAGTCCTCAACACTACACTTTGGCCAAGTACTCTCGGAAGAGGAGGGTCCTCGGCCTGCGTTTGAAGTTCGGACACCCAGGGGAAGCTCGTTCCACCACTTCGGTGCAGGACAGAGAAAAGCCTGGATGCTCGTCTTACGTGGATTTTAAGGGATGGCGGGTCGAGCTGAGCCGTACTTGAAGCTGGAAGGGCTCTTGGTACTGCTTGACTATTGACCATCCCCATCACGTACGGAGGGGCTGGCTGGTCCGTTCTTGGCTTTGTAGACCAGCACCAGGGTTTTGAATCTGATGTGGGCAGCAGCTACAGGAAGCCGGTGAAGAGCGAACGCTCAGCAGAGGGGTTCGCTCTTGCGGTACTCCATTAGGAATTGAGGGTCACTACTCTGCTGTAGAAGCCACCCTCTTTATCGTCGTGTTCAGGTCCTGAATTTACTGATGTTTCACTGAATCCATTCCACCAACGTTGACCGTCACTGGCTGCTGCTAAACAGTTGGAGAGGGCTTCTTTTCATGAAATTCAGCCACCTTTTTCCCGGTTCTCACTGCGATCAGGCCACAAAATGCGTTATGCGTTATGTTGAAGTTCATTTGATAACGGCTGATGTTGGAGTTTGTAACAGCAGAACGTCCAAATTCAGAGGCTTTAAAATTTGCATTATCTGATCTGCACTAAGGGTGACCGCACATGCACGGTCCCAACAGATTAACTAAAGTCTGAGATCTTGGTAAAAGGTATTTGACTGCACAAATATTCATGGATGCCTCTTGCATGGTTATATTTTCTCTATATATATATAATAAAAAGAGCCAAAAATACACTAATCTTATTTGACTAATCTTTAACTTCATAATTTTTGGAGATCAGTGCATCTACTATTCAGTTAATTTATTAAGTAACAGAAACTATGACCAGGGGTGCTCAAATATCACTTATTTGGGTGTTATTAGCTGTTAACTGTATTTCTGGGCCACGACCTGAGCCACTGAAGAGCCGGTCCCCCACCATACCATGCTACCACACTAGCCGGACCCTTAAACTTGCATCACACCCCCCAGCAGATCAACCTATCGAGTTTAAATAATGTCTGCTATCCCCTCACACGTATTCAGCTATTAAATACCCCCCAGTTCTGAGCAGTAACCCAAAACAGACCCTTTACCGGCAGCACATGGTTAGCTAACTAGCTAACACGGCTAGCGAGACTGAACGGAGAGCAGGCCGGACTCACCGTTTCCAGGTCCGAACTCGAGATTTCCTTCTCCTCCGCATAATCAGTAACCCTTTCTAAATCGGCCGCCCCGCTGTCGTGTTTGCGTGTTTTCTCTGTCGGCTTGCCAGTGCAGTTTTCCTCGGCCTCCAGGTCCAAATCCACATCCCCCTCAGCCGCCATGTTTGCGTCGATACGCATCCGGAACGAAAGTAATAGCGCTAAAAGCAGCCGAGAGGAAATTAAAGTAACACAGAGGCTGCGTCCCGAACCGCACGTAGTCACCCTAAATAGTGTGTGAACGGTACATCGCCATTAAAGCTGTATTTATGGAGTAGTGTGGTGTGCAGTGTAGAAGTGTAAGGTTTGGGATACAGCCTAACTCGGTTGTGGTTTGAAAAAACGCTAAGGCTGAATCTCAAATGGATACCCAACTCGCTCCCTATATAGGGAGCATCTCAGTTTGGTCAATTAGGAAATGAGCTGCAGCTGAAAATAATTAAACTGCCCCTGTTTTTTTTGTTTTTTTTACTGTTTATGCACATATAGCCCTTGTATTATTGGAGTTAAATGTATTACTTCTATTTTATTAAGGTGTTTTTATTAGTAATTATAAATTAAATTATGAACCAAATTATTCAGAACAATTCATAATTCTAAATGTATAAAATATTGCTCACTGTGACATATTGCTCACCTACAAGGCTTTCCACAATGTAACTGTTCTTAAGGAATGGCTTCATAATCAAAGTATTCTGGATGATATTCAAACTTATCACATATCAGCACTCAGGAGTGGATAGGCAAAGGAGTGTAATTTGACTGTAATATAGTCACCTGGAGTCATCTGGAGTGTGCATAACTGATCAATCTTTACAGTTAAACAGCATGGCTAGGCAGTTCTCAACTGTAGTCATAACCTTCACTCATAGAAATAAAATTCTTCCAACGGTCCTTTGAGCGATGCCGCAGTAGAGAGCACACATGGACGACCTGATCTTAAATTTGAGGCCTTGCATTGTCCAGCTTCCGTATCCGTCCTCCTCCGCTTCTATTCACATTTGCATATGTGGTACGGCACCCACTTACTCCATATCCCTCCCTTTGGGCTCTGCAGGACGTCTGATGTAGATGTTCCCACCTCTGGAGACTCTGGAATCCTGCTTACCCATTTGCCTGTATTTTTTGTCATTATCATAACACTGAGATTTCCTTATTTCCTGTCTATAAATGATTTAAAGAAGTTTTGACAACATTATCAACTTATTTTGTTTGTTGTCTTACATTAATGGTATACAGAGAGGAGGTGCAGCAGCTGACAGACTGGTGTACAGTCAACAACCTTCACTGGAATGTAGAGAAGACCAAGGAAATGGTTGTTGACTTCAGGAAATCAAGACCGGACCACTCTCCGCTTAACATCAACGGCTCCTCTGTGGAGATCGTTAAGAGCACCAAGTTCCTTGGTGTCCACCTAGCGGAGAACCTCACCTGGTCCCTGAACACCAGCTCTACAGCCAAGAAAGCCCAACAGCGTCTCTACTTCCTCCGGAAGCTGAGAAAGGCCCGTCTCCCTCCACCCATCCTCACCCTCTTCTATAGGGGAACCATAGAGAGCATCCTAAGCAGCTGCATCACTGCCTGGTTTGGGACCTGCACAGCCTCTGACCGCAAGTCCCTCCAACTCATTGTGAGGACAGCTGAGAAGATCATCGGAGTCTCTCTCCCCTCCGTCATGGACATTTACACCACCCGCTGCATCCGCAAAGCAACCAGCATTGTGGATGACTCCACCCACCCTTCACACAGTCTGTTCTCCCTCCTGCCATCAGGAAGAAGGCACCGCAGCATCCGGCCCAACACGACCAGACTCTGCAACAGCTTCTTCCCCCAAGCCATCAGACTCCTCAACACAACTCAACTCCTGAACTGATATCTTACACTCTCCCTCTCTCTCTCTCTCTCTCTCTCTCCCTCTCTCTCTCTTTCCAACCATTTATCCCAGATAACATGGGAAGCATTTTTTGCACAAGCATTTGCACTGACAACTTTACTACCTCACTGGACTCTATTTATCGCACATTGCACAATTTGCACACTACCGTCATTATTTATTATCCTCTGTCTGTACTGTGTTGTGTTGTCTGTCCGCACTTGTTTGTTTGTGTTGCACTTGTGTCTTGTATGCACTGTCTATGTTGCACCATGGTCCTGGAGGAACGTTGTTTCGTTTCACTGTGTACTCTGTATGTAGTTGAAATGACAATAAACCCACTTGACTTGACTTGACTTGACTTGGTACTATTATTTTTTTTGTTTGTTTAATGCATACAGTAACTTTGGGTATATTGGAAGGTGCTTTATTGGCTTATACTTAAATGTTGTTCTTATAGAATCTGTTGCATTAATGAGAAGAGTAAGGAACGTGTGCTTCTTCTGCTACAACATTCATATCAATGAAATTCATTAAATTCATATGCAATCCCAAAGGCCTAATCATAATACAAGAAATGACAGACCAGCATGTTTTTGGACTGGTTTGCCTCTCTACACCCAACACCCAGTAGCCTGTCTTGGTTTTAAGGGGATGAAACTGTTGCTATTTGTAGGTTCATGAAAGTCATCAGTAAAAATCATATCTCACGTATAGAGAATGTGTTTGTCTGCATTGTGTTTTCATTTCATAATAGCTACACACAGACAGGAGTCCTGACTGTACTGTTATGGCTTTGGATAATGTTTAGCTGAAAGCTACAATGCCACATTGTGCAGCTATTTATTAACACAAATACAAGCTTATTCTTCCTGTAAACATCAGACAAAATTGTTATCCTGAATTTCTCTCTTTAGGTATCATGGATTGAGTTTGAGAAAGAGTCACATCCCATAATCATTTAGTTTTCCTTCAGTTGCCAGTATATAGTCAAGTCAAGTCAAGTCAGATTTATTTGTATAGCTTTTTACTGTTGTCGTCACAGAGCAGCTTTACATAATTAGTGATTAATAAAAGACAGAGACAAAGAAGAAAGAAGAAACAACGTAAGAAGACATGTTGGATCAAAGACCCCCAGTGAGCCGCCAACGGCGACAGTGGCAAGGAAAAACTCCCTCAGAGCTGGAGGAAGAAACCTTAGGAGGAACCAAGACTCACAAGGGGGACCCATCCTCCTCTGGTCAGAACTATTTAAACATTAATGATAAAAATGACCAAACCAGGTATAACAGATAGTTAATAATGCTTTTAACATGGTCATTAAACAGGTAGCAGTTGTAGGCGGGTGTGCCGCTGGTCTGGTATGGGTGGTGGTGGGTGGGGGAGGTAGAGAGGACGCAGGTAGAGGGGACCACAGTGGGCAATGTTCCACCTCAGTTACCACCTCATATACACCTCAGTTGTTCAGTCCACTTAGGTCTCTGATGCTGTGTTTGTTGTGTTACAAAAGGAGGACGCAGAGGCTCAGGTTAGGAATATGCATGGTTTAATTTATAACTGTAAGAGACACATCAACATGTTAACCTTTCAGCAAAAAGTTATGTACATTTGTTGATGGAAATTACAAACATTTCTTTTAAAGAGCAGGAAATGCAAAGCGCTCACACTGACAGGTCTTTCAACGTACATTAGGTTGAGGTGAGGATGATGCCTTTATTTGTGAATAAATGTGATTACAAATGCATTTCAATTGATAAAGCTATTTTTCAAAGACCCTTAATCTTTACCGCCAGAAACAGGCATCCATGTTTTCTAAACAGTTGAAACAGGCGTTAGTTCGTTGACCTTGGGCTTCCCATGACGTACATCTGAAGACAGGAAAAAACACCCCAATGGCATTTAAATGGTGTTCTAGAAGTTCACGGCTCTCTTGATCATTATTATAAATATTATAAAACACAAAAGCCTTCCACTGTCTATTTATGTTTTCAAAAAGATGTGTTCTTGCGAACATATTTATGATGTACTCTGCACACTGCTGCAAACAGGGGGAATATGTGGTGAAAAAAAGCACACAGTGATTTGGTGTGGCAGCAGTCCTTTGTTGGATCTCATTTAGAACCAACTGTTCAGCATGGTCACCATGTGGCCTAGCTGCAACGATATCAGTTGTGGTTCTGAGACCACGGTTGTTACGGAAAAAGTTTCTGATATCATTCAGTTGTAGTTGAAGTGCCTCTCTAAAAGTGTTGACATTATTACAGGCTTGTTGGGTTGTGGTGATGAGGAACGCATATTCGCCACTTAGGGAAATCCTAGACACAAAAATAGAAGCACACTGTATTTAATTGGTTTATATGTCACTTAGATGGTCTTGTTTAATAATTTTTAAAATATGAATTCTGGTAACAGCTGAAAGGAATAAGCTTACGTGTTCATTGAAAAACGAATGATTTCCGCCAGAACACCTGGATCAATGGCATCAGCTCTGACGGTGAGCAGGAAGACGAGGAGCAGGGTTTTTATTCCAGCACAGGCCTGAAACACAGTGAAAGAAAAGCAGACCCATCATTGCTTTATGAAACTGAAGATTCCAGCATTAGTCATACAGTTAACCCCATTATCCTCACAGTGATTACGCAGAAACACAGAATCTCCAACTCTGGACCTGGAATCTTACCATAGCTGAGGAAGCAGTGGGTGGTGATGGTGCTGAGCGGCTCTCCAGCTGAAGACAGTGGTAAACTTGTCAGTCACTAGCTTTATAAAGAGCACTAACCTCAGACAAGCCTACAAACCCATCACATTACTGCCCCTGCTCAGTAACACTGTAAGCGTGAGACCACTGTGGATAAGCAAATGAGCTGATTCAGATAAAGAGACAGTTTATACACAGGGGTGTGACACATGCAGAGGCTATATGTCACGTAAGTCCTTCCCAAATGTACACAGACATACCAAGCACCCTCAAGGCCTCTTGCCCTATAGATCTGTAATGTCTCCCTCTGCTGGTCTCAGTGGGGAGCTCACGCCCAGGTCATGTGCTCCAATGTGCCAGGGCTAAGCTCAGTGGTGGCTCAGCGGTCAGAATGCCAGGCTATTGATAAGAGGGTTGTGGGTTCAATTCCCGGGCTCGGCAAGCTGCCACTGGTGGGCCCTTGATGCCTTTACACTCTCTGCTCCCCAGGCGCTGGAGTTGGCTGCCCGCCGCTCTGGGTGTGTGTGTGAAATGACAATAAAACCCACTTGACTTGACTTGACTTGATATTGCTCACCTACAAGGCTTTCCACAATGTAACTGTTCTTAAGGAATGGCTTCATAATCAAAGTATTCTGGATGATATTCAAACTTATCACATATCAGCACTCAGGAGTGGATAGGCAAAGGAGTGTAATTTGACTGTAATATAGTCACCTGGAGTCACCTGGAGTGTGCATAACTGATCAGTCTTTACAGTTAAACAGCATGGCTAGGCAGTTCTCAACTGTAGTCATAACCTTCACTCATAGAAATAAAATTCTTCCAACGGTCCTTTGAGCGATGCCGCAGTAGAGAGCACACATGGACGACCTGATCTTAAATTTGAGGCCTTGCATTGTCCAGCTTCCGTATCCGTCCTCCTCCACTTCTATTCACATTTGCATATGTGGTACGGCACCCACTTACTCCATATCCCTCCCTTTGGGCTCTGCAGGACGTCTGATGTAGATGTTCCCACCTCTGGAGACTCTGGAATCCTGCTTACCCATTTGCCTGTATTTTTTGTCATTATCGTAACACTGAGATTTCCTTATTTCTTACATTTCTTACATTAATGGTACTATTATTTTTTTTGTTTGTTTAATGCATACAGTAACTTTGGGTATATTGGAAGGTGCTTTATTGGCTTATACTTAAATGTTGTTCTTATAGAATCTGTTGCATTAATGAGAAGAGTAAGGGACGTGTGCTTCTTCTGCTACAACATTCATATCAATGAAATTCATTAAATTCATTTGCAATCCCAAAGGCCTAATCATAATACAAGAAATGACAGACCAGCATGTTTTTGGACTGGTTTGCCTCTCTACACCCAACACCCAGTAGCCTGTCTTGGTTTTAAGGGGATGAAACTGTTGCTATTTGTAGGTTCATGAAAGTCATCAGTAAAAATCATATCTCACGTATAGAGAATGTGTTTGTCTGCATTGTGTTTTCATTTCATAATAGTTACACACAGACAGGAGTCCTGACTGTACTGTTATGGCTTTGGATAATGTTTAGCTGAAAGCTACAATGCCACAATGTGCAGCTATTTATTACCACAAATACAAGCTTATTCTTCCTGTAAACATCAGACAAAATTGTTATCCTGAATTTCTCTCTTTAGGTATCATGGATTGAGTTTGAGAAAGAGTCACATCCCATAATCATTTAGTTTTCCTTCAGTTGCCAGTATATAGTCAAGTCAAGTCAAGTCAGATTTATTTGTATAGCTTTTTACTGTTGTCGTCACAAAGCAGCTTTACATAATTAGTGATTAATAAAAGACAGAGACAAAGAAGAAAGAAGAAATAACGTAAGACATGATGGATCAAAGACCCCCAGTGAGCCGCCAACGGCGACAGTGGCAAGGAAAAACTCCCTCAGAGCTGGAGGAAGAAACCTTAGGAGGAACCAAGACTCACAAGGGGGACCCGACCCATCCTCCTCTGGTCAGAACTATTTAAACATTAATGATAAAAATGACCAAACCAGGTATAACAGATAGTTAATAATGCTTTTAACATGGTCATTAAACAGGTAGCAGTTGTAGGCGGGTGTGCCGCTGGTCTGGTATGGGTCGTGGTGGGTGGGGGAGGTAGAGGGGACGCAGGTAGAGGGGACCACAGTGGGTAATGTTCCACCTCAGTTACCACCTCATATACACCTCAGTTGTTCAGTCCACTTAGGTCTCTGATGCTGTGTTTGTTGTGTTACAAAAGGAGGACGCAGAGGCTCAGGTTAGGAATATGCATGGTTTAATTTATAACTGTAAGAGACACATCAACATGTTAACCTTTCAGCAAAAAGTTATGTACATTTGTTGATGGAAATTACAAACATTTCTTTTAAAGAGCAGGAAATGCAAAGCGCTCACACTGACAGGTCTTTAAACGTACATTAGGTTGAGGTGAGGATGATGCCTTTATTTGTGAATAAATGTGATTACAAATGCATTTCAATTGATAAAGCTGTTTTTCAAAGACCCTTAATCTTTACCGCCAGAAACAGGCATCCATGTTTTCTAAACAGTTGAAACAGGCGTTAGTTCGTTGACCTTGGGCTTCCCATGACGTACATCTGAAGACAGGAAAAAACACCCCAATGGCATTTAAATGGTGTTCTAGAAGTTCACGGCTCTCTTGATCATTATTATAAATATTATAAAACACAAAAGCCTTCCACTGTCTATTTATGTTTTCAAAAAGATGTGTTCTTGCGAACATATTTATGATGTACTCTGCACACTGCTGCAAACAGGGGGAATATGTGGTGAAAAAAAGCACACAGTGATTTGGTGTGGCAGCAGTCCTTTGTTGGATCTCATTTAGAACCAACTGTTCAGCATGGTCACCATGTGGCCTAGCTGCAACGATATCAGTTGTGGTTCTGAGACCACGGTTGTTACGGAAAAAGTTGCTGATATCATTCAGTTGTGGTTGAAGTGCCTCTCTAAAAGTGTTGACATTATTACAGGCTTGTTGGGTTGTGGTGATGAGGAACGCATATTCGCCACTTAGGGAAATCCTAGACACAAAAATAGAAGCACACTGTATTTAATTGGTTTATATGTCACTTAGATGGTCTTGTTTAATAATTTTTAAAATATGAATTCTGGTAACAGCTGAAAGGAATAAGCTTACGTGTTCATTGAAAAACGAATGATTTCCGCCAGAACACCTGGATCAATGGCATCAGCTCTGACGGTGAGCAGGAAGACGAGGAGCAGGGTTTTTATTCCAGCACAGGCCTGAAACACAGTGAAAGAAAAGCAGACCCATCATTGCTTTATGAAACTGAAGATTCCAGCATTAGTCATACAGTTAACCCAATTATCCTCACAGTGATTATGCAGAAACACAGAATCTCCAACTCTGGACCTGGAATCTTACCATAGCTGAGGAAGCAGTGGGTGGTGATGGTGCTGAGCGGCTCTCCAGCTGAAGACAGTGGTAAACTTGTCAGTCACTAGCTTTATAAAGAGCACTAACCTCAGACAAGCCTACAAACCCATCACATTACTGCCCCTGCTCAGTAACACTGTAAGCGTGAGACCACTGTGGATAAGCAAATGAGCTGATTCAGATAAAGAGACAGTTTATACACAGGGGTGTGACACATGCAGAGGCTATATGTCACGTAAGTCCTTCCCAAATGTACACAGACATACCAAGCACCCTCAAGGCCTCTTGCCCTATAGATCTGTAATGTCTCCCTCTGCTGGTCTCAGTGGGGAGCTCACGCCCAGGTCATGTGCTCCAATGTGCCAGGGCTAAGCTCAGTGGTGGCTCAGCGGTCAGAATGCCAGGCTATTGATAAGAGGGTTGTGGGTTCAATTCCCGGGCTCGGCAAGCTGCCACTGGTGGGCCCTTGATGCCTTTACACTCTCTGCTCCCCAGGCGCTGGAGTTGGCTGCCCGCCGCTCTGGGTGTGTGTGTGAAATGACAATAAAACCCACTTGACTTGACTTGACTTGATATTGCTCACCTACAAGGCTTTCCACAATGTAACTGTTCTTAAGGAATGGCTTCATAATCAAAGTATTCTGGATGATATTCAAACTTATCACATATCAGCACTCAGGAGTGGATAGGCAAAGGAGTGTAATTTGACTGTAATATAGTCACCTGGAGTCACCTGGAGTGTGCATAACTGATCAATCTTTACAGTTAAACAGCATGGCTAGGCAGTTCTCAACTGTAGTCATAACCTTCACTCATAGAAATAAAATTCTTCCAACGGTCCTTTGAGCGATGCCGCAGTAGAGAGCACACATGGACGACCTGATCTTAAATTTGAGGCCTTGCATTGTCCAGCTTCCGTATCCGTCCTCCTCCACTTCTATTCACATTTGCATATGTGGTACGGCACCCACTTACTCCATATCCCTCCCTTTGGGCTCTGCAGGACGTCTGATGTAGATGTTCCCACCTCTGGAGACTCTGGAATCCTGCTTACCCATTTGCCTGTATTTTTTGTCATTATCGTAACACTGAGATTTCCTTATTTCTTACATTTCTTACATTAATGGTACTATTATTTTTTTTTGTTTGTTTAATGCATACAGTAACTTTGGGTATATTGGAAGGTGCTTTATTGGCTTATACTTAAATGTTGTTCTTATAGAATCTGTTGCATTAATGAGAAGAGTAAGGGACGTGTGCTTCTTCTGCTACAACATTCATATCAATGAAATTCATTAAATTCATATGCAATCCCAAAGGCCTAATCATAATACAAGAAATGACAGACCAGCATGTTTTTGGACTGGTTTGCCTCTCTACACCCAACACCCAGTAGCCTGTCTTGGTTTTAAGGGGATGAAACTGTTGCTATTTGTAGGTTCATGAAAGTCATCAGTAAAAATCATATCTCACGTATAGAGAATGTGTTTGTCTGCATTGTGTTTTCATTTCATAATAGTTACACACAGACAGGAGTCCTGACTGTACTGTTATGGCTTTGGATAATGTTTAGCTGAAAGCTACAATGCCACATTGTGCAGCTATTTATTAACACAAATACAAGCTTATTCTTCCTGTAAACATCAGACAAAATTGTTATCCTGAATTTCTCTCTTTAGGTATCATGGATTGAGTTTGAGAAAGAGTCACATCCCATAATCATTTAGTTTTCCTTCAGTTGCCAGTATATAGTCAAGTCAAGTCAAGTCAGATTTATTTGTATAGCTTTTTACTGTTGTCGTCACAAAGCAGCTTTACATAATTAGTGATTAATAAAAGACAGAGACAAAGAAGAAAGAAGAAATAACGTAAGAAGACATGATGGATCAAAGACCCCCAGTGAGCCGCCAACGGCGACAGTGGCAAGGAAAAACTCCCTCAGAGCTGGAGGAAGAAACCTTAGGAGGAACCAAGACTCACAAGGGGGACCCGACCCATCCTCCTCTGGTCAGAACTATTTAAACATTAATGATAAAAATGACCAAACCAGGTATAACAGATAGTTAATAATACTTTTAACATGGTCATTAAACAGGTAGCAGTTGTAGGCGGGTGTGCCGCTGGTCTGGTATGGGTGGTGATGGGTGGGGGAGGTAGAGGGGACGCAGGTAGAGGGGACCACAGTGGGCAATGTTCCACCTCAGTTACCACCTCATATACACCTCAGTTGTTCAGTCCACTTAGGTCTCTGATGCTGTGTTTGTTGTGTTACAAAAGGAGGACGCAGAGGCTCAGGTTAGGAATATGCATGGTTTAATTTATAACTGTAAGAGACACATCAACATGTTAACCTTTCAGCAAAAAGTTATGTACATTTGTTGATGGAAATTACAAACATTTCTTTTAAAGAGCAGGAAATGCAAAGTGCTCACACTGACAGGTCTTTAAACGTACATTAGGTTGAGGTGAGGATGATGCCTTTATTTGTGAATAAATGTGATTACAAATGCATTTCAATTGATAAAGCTGTTTTTCAAAGACCCTTAATCTTTACCGCCAGAAACAGGCATCCATGTTTTCTAAACAGTTGAAACAGGCGTTAGTTCGTTGACCTTGGGCTTCCCATGACGTACATCTGAAGACAGGAAAAAACACCCCAATGGCATTTAAATTGTGTTCTAGAAGTTCACGCCTCCCTTGATCATTATTATAAATATTATAAAACACAAAAGCCTTCCACTGTCTATTTATGTTTTCAAAAAGATGTGTTCTTGCGAACATATTTATGATGTACTCTGCACACTGTTGCAAACAGGGGGAATATGTGGTGAAAAAAAGCACACAGTGATTTGGTGTGGCAGCAGTCCTTTGTTGGATCTCATTTAGAACCAACTGTTCAGCATGGTCACCATGTGGCCTAGCTGCAACGATATCAGTTGTGGTTCTGAGACCACGGTTGTTACTGAAAAAGTTGCTGATATCATTCAGTTGTGGTTGAAGTGCCTCTCTAAAAGTGTTGACATTATTACAGGCTTGTTGGGTTGTGGTGATGAGGAACGCATATTCGCCACTTAGGGAAATCCTAGACACAAAAATAGAAGCACACTGTATTTAATTGGTTTATATGTCACTTAGATGGTCTTGTTTAATAATTTTTAAAATATGAATTCTGGTAACAGCTGAAAGGAATAAGCTTACGTGTTCATTGAAAAACGAATGATTTCCGCCAGAACACCTGGATCAATGGCATCAGCTCTGACGGTGAGCAGGAAGACGAGGAGCAGGGTTTTTATTCCAGCACAGGCCTGAAACACAGTGAAAGAAAAGCAGACCCATCATTGCTTTATGAAACTGAAGATTCCAGCATTAGTCATACAGTTAACCCCATTATCCTCACAGTGATTATGCAGAAACACAGAATCTCCAACTCTGGACCTGGAATCTTACCATAGCTGAGGAAGCAGTGGGTGGTGATGGTGCTGAGCGGCTCTCCAGCTGAAGACAGTGGTAAACTTGTCAGTCACTAGCTTTATAAAGAGCACTAACCTCAGACCTCAGGCAAGCCTACAAACCCATCACATTACTGCCCCTGCTCAGTAACACTGTAAGCGTGAGACCACTGTGGATAAGCAAATGAGCTGATTCAGATAAAGAGACAGTTTATACACAGGGGTGTGACACATGCAGAGGCTATATGTCACGTAAGTCCTTCCCAAATGTACACAGACATACCAAGCACCCTCAAGGCCTCTTGCCCTATAGATCTGTAATGTCTCCCTCTGCTGGTCTCAGTGGGGAGCTCACGCCCAGGTCATGTGCTCCAATGTGCCAGGGCTAAGCTCAGTGGTGGCTCAGCGGTTAGAACGCCAGGCTATTGATAAGAGGGTTGTGGGTTCAATTCCCGGGCTCGGCAAGCTGCCACTGGTGGGCCCTTGATGCCTTTACACTCTCTGCTCCCCAGGCGCTGGAGTTGGCTGCCTGCCGCTCTGTGTGTGTGTACTCACTGCTCCTAGTTCACTAGTGTGTGTGTGTGTTCACTACCACAGATGGGTTAAATGCAGAGGACACATTTCGCTGTACAGTGACAATACATGCACCTTTACAGTAATGTAAACATTTCAGATATATTTTTTTATATTAAACCTGTACATTTGAATTGCTTTAACCTCCTGAGATCTGGACTTTTGCTCTGTGTGAATTTTTAATTTATCATATTTGGGACTAGTAGGACTTAACAAACAGCAAAAATAAAATAAACAAATAAAATATAATAAAATAAAGAAACAATTGGCTAACAAAGTACAAAGTAAGTTTATTTCAATCTGTAAACATGAGGATATAAAAACAAAAGCACTTGCAAATAATGTAAACTGTTTATTTCCAGCCCTAAACATGGCTTTACAATAGTGCACATATTATTATTGCAAAGTTATGAGTAATAGCTGACAAATACAGTGGGGAGAACAAGTATTTGATACACTGCTGATTTTTCAGGTTTTCCCACTTGCAAAGCATGTAGAAGACTGTAATTTTTATCATAGGTACTCTTCAACTGTGAGTGATGGAATCTAAAACAAAAATCCAGAAAAATACATTGTATGATTTTAAAATAATTAATTTCCATTTTATTGTGGGAAATAAGTATTTGATCATCTATCAACCAGTAAGAATTTTGGCTCTCACAGACATGTTACTTCTTCTTTAAGAAGCCCTCCTGTTCTCCACTCATTACCTGTATTAACTGCACCTGTTTGAACTCGTTACCTGTATAAAAGACACCTGTCGACACACTCAATCAGTCAGACTCCAGCATCTCCACAATGCCCAAGACCAGAGAGCTTTGTAAGGACATCAGGGATAAAATTGTAGACCTGCACAAGGCTGGGATGGGCTACAGGACAATAGGCAAGCAGCTTGGTGAGAAGGCAACAACTGTTGGTGCAATTATTAGAAAATGGAAGAAATGCAAAATAACGGATAATCTCCCTCGGTCTGGGGCGCCATGCAAGATCTCACCTCGTGGAGCATCAATGATCTTGAGGAAGGTGAGGAATGAGCCCAGAATTACACGGCAGGACCTGGTCAATGACCTGAATAGAGCTGGGACCACAGTCTCAAAGAAAACAATCAGTAACACTCTACGCCGTCAAGGATTAAAATCCTGCAGTGCACGCAAGGTGCCCTTCCTCAAGCCAACGCATGTCAAAGCCCGTCTGAAGTTTGCAAATGACCATCTGAATGATCCAGAGGAGGAATGGGAGAAGGTCATGTGGTCTGATGAGACAAAAATAGAACTTTTTGGTTTAAACTCCACTCGTCATGTTTGGAGGAAGAAGAATGATGAGTACAACCCCAAGAACACCATCCCAACCGTGAAGCATGGCGGTGGAAACATCATTCTTTGGGGATGCTTTTCTGCAAAGGGGACAGGACGACTGCACCGTATTGTGGGAAGGATGGATGGGGCCATGTATCGTGAGATTTTGGCCAACAACCTCCTTCCCTCAGTAAGAGCACTGAAGATGGGTCGTGGCTGGGTCTTCCAGCATGATAACGACCCAAAACACACAGCCAGGGCAACTGGCTTAGAACCGTGTTTAGAACCGCTGCTGTGAGAGAGGATGGTTCTGTTGATCTAGAGGACTATGCTTCTGGGGTAACTAGCTACATCAGCAGCTGCATTGAAAACATTGTCCCTTCAAAGCGCTGCATAAAGTACCCCAACCAAAAACCATGGATAAATGGTGAAGTTCGGTCCATGCTACGTGCTCGCCAGACTGCATTTCTCTCTGGCAACGCTGATGACTACAAAAGGTCTAGATACGACCTGCGTAGATCTATCAGAGAAGCCAAGAGACAGTACAGGCTGAAGCTGGAGGGCTACTACACCACAGCAGACTCCCGGAGCATGTGGCGGGGACTGCAACACATCACTAATCATCAACAAACAAGCGGGGCGCTCACAACCAGCCACTCTGCACTACCTGATGAGCTGAATGAGTTCTATGCTCGTTTTGATGTCCTCAACCTTGGCCAACTGAAGGACATTGCGGCCAAGGAGAGCATACAGAACTCATCACTCATTGTAACACCAGTGGATGTGCGCAGGAACCTGATGAGAATAAACCCACGCAGAGCAGCAGGCCCAGACAACATCCCAGGGCGTGCGCTCAAGGTTTGTTCATCAGAATTGGCTGATGTGTTTGTAGACATATTCAACCTGTCACTCACACAAGCTTTTGTGCCATCCTGTTTCAAGACCACCACCATCGTGCCTCTCCCAAAGAAAAGTAATGTGAGCTGCCTAAATGACTATCGCCCTGTTGCACTTACTTCAATCGTGATGAAGTGCTTTGAGAGGATAGTCATGACTCACATCCAGAAGACCATCCCCAACACTATAGACCCTCTACAGTTCGCGTACCGTCGGAACCGGTCCACAGACGACGCAGTCAACGCTGCTCTTCACAAAGCCCTCACACACCTGGAGGGCAAGGACACATATGTCAGAATGCTCTTTATTGATTACAGTTCAGCATTCAACACGGTCATCCCACACAGACTTTCAGAAAAGCTCCTCATCCTCGGACTGACACCAGCCCTCTGCAACTGGGTGCTGAATTTTCTAAAAGACAGACCCCAGTCAGTCAGAGTGGGCAGCCGCACATCCAGCACAAGAACAGTAAGCACAGGGGTCCCTCAAGGCTGTGTGCTGAGCCCCCTTCTGTACACGCTCTTCACATACGACTGTGTGGCCTCCCAGAACAACACCAGCATCATCAAATTTGCTGATGACACTACAGTCATTGGACTGATCACTGGTGGGGAAGAAACAGCGTACAGGAAGGAGGTGGCTGAGCTGGTGGCCTGGTGTCATGACAACAATCTTTCCTTGAATGCAGACAAGACCAAGGAAATGATTGTCGATCCAAGGAGGAAGCGAGAGCTGCACACACCCCTGTACATAGGGGAGACTGAGGTGGAGAGGGTGAAAACCTTCAAATTCCTTGGCATTCACATCAGTGAGGATCTCAGCTGGTCCCACAACACTCAGATCATCATCAGGAAGTCCCAGCAGAGACTGTACTTTCTGAGAAGGCTGAGAAAATTTGGCATGCCAGCCAAAATTCTCAGCACCTTCTACAGGAGTATGATTGAGAGTGTTCTTACCAGCTCCATCATCGTCTGGTATGGAAACTCTACTGCCCAGGACAGAAAGGCTCTCCAGCGTGTGATCAAAACCGCACAGTCCATCTCAGGAGCAGCCTTCCCCTCACTGCAGAACATCTACCATAACAGAGTCACCAGGAGAGCCCACAACATAATCAGGGACAGTACACACCCCCAGCACACACTCTTCACACTTTTACCTTCAGGCAGACGCTACAGGAGTGTGAAGTCCAGGACCACAAGACTCACAAACAGTTTCTACTCACAGGCCATCAGGCTTGTGAACACCTCACGCACTACCTCTCCAACCCTTCCTATCTGAACTGGTTTAACTCTAATCTGATTTGAACTGCACCTTACACTCACTGTACTGCTGCAGTCAGAACACTGTTTACATTGCTACTTTGCACACTATTGTTTACATTTCTCACTTGCAACCTGCACTTTATAGCTGCTGCTCTTCAAGCACATGTAACTTTTATTTTCATTTTTTTAATTGTAAAAAGGAAAGTTTACTTTAATTGTATTTACTTCAACTTATATTATTATACTTTATTTACTTTGTATATATATATTTTTTATTATTATTTGTTAATTTCTTTTTTGTTATCTTTATCTATTGGTGAATGGAGGGACAGCAAAGTAAGAATTTCATTGTACAGCGTAACTGTCTGTTTCTGCTGTGCATATGACAATAAAACTCTTGAACTTGAACTAAAGAGTGGCTCCGTAGGAAACATCTTAAGGTCCTGGAGTGGCCTAGCCAGTCTCCAGACCTGAATCCAATAGAAAATCTTTGGAGGGAGCTTAAAGTCCGTGTGGCCCAGCGACAGCCACGAAACCTGAAGGCTCTGGAGGAGATCTGTATGGAGGAGTGGGCCAAAATCCCTGCTGCAGTGTGTGCAAACCTTGTCAAGAACTACAGGAAACGTCTCATCTCTGTAATTGCAAACAAAGGTTTCTGTACCAAATATTAAGTTTCTTTTTCTGGTGTATCAAATACTTATTTCCCACAATAAAATGGAAATTAATTATTTAAAAATCATACAATGTATTTTTCTGGATTTTTGTTTTAGATTCCATCACTCACAGTTGAAGAGTACCTATGATAAAAATTACAGTCTTCTACATGCTTTGCAAGTGGGAAAACCTGAAAAATCAGCAGTGTATCAAATACTTGTTCTCCCCACTGTATATATTTCCAGAGTAAAAAATACAAGGTTTGCCTCTGATATGCAACAAAATAGAGACACAGTTAGTGTCTCCATATGAGGCCAAAGGGTCAAAGGTTTAAAAAATCAGTGTCATGGTGCAGAGAAGCAGAAATGTAATGTCCACATATGAGGACACAGGGTCTCGAGGTTAAACCAGTGTAATTTTGTAGATAGAGAGTGTGTGTATAGTATAAGTTAGCGTGTATATACAGTATTTCTATTTTGTAAATATCAGTGTATCTTTTTACTACAGTGAGGGTCGCTCACCTCTGCACCTGTGTAATGTGACGTGACAATAAGCAGGATTTTATTTGAGTTGATTTGGTGGAGCTGTACGAGACCTCTCTCCAGAACTGTGTAACCAGAGTCTGATTAGTGTAAAATCCTGTGGCATTACTCTACCGCCTCAGTCCACACACTCAACTGCAGGGGGAGCCCAGGAGCGAAACAGACACACTCACATAATGCTGCTTTTACATGGAGGGATTGCATGAGCTCGCCTGCTACCACTGCCACTCAGTCTGACAACTACCTTCATGATGTACAGTCAGGCTCATAAGTATTTGGACAGTGATAATGTTTCTTTTTATATAATATGCCTATGTATATGTCGTGGAAAAATCAATCAATCAAATACTCAGAGACCCCAAGCCTTTGAGTAACATTTATTAAGAGCAACAAGCATTTAGATGCAAGTTAAGGACGGCTCTGCTGGCAGGCAGAGAAAACTGGGTTATATATGATTCATTGGGACGCATCTTCCCCCCATATGGTTATAAGGTGGTTATAAGTGATATTAGACAAACTCTGCATGGATCAGGATAAATCTAGAATGGAGAAGCCGTTTGAGACAGCACGTATGCTGTCTGGCCTATTTGTGTGCTCTGCTGTAGATGTTGACAGTCGCTGTAGTTTCAGTTCCCTTCCCGTTGCTGACTGGCCCACACTCACACACACAGCATACATCCTCTTTCACCTCACGCACACATTTGCACTTTAAGTGACCTTACAGGATCATCATTTAGGAAGCAAATATGCCAGGACCAGGCATTGTTAAGAAATGTAAGCTAGGCAAGTATTTGCCTTCACAATATATATCTTGCTGGGGTCTAATTAAAAACATGTATCTCAATTTCTGCCCATTTTTAGTTGAAATCTGTATGTGCTTCAGTACACTGTGTTAATAATTCTGGATAAATACACCAATAGAAATGCTGTAAATGACTTTGAATAAATTCTTATTTTACATTAACTCCCATTCAGAGTAAAGACCAAGAGTTTTTGGACTAGCGGTAAAGTCACACTTTTGGACATACATGTTTTTAATTGGACAATGATATATATAAAAATCAATCAATATATATAGTCATTGTCCAATGAAAAACATCATGATCATATATATATATATATATAACCAGAGGGTATATATATATATATATATATATATATATATATATATATATATATATATATATATATGGAAAAAGTGTTTCTTAAAGTGACATTCAACCAAAAATAAAGTTTACATTTTTTAAAGTAAACATTTTATAAATTGGCCTTGCTTGTTTTTGTCAGCCCCAAAAGGCCCAAAAAAGAACTTCCGCCTCATTTGTGTTCATGTTTGGTTCATTGTGTTGATTCAGTGTCTTGTTTCATGTTGATCATGTTCATGTGTTTCACCTGGGACTGGGAGTACTTAAGGAGCCTCGACGCTTAGTTCGAGGCCGAGAACTGCATAGTTTGGAACCTTGAGGTAGTCTGAGAGGTTCCCGTTACTGCCCATGGTGTGTATAGCCAGCTTGTGATCTACGTCCTCGTTCACGAGCAGGCCACCCGGCCATTCAAGGACTCAGCGAGGCTCGCTCGCTCTTAGCCAAGATAGACCCACGACTCCAGCACGTTCCAGCTAGGCGACCCACGCTCACGCAGCAGTGCCAGGTTTGGTCTGCCTAGCCATTCTTGCCTAGTAGCTGGTCCCCCAGCTAACCCCCCAGTCTCAGGTGTGGTGTGTTTTCTCCCTCTGGTTTGCGTTGTGTTCACCTGTATGCCCTATAGCTGCTGCCTCTTTTGCTTTATTTTGCCCCATGTATTTTCTTGAGTTTGGTTAATAAACTGCTTGCACTGGACCCATCTCTGTGTTCATCCCTCTGTGTCTGGCCTAACCCGCCATGACAGTTTTGGAGCTATGAACAGGAAGCAGATTTGGTCTAACAAATGTCTGTAGGCCTACATACAGCAGTATATACAGGCTGTAAAATAATAAATAATAATAAAATCTGTTTTCTGATGCATATGCAGTGAAGAGTATGTGCATCTTTATTGTGTAATGCTCACATGTAACATTTAGATATGGACATTAAGGAGTTAAGGATGTTTCATCTAGTAAATCATTTGCACACATCTTCAGTTTTCTGTTTAGTCACACCTTTTTTTTGGCTTCCTAAAGGTTTACAGGAAACCACAGTCACTGTTTATAATGAGCACATAGCATCAGTATCTTTTCATCTTACTGCTGCAAGTCTCTGTAGTTGTATTCATGAGAAGAGTAAGAGACATGTTCCTTTTGTGCCCCAAATGTTGAATTTATCTACAGTCTTATTTTGGATACTAATCATTCAGTCTAGCAATCCTAACAACCTAACCATGATGCTAGAAATGATGATGGACCATGTCATGGCGTGCTAGGCCAGACCAAGATGGGATAAACACTTGCAGAGATGAAGATCTAAGCAAGAGGGTTTATTTAAAAAAAAAAAAACGAACACAAACACCAAGAGTATGAAAAACATGAGCAGCAATGAGAAGTGAATAATGTGTACAGAACCGAAACGTGACGACACAAAGGGCGAGCATAACAAACCTGGGACTGGGAGGAGTTGGGAGCTGAGCGGGCACTAGAGCAGCGATCAATAACCAGACAAGGAGAGCTGGGGAACCAGCAGCTAGACAAAACGGCAAGACCGACCTAACCTGAAACGGCAGCGTGCTGCTGCGAGCGTGGGTTGCCTTGCTGGACGTGGGTAGCCAGTGAATCCTGACAGTGAGCAAGCGAGCCTCGCTGATAACGTGGATAGCAGGGTGACCTTAACACACCTCTAGGCATACGGGGAACCTCTCGAGCGACCTCAAGGTTCCAAACAATACAGTTTAAAAGGTAAAGGTGCACGTATTTGTCACTGTACAGTGTGGACTATACAGCGAAATGTGTCCTCCGCATTTAACCCATCTGGTAGTGAACACACACTCACACACACACACATGTGTTAGGGGCAGTGAGTACACACACACCCAGAGCGGTGGGCAGCCAACTCCAGCGCCCGGGGAGCAAAGAGGGTAAAGGGCCTTGCTCAAGGACCCAACGGTGGCAGCTTGCCGAGCCCGGGAATCGAACCCACAACCCTGTTATCGATATCCCGGCGCTCTTAGCGCTGAGCCACCACTGCCCATAGCCACCACTGCCCAAGTTCTCGGCCTTGAACCATGGAGTTGAGGCTCCTTAAGTACCCCCAGTCCCAGGTGAAACACATGAACCAAACGAACATGAATCTATACACTAAACCAAACATCAACACAAACAAGGTGAAAGTCCTTATTTGGGCCTGTGGCGGCTCACAATTGCCCCGGGGGAGGGCGCGATACCGAGGGGCTGACAGACCAGTTTGCTCTTGAGCTGGATTATCTCTCTACGCTCAACATCAAGAAGCCTGTGTTGATTTTAACTGGATGAAACTTCTGTTCTTTATAGATTCATTAGATTCAAGTCTGCAGTGAAAAATGCAGCTCATATATAGAGCATATATTTGTATGCAGTGCAGGTTTCTTACACCTGTATGTGAGTTTTAAAGGCCTGACTATACAGTTCATGGGGCTCCAAACCCCATTTCCTGTCAGCCTAGCAGATCAAACCACCAACCTTCCAGTCCCAATTCAATGTCTCTAACCTTTACACCATGCCTGCCCCCATTGCTAGCCTGGATTTCTCTCAGTCTCTCTCTAGATGCCATGGTTTCCTGCATTACTTGTCTGTCAGTATATGTTGAAATACATGTCATACATGTTCAGTCCACTCAGGTCTTTGGTGTTGTTTTAGCTGGTTTGTCTAAAGCTGCAAGAAAAACAGAGACTCGATAGTTTGCATGATTTCATTTATAACAGCAAGAGACACATTAACATTAACTGTTTAACAACTTCTCAAGATACACAGCACTCCATTCATTTTCACCTGGCCCAAGTGGTACAGCTCAGTTTCAGATACACACAATTTAATCAATTATTTATTTATTTATTAATATTCTCACCAATTTACAGCGCCAATTTTCCTCCCTATACATATTCTCCCGACATGCTCCCGACACTGGGAGGGTAACAACCGACATATGCCTCCTCTGACACATGCATAGCCAGCCAGTGCCTCTTTTTCCAAACTGCCGCAGCCGCCAGCAGACGCCAATGCCAGCCAGCACTTTACTGCAGAAGTGCCATCTACCCTCCCTGGAGAGAGCAAGGCCAACTGTGGTCTCTCGGGGGGCCCCAGCTGCTGACGGCTAGCAGCATGACCAGGATTTGAAATAGCGATCCTCTGGTCATAGTGACAGCGCCTTATTCCAGCGGATCACCCTAGATATACACATATTTTTTTTGATATCACAGCCAATATCTATAAAAAAAACAGCACATTTTTATCAAATTTAACAAGTGAAATGAAAATGAAGTCACTTTACAAAGCTTTTCGTTAATTTTTGCTAAAGTCAGGAACGACATTCTAGATGAAAACTGCAAAAAGAACTCAAATCAGTTAACCTACTTTCCTGTAAAGCTGACTGCGATGATTTTGTGCATTAATAAATGTGATCACAGCACTACCAAATTCCATTTTGACTGATCAGGCTATTATTTCAGGCCTTTGGTGTTTTCTAGTTTGTCTGTGGGACCCAGAGACACTGATTCATCTGAGTTTCACAGTTGTAACAGACATTCCTTGGCACGTGCTCATCCCAATACGAAGTGCATCTGAAGACAGGAAGCCACCACCCAATCTCAGTAAGACCCAAATACAGCTCATCAAGCTTCTCCTCATCAGGGCGATAAACTCTATCAAACACAAAGGCCTTCCAGTCTTCATCTATGTTCTCAAACAATTGATTTCTGTTCAACGTATTTACAATGATGTGTGCACACTGATTCAAACAGGGGGAATATTTTGTGAAAAACAGCATACAGCTATTCGCGTTCTGGGTTCTTCGTTGGATCTCTTCAATGTTTGCAAGAATCAGTTGTTCAGCATGGATGTTAAGCCTGATTAATGGCCTTGCTGCAATGATGTTAGCTGTTTCTGTGCGACCACGTTGATCACCGTTTAGAAAGAAGTTGTGTATTTCCTCCAGTTGATGTTGAAGCTCCGCTCTGAATATGCTGACATTGCTACAGGTTTGTTGGGTCGTGGTGATGAGAAATGCATATTGACCATCAAGGTTGATCCTGGACACAAAAATAGAGATAGTAGATAAGGTCACACCTGAATATAGAACTACTGATAAAGACCTTCTGGTTTCATGATCACTCTCTTCTTATATTTACTTATAATTGTAGATGATCTTTAACATATATGATAATATTTAACATATAAACTCTAAAAACAGCTAAGAATTGGAAGGAATGAGCTTACATGTTCCTTGAAAACCAAATTATTTCCTCCAGAACACTTAGAGCAGTGACATCAGCTCTGACGGTGAGCAGGAAGACGAAGAGCAGGGTTTTTATTCCAGCACAGGCCTGAAACACAGTGAAAGAAAAGCAGACCCATCATTGCTTTATGAAACTGAAGATTCCAGCATTAGTCATACAGTTAACCCCATTATCCTCACAGTGATTACGCAGAAACACAGAATCTCCAACTCTGGACCTGGAATCTTACCATAGCTGCAGAAACAGTGGATGGTGATGGTGCTGAGCGGCTCTCCAGCTGAAGACAGTGGTAAACTTGTCAGTCACTGGCTTTATAAAGAGTACTCAGACCTCAGACCTCAGACCAGCCTACAAACCCATCACATGACTGCCACCAATGGCCTCAGTAGACACACTAGTGCACACATTTAAACCAAGCACCCCCAGAAGTCTTTCGCTCTATAGGTCTGAAGGTTCTTCACAGCACCAAGGTGTGACTTTATATTTTAGAGGGTGTCCTCTGGCAGAGGGCTTATGTAGGGGTTGCAAGGGTGTTAGTATATTAAAATGGAGGGGTCTTCACTGTAGATGTGATTAAAGTGGGGGCTTTCAGCTGTAATTCAAAGTTATATGAAAATATATACTAAGATTTGTTGTTTTCATAGATTTGAAGTGTTGATCTAGCAGAATTGTGAGGAGTAGCCATATTTTGCTGTAATTGTTTGATTGCATTCAGTGACAAGAGTGTTAGAAAGGTTGGTTGATGATCACCACCCCACCTCATCTCCAACTCCCCAACTTATCCCAAAAGTACTGTATGGAGCACCACCATCCATCGTTACAGAGAACACAGTTCTTCCACTGCTCCACAGCTCAATGCTGAAGAGACATTTGGACATATAATATATCCTATAATACATTTTGGGTTAGGGACTGCTTCTGAGAATCATCAATGCAGTCCTGAAGGACATAGTATGGGCGCAGTGATGATGCTTAGGAGAACCACTCTGAGAGGTGAACTGAGAAATAGGACACCCTGCAGCATCAAGTACACTGCAAGCACACCTTTTGGGACACATAGTGCCCTTCAGTCTTCCTTAAGTCCACACCAACAATGTGTGGTTCTAGAGCACAACATGTAGGCCTGGGACAACCATTCACCATCTTCGATTTATCATTAATTCTGTTAAATTGATTGGTGGATTTTACAGTTTATGGCTCTCTTGTATGATCAAGTGTTCTATGATCCATATCACTGGCCGTATGTGTAGAGTCTTAATTGTAGAGTTTAAGATCAGATCTTTAAACATTTAAAGGGGGAATGAACCATGAGCTAAATGTGCACATTTTCAGACCACAACATATCTCTAAAGATTTGCTGCCCCCTCTGGTGGAAATGAGAACTGTACAGAGATACTGAATACTTACACATGGTTTTGGCCAATGGGTAGGTTCCAATGGATTATCAGTGCACTGCATGCAGCAGAAATATAGAAATATACATTTGTCTGAAAATCCTCTGCAAGCAATGCATTCCAGATGTATCAAATAAGATGGAAAATAAAAGTCATATATGCACAAATGTTATTTCTTTTCTTTTTTCTTAAATAATTGGTCAGAATGTCAAATAAACACAACTGTAATTTAAAGAATTACAATTGTCTGCCAATGATTTGATAGTTTAGGACTAAATAAAAAACTATCCTATCAAAATCTGTCAATAATTCCCAATTTATAGATTTTTCCAACCTGCATGTGCTCCAAGCCCTGCTAATTTCCCTACAGTGGCTTCAAATACCATAGATTGCAAATGTAATGTAACAATGTAATAACAACACTAATTAATAAACACAAATACTAGTCATTGCGCATGCCTAAAAATGATAGTTATTCAATAATGTGTACAATAAAAAAAAAGAACTTTGTCTTTGTCACAGCATACAGTGAATCACAGTACAGTCCAGAGGCACCTCCACAACTCAATGATATAACCAGGGCTTAAATTGGGTCTTACTTCTAGTGCTGTTATGTTCAAGTCTGGTCTCGAGACCTCATATGAACGTTCTCAGGCCTGATTCAGCTTCCATTTACAGCATTAATCTGACCCTCTTATCCAGAGTGAGTGAACACAGTGTTAGTGTGGTGTGGTGTTCTTGCCTGGCCAGTAAATCAAACCCCTGTAGACCATGGGGAAGGTGGTGTTGTTACCCTCTACACTACATCAAGCCCTATTCACAGACTCAACTGTACTCGAGTATATGAAATTGAGTAACAAGGACATATATGAACAACTACTAGCCTATCTCACAGTCTGCAATGCTCCCAATCCTGAATTATGGTTTGCACAGCATACAACCTTTTACACATTTTACAATACGTGACTTTAATAGTCCAAAATAAAGCTCCAGCTCCCAAAAGAGGAAGCCTCTCAAACTAATTCTGCCTCCTAAGAGGTTTACTGGTTGTTAATGCTTGAACCATCAAGCATCAGTCCACCCACCAAGTCCTTTTCCATTCCCAGGCACACTGAGGGTTTTCCCGCCTCCTGCCTGGCAGTCCAATCCTTCAATGTAACCCTAATCAGCTTAACAAAAAGGAAACCTTTCCAGCCTGAAAGACAACACCTACTATCCAGTCTGAGCAGGTGCTTAGCCTGCCCATGCTCCGGCGAATGTTTGAGTTCTGCGTGAGCTCATTTGAGGAATGATTCAGGAGCTCCATACGCGCTGTTACCATATCATCATCATCATCACCAACCTCTTCATCCTGCTGTACGACTGACCTGTGAAAGCTCGAGGATCTGGAGCTTTTCTTGGAGAGCGGGACTTTACAATGGGAGTGATGTGGTGCCGCTGTTGCAGGGCCCAAGTAAGATCTTGCACTTACCTTTTTGCAGTTTACAGTCTAGATGTGCGTGTAGTGTTTTTTTAGCACTGTGTATGTGCAGCTGTGTCTATAAGGGCTAGTTTTTTTACATATTAAATAAGCAAAATAATTAATAACTCCCAAATGTAGTCAATGAGACAAGAGATGTTTGGTGTCTAGCATTTTTTCTTTATTTTTGCACTGGAGCTACAATGCTAATGTTGCTAACAAGTAATGGAGATAACCTATGATCACCTAAAATCTTTTAATGTCTGACTTATGTAGTATTATATAAGCCTTTTAGCTACAGCACAAAACCAAATAAAGCAAAGTTAACCCCTTATGTCTATGGACCATTGGCAGGCCAAAAGGGTTATTGCAAACTTAGAGAATAGCCCCACCAGTTACCAGAGAATAGCCCCACCAGTTACCAGAGAATAGTCCCACCAGTTACTAGAGAATAGCCCCACCAGTTACCAGAGAATAGCCCCACCAGTTACCAGAGAATAGCCCCTCCAGTTACCAGAGAATAGCCCTACCAGTTACCAGAGAATAGCCCCACCAGTTACCAGAGAATAGCCGCACCAGTTACCAGAGAATAGCCGCACCAGTTACCAGAGAATAGCCCCACTAGTTACCAGAGAATAGCCCCACCAGTTACCAGAGAATAGCCATACTAGTTACCAGAGAATAGCCGCACCAGTTACCAGAGAATAGCCCCACCAGTTACCAGAGAATAGCCCCACCAGTTACCAGAGAATAGCCCCACTAGTTACCAGAGAATAGCCCCTCTAGTTACCAGAGAATAGCCCTACCAGTTACCAGAGAATAGCCCTACCAGTTACCAGAGAATAGCCGCACCAGTTACCAGAGAATAGCCGCACCAGTTACCAGAGAATAGCCCCACCAGTTACCAGAAAACAGTTTGTACAGAAGTCCCTGTAGTTACTGAGTAATACACCTTACTGTGTAATAAGGCTCGGAGTCTTAAGGGGTTAAAAAACCAACATGTCTTGTCCACTGTTCTATGTTTCACGTAAGGGGGACAAATGTATAAATTTATTATTCACTTTTATTATTATTATTCACTATTTATTAAATAGGCAGTTGTTTGAGAGCGTGTTGCTGGTGGTGTAGGGCTTGACATGTAGATTATGTAACATTGGGATTGTGAAAGGTGCTATATATAAATAAATAAATAAATAAATAAATAAATAAATATAACTATTGTTATCAATATTATTAATTATTATTATTTTTTTATATTATTATAAATATAATTATTATTATCCTCAATAATTGACACACTTGATACACACACAGATCTGAAATAAAGTAAGTAGTACATTTTACATGTAATCTGTATTCGTTTTGTTAAACCGTGCCAAAAATGAATATAATTATTTCTCATTATGAAATTGTTGTAAGAAAATTATTAAATTATTGTGATTATCTGTCCTATTTATAGATTTACTTTGCATTAAAATATCAGAGGACATTAACAGTCATTATGCAACATAAAAACAACCTAATAAATTAATTAGTTCATTATTAGTTAATTGTTAATGACAAATAGTACTGGTGACTTTACAGATGTGAACCTTTCTCCAACTAACTTTCAACTAAATATGTGTTAGATACACTATATGTCCAAATGTTTGTGGACACCCATTGCTGACACAGATGTGCAATCGCACACACATACAACAGAACAGGACTCTCTGGAGCAGATAATCCCGAACCTATTGGCACCATGCCTAATGCCCCCGGTCTAGAGGAGCATTGAGCTGTGGAGCAGTGGAGGAACTGTGTTCTTTGGAATGATGGTGGTGGTCCTTTTAATACTTTTAGGATGAGTTGGGGAGTTGGGAATGAGGTAGGGTGGTCATCATCTTCATTAATGCTCTTGTTGCTGAATGCAATCAAATCCTCACAGCAATGCTCTTCTAAAATCTAGTAGAGAGCCTTTTCTGGACAATAGGGACAGTTACTCCAATAAAAACAGGATCAACTTTTTTGATTTCGGAAGAAACAATGGATGAGCAGGTGTCCCGATACT
Source organism: Salminus brasiliensis (assembly GCF_030463535.1). Lineage (NCBI taxonomy): Eukaryota > Metazoa > Chordata > Actinopteri > Characiformes > Bryconidae > Salminus > Salminus brasiliensis. Next base: position 22,906,329 of record NC_132902.1, read on the forward strand.
TTTGTCTATATAGTGTAGAACTGAACACTGATTTGAATGTCTTCAACCCAAAACCTTCACCTAACCCAAACACTAATGACATAGATGACTGATGTGATCTGACAGCCTGGTGATATTATGAGCATCTGTGGATAACCTATAGGCAAGTGCCTAAACTGCGAATTTCTGACCGAATGGATCAGGATACATTTCCCCCAATTTCAGTTCCACCAAAAGCCCCTGACCCCCATTATGAAACTATAGCATAAACGTCTCTTGTGAGACCGCCAAGATTTGCATTGTACACCGACAACTGTGCTTTTGTCCGGACATTGTGGCCAGTGCCCCTCTCTTTCACACAGCGGCCCCCAATTATCTGCCAGATAAAGGGCCTCCAATGTTGGGAGAGGGAAAGTGGAGGCCTGTTGTGTGTACGACTCGTTTACTTTAAAAGACTCTAATTGGTTTAGAGAAGTTCATGGCTGTGTGATTTAGCCAACCAAGGATTAGAGACCTTAAATTAAACAGGAATTTCTCGGTATGACATCTGTTGATGTGACAGTTTTAGCGGGAGCCCGGGTGCCGTGCTGGGGTTACGCTGTTCTGTTGCTATTCTGGATACTAACTAGAACTGACCGTCTTCTCTTTGTTTACCTGGTTTTGTGGACATTCACTTTTTTTCTGGACATAAAGACACATGATGTAGAGTTGCGTCTGAATTATGATGCATTTCTTTCTCTGATTGTGCTGCAATGAAGTGTCACAGTAGCTGCAGCTCACTGACTGGATTACATAATAATATTAAGCCAATCAGGGTTTGGAACAGTGGGTTTGCTGGAACTGTGGGGATTCTTAGAAGCGATGAATAGTTCAGCGACTGTGGAGTAGAGGATTCGTCAGAGGTGGAGTCAGTGTGTGTTTTATCTGTTGAATTACAACCATGGACTCACACACTCTTAAATACTGTGTTTGAAACTCAATTCTTCTGTCATGGAGTCAATATGCATCAAATGGACAAAAGTATTGGGACAATTCACTGTTTCTTCAGAAATCAAGGGTATGAAAATGAGCTCATCCTGCTTTTGTTGGAGTAACTGTCTCTGTTGTCAAGGGAAGAAGACTTTCTACTAGATTTTGGAAGAGAATTGCTGTGAGGATTTGATTGAATTCAGCATGTTGGATAATCACCACCCCACCTCTTCTCTAACTCCCCAACTCATCAAGTACTGGATGAAACACCAACCATTCCACTGCTCCACAGTTCAATTCTGGGGGGCTTTATACCCCTCTAGCTCACTGCTGGCATTTGCTGTCATGGTGCCAACAGGTTCATGTTTATCTGGTCCAAAGGGGCTGCTATTCAATCAGCAGTACTTCTCTGCAGGAACTACACAAGCTGTGTGTGTGTACATTTGCACATGTGTATCAGCAAAGGGTGCATCTTAGTATTAGCTGAATGTATTTATTAGAAGGGGTGTCCACAAACATTTGGACACATAGTGTATGTATATATCTTTTCCTTTTCCTGCTGTCTTCTTGGTGCATTGTGTAGTTAGTCGTTTTTCCTGACCTCGGCATTATAAGGCCTATATTTAGCACTTCTTGCAGAAACACGGGTACTACACGTGTACTGAGGTACACATACTGTACTGATGTGCATGTGTTACTCACACTCCATGAAAAGGAAGCGAGTCCAACTAGGACTGTTGGCTAGACCCTGCAGTTTGGATTAGTGTGTCAAACTACAGCAGAGGGAAGGTCACCCAGGCTGAGACGAGCGCAGAAAAACTCCAGGATAATCCCAGCGCACATCTCTACATACACACACACACACACACACACACACACACACACACACACAAACACTGACCCAAATATAACTAGGGGCCTGCCTACAGCTGATGACAGAGCCCAACAACGCACACTGCTTTACCATAGGAAAACAAGCACAGTCACAATCTTCATCACTTTATGTCATACCTCTATACCATCTTATACTGACTGTACTAATGAATGTACTGGTAATGGTAGTATCATATTCATAATTTTTAAATGTTTTTTCAAATGTGTATGGGTGGTATACGGTGTGGAGGCAGAGTCACAGTTTTGAATAATACCTGCCTGTTCCTCAGAGATTTTGCATTATTAGAGTGTGTTCAGCTTCAGTGTTGAATTAAAGGATCGGTGTGTAATATTTTTCTTGCATTTATTTAATATATTTTTTTGTTTATTCAACATTTTATTATATTATAGTCCTGGCTATTATATTCTGTTTAGTCCTGGCTTTCACTTATGATTTTTGTCTGTTTTTATGCAACAAAAGCAGCGTTTATCTTTTACAATATCTGTGTTACTGTGCCTTTAAGACCAAAATATGTAAATAAGCCCTGTTCTGATTGGCTGTCTTCCATTGTGCCTCATTTAAAAAGGAGTCCTGAATGAAATTTACTGTGCACTTGCGGACATGTGTCATGTGTCTTAACATTGTATTTATTATTTTTATGCAACACTTTTTTTGCAACACTTATGCATCAAACTGTAGTTGTTAAAAATGTGCTTTTCTCCCAATTTGGTACTGCCAGTAAATTCACACATTCGTAGCTCCCTCTTAACACATGCAATGCCTCCAACCTGAGGAGGGCATGGACCTAATTCATGTCTCCTCTGATACATGCGAAGTCAGCCAGTGCCTCTTTTCGAAATGCCACCAATGCGGCATTGCTTGGCAGCTGACATGCTCGGAGGAAAGTGCTAGATTTGCCACAACAGGCGCCCACCCAGTGTTGGCCAGTTGTGCTCCCTCCGGTTCCGGCTGCTGATGGCAAAGATTCAAACTTGTGACCACCAGGCCATAGTGATAATAGACCACTGAGCCACTCTGAGCCCTAAAATGTGTTTTATAAATTAAAATGTACTTTCTGATGTGAATTTTAGTTACCATTTAGTAATTATACTTTATATTATTTGGTAAATTATTTTGTCATTTAGTTATTGAGATATTAATTTATTAAAAATACAAAAACTTAAAACTGGTGGAGCTGTAGGCTGCTGTAGGCTGAATCGGCATATGGATATATGTCCATGTACCTTCCAAATATGGGCTGCATATATGGAAGTGTTATTGGTTTTTATATTAACATTTTTGATTTATTTAAATCTTTTTGCAGTTTTTGATATGGGTTGTTTAAAGTGATTCCCATGAGGTGTGTGTGGGTGCATTGTATGCAGAGGAATGTGAGGTTGCATGCAGTCCTCTCTCTCTCTCTCTCTCTCCCTCTGCCACTCTCTTTCTTTCTGGGTCGAGGTATAATGACCGGATTATGCATGCGGCCTCTTTGTCGAGTCGGACAGGACAACCCCTGTGTGTCACCTAACTGTGAAAAGGGAACCTAAAGGCGTTTGCAAGAGCAGGGTGAAATCACGGCATTGCAAGTAATTACATTATTTGCCCTAAACCGATTACGCCTCCGGACCAATCCTATTTTTTTGCTGCATGGTGCGAGTGTGTGTGTGCTGTGGCCCTGGCTGGGACAGTGGAGTGGCCCGGGGGGGGAAGGGAGGGACAGATGGACTGACACACGGAACCTCCCCTCCTCCTCCTCCTCCTCTACCTCCTCCCTCCACCCTGGCTGGCTAATCTCTCTGGGTAAAGAGAGAGGGAACTGGAGGGAGGGCCACTGGGCATCTAGCCTCGCTCACACATTCTGCTGGCACTGCTCACTGCCACCAGCCAGTTAACAGGATATCCAGAGACTGTCCGTTTTGTGTTTGCCTACGGATGGACGGATGAGCATGCGCTCAGCAGGGGATCCATGCTGCAAGGACTGCAGCTGACCATTGGGAGAAGTAAAAGAGTGGAAGATCACCTGACAGAAGCAACTTGAGGAATCTTCTAGACCTCGATTTTAAACCGGATTCTTTCAGTCAAGTTCTGGTAGAGTGTGTAACTTTCGGGGTAAATGAGGACGTTCTCCTGAAAGTGCTGACCAAATAAGCAGCCATGTCGACTGCTCAGGCTATAAACCACAGCGGTGTCTACAGCTACTTCCTCAACATGGTGGCCTACCAGGTGAGAGAGACCTGCTGGAGGAGGTTTGAGTGAAAGGCCCGGGAAATTTAATAGAAAAACTCATGTGCTGACGTCTTTAGTAATTATTTAACCTCTTTCTGCATTACAGATTAATATTGATCAATTCATTTAGTTTAATTAATTTAATCGAATGTTTAATCTAATGTTCTTATTTTCATTATTGTTTCATTTTCTCAGTTTATGTATTTGGTTGATATTCAAATTTGGTTAATATTAGTCTTTTATCTCAAGTAAATAAACACCTTTGTCTGAAAGTCTGAAAACTGATTTTAACAGATTTTAAACTATTTGTATATATATATATATATATATATATATATATATATATATATATAAAATAGTATCTAAATTCTTAAAAACTGGATGAAAAGTTCACATTTGCAGTAATATTTGATAAAAATGTATATTGTAATATTTGCAATTTACCTACATTTCTATTCTAATTTGAAAATGTAACAAAAATTATTGTTCATATTATTATTTTTACATTTTAATGTACTACTTTACCTAAAATTCTGATTTACAAAAGAGTTTAACATTTTTTTATTTAACTTGAAATGGATGAACTTGCTTGTAAAAAGTTTTCTAACTTTTATAAAGTAAACTCAATGTCTACAGTTGTGATATTATAATTTATGTATATATTTTGAATATTTCAGGTATTTCCAATGCTCATTATGAGTGAGGTGTAGAAAATGAGGGCTGCCATGTGGAGGGTTGCTTCATTTTGACAGCTGCTCTGTTTTCTAACCAGTGATGCCATTGTTGTGCAGTGGTCATCAGGTTGGCTTGAACAGTTCTCCACTCACTCATAGGAAGAAATCTTATTTGCACAGTACCAGTGCAAATAAATTCATGCTGGAACATTTCCTACTGGTGGTCTCAGAGGATATGGGTCATATCTGGGATGACGTTCAACAGAATATGGAGGAATGTGAAATATGGTGTCAGAGATACCTCTAGATTCATGATGGTAAACAACAGATCAAACACCATCTCCATTTAAGACTCGGGTACTTTCTTAAGTGTTTAAGCTCCCAAGCTCGTTACATGGTTTTGCGTGCCAACTTAAAATAATGTAGTGTGCCGCAGCAGCGGGGTGTCCTCACATCACTCGATGGCCTTCAGTGATGTATCTCACTCCGTGAGCTCTGTAAAGAATTTCCATTTCTGTGTCTGAACCTGTTAATATTGCATGAGTGCATCATGACCTGACCTGCTCAATACTAGCTCAGATGACCAGCAGCTGTCGGCCTGTAAATCCATATTTTCCAGAACAGTGTGCACAGTGGACTGTTACCTAAGCTACTGATTGCCAATATCAAATGAAGTCATCTTAGGCCATGTTAGAAGTTAGTCTGAGGTTAGTTAGTGTGGCTAGTTTGGTTAAAATGCATATTGCCCTTTCTGCATCATGGAAAATGTCTGTAGAGCCAATTAAGAGGATGAGTGTAACCTCTTATTAGCCCTGGATGCCTCTGTCAGTAGTGGTAGATACGTTTAATGGTTAAAGACTCTGTACAGTGCCAAACAGAGCTGTTTCAATTTTGCTTTTTTTTTTTGGAAGGGGGGTGTGGGAGGGGGGGGGGTAAAAGATATCTGGCCCACCCTTTATTCCAGTTTATCAGGAAAAAAAACACAATATAACAACAAAAAAAAAACATTTATTGCAGTTACTGAATCATGTATAGCAGTTGTATTATTTTTTATTTTTTTATTTTTTTGTATTAGTCAGATGTATTAATTACTGAACGCTTTATTGTAGTTACTGAATCATTTACAGTAGAATCAGCTCTAGCAATTACTGAACCATGTATTGCAGTTAATGAATCATTCATAACAGTTAATGAAACAGATATAGCAATTACTGAACCATTTATTGCAGTTACTAAATCATTTACAGCAGTAAAGAATCAGTTATAGCAATTACTGAATCATTTATTGCAGTTACTAAATCATTTACAGCAGTAAAGAATCAGTTATAGCAATTACTGAATCATTTACAGCAGTAAAGAATCAGTTATAGCAATTACTGAATCATTTGCAGCAGTAAAGAATCAGTTATAGCAATTAATAAATTGTTTACAGCAGTAAAGAATCAGTTATAGCAATTACTGAATCATTTACAGCAGTAAAGAATCAGTTATAGCAATTACTGAATCATTTGCAGCAGTAAAGAATCAGTTATAGCAATTAATAAATTGTTTACAGCAGTAAAGAATCAGTTATAGCAATTACTGAATCATTTGCAGCAGTAAAGAATCAGTTATAGCAATTACTGAATCATTTGCAGCAGTAAAGAATCAGTTATAGCAATTAATAAATTGTTTACAGCAGTAAAGAATCAGTTATAGCAATTACTGAATCATTTGCAGCAGTAAAGAATCAGTTATAGCAATTACTGAATCATTTGTAGATGTGAATGAGTAGTTTGATGCCCAGTGCTAGAAGAAGGATGATGTGGCACGAAGCCAGCATAGCATATCTTATTTTTAAATGTGGTGTTAGTAGGGTGTAGTGGTTTTCGCTTTTCCCATACTGTTATATCATAGCTTACAATCCCATCCTGTCTTAATTATCCTGTCCATGCACAGCTTTAAATCAATCAATAAATGTCAAACCATCAATCTGACCATTACAAATAAAAACTGCTCTGAATCAGGAGAGAGAAGCTGGTTAGCCAGATAACTAGCAGGATACTAGCAGGATAACCAGGATAAGCAGGATTTTTAAGCCCACTTAAAAACGTTAATACGATAATGACTCTTGAGTGACTGGTGACTAATCATCAAGTGACTGCTCTCGAAAAAACAAAAAGCTACATTTAAGGTCCCCACCCATTGGTTTTGGATCTGTAGCCCACTTGCCAAGCTAGCTTTGCCTAACTAGCTGTGCTATAGCTCCACCAAGTATCAGACAGCCCAGTGCAGCTGACTCGTAGACGGCTATCTAGGCTTAGATAGGCTAGCTAGCAGGCTAAACACCACAGGCCAGCCCATGTCCCAGCTGACTGAGGCTCAAATAACACCCATTGACATGATAAAGCCTCAAATCTGAGAGCACAGAGTCAAGTGAATGGCACCCACAGCATCCCCACCTTGTGTCTCTTATTTGGCTGTGGTATATGGTATTACTGTTATACTGCCTAAGCCGAGGTGTTAGGCACCTTTCTTATGGGTATGCAGGTTTATTTCTTGGAGAAAGCCGCAATCTAAATCCTATAGGGCAAGGATTCTTCTGTTATTGCTATTGTAGTAGGCCTACAATAACCATAATCAACCTTAGTGCTCGAAAATGTTTTCAATGGCTTCAAAGTAATGCTTGATGATGTCAATGTTGAAGTCAATGTGGAAGTTACAGTGATTGTAAAGCACACCTTCTTCAAAATGCTCTATTAAAGAGACATCTTTGAGGCCATGTGCTTCAGTACAGTGCCTGTCAGTCCTTCTCCACGCAGTGTGCCTGGTCAGTGAATTTCAGTAGCTGAAATTAGTCTGAAGCAGTGCAATATGCTTCTGAGAAAGGTCAAGCCTTTCATACCTAAGGGCACGTGCTGCAAGATCATCTCCTATCCAGCATGTGTTCAGAAATAGACAAATGGAACGTGTGCATTCGTTAATCTGAGAAAATGGGTGGTCATAAAGGAAATGGCTGTCGCTTTAGTCCAATCCATGTCTCTGGGTTTAGCTCAGGATAAAAAAAACTGCCTGGCCACCGTCCAGCCCACCAGCCTAGATCCATTTGAAAAATCCAGATGCTCCAAGCAATCTGGATTAATCCCTAACTGAGCTACCCCACCCGTGCAGTAAATGCTCATACCCAGACATGCAGACGCCGAAATGTAGGCTATGGACTGTAGACTTGATGAGACTCTGAGTCCAGACTGTCTGAAATTCATCCATTTAAACAGAAAAAGCAATAAACTGATTTTAAGCCACACCTCATTCCACAGTACCAGTCTGGAAGGTCAGGAGATGTTGGCCTGTTGCAATGTTGTTGAGCATGTTGACATGCTTGGAAGACACTCAAAGTACAAATCCTCCAAAGTAAACACCCTCCCGACATCAAATCTCTGCCTGTAACATCGGTATTTTAACAGCACAATGTTCATGCAGCTACTGCTACAATGTTAACTGTACAAATGAACAAATTTGCATATTTATATCTCATATCTCTGAAATGATAATCATATGAGTCTCCTTAACAATGTTCTTAACTTTAATATACTTCAAAAAAAGGATTTCAGTCCAAACTTAAAAAGTGCATTTCCTAAAAAGGCGCCTAAGCAATTCCTGGGTGGTTGCTATGGGATTACTAGGCAGTCCCTTTGCTGTTCTAAGTGATTGCTATGTTGTTTCTAAGCTGTTGGTATGAAATTGCCAGGTGGTTACAATATGATTCCAATATCGTGGTTGCTAGGGTGTTGCTAAGCAGTTTCTACGTCATCTATGTCTATGAATTGGTTGCTAAGATAAACCGTTAGGATTTGACTACACTGTTGTTAGATGATTAGTAGGGTGCTTAAAGCTAGTTGCTATGCTTTTCAAGGTGGTGTGGTTACTATGGTATCCAATGTGGTTGACTGGATGTTGCTAGGTGTGCTTTCATATCAACAAATCAACAAATCTTTGCCCACAAAATTCCCCTATTTATTCCTATTGGAAAACATACTAGTGCATGTTAACCTACAGTTTAATCTACACCTAAATCTAATCTTAACCTATGCCTTAATATACACCTAAACCCAACCTTAATTTACACTTAACCTAATGTAACCTACAGTTTAATCTACACCTAAATCTAATCTTAACCTATGCCTTAATATACACCTAAACCCAACCTTAATTTACACTTAACCTAATGTAACCTACAGTTTAATCTACACCTAAATCTAATCTTAACCTATGCCTTAATATACACCTAAACCCAACCTTAATTTACACTTAACCTAATGTAACCTACACTTTGATCTACACCTAAATCTTACCTTAACCTACACCTTAATCTACACTTTAATGTAACCTACACTTTGATCTACACCTAAATCTAATCTTAACCTACACTTTAGTCTACAATTGAACCTAATCTTGACCTACATCTTAAACTACACCTAAATCTAACCTTAATCCTTGTTCTAAACCTCACCTTAACATACACCTTAATCTACACCTAAACCTAACCTTAACATACACCTTAATCTACACCTAAATCTAACCTTAACCTACAGCTTAATCTACACCTAAACCTAACCTTAACATACACCTTAATCTACACCTAAACCTAACCTTAACATACATCTTAATCTACATCTAAACCTCACCTTAACCTACACCTTAATCTACATCTAAACCTCACCTTAACCTACTCCTTAATCTACACCTAGACCTAACCTTAACCTACACCTTAATCTACACCTAAACCTAACCTTAACATACATCTTAATCTACATCTAAACCTCACCTTAACCTACACCTTAATCTACACCTAAACCTAACCTTAACATACATCTTAATCTACATCTAAACCTCACCTTAACCTACTCCTTAATCTACACCTAGACCTAACCTTAACCTACACCTTAATCTACACCTAAACCTAACCTTAACATACATCTTAATCTACATCTAAACCTCACCTTAACCTACACCTTAATCTACACCTAAACCTAACCTTAACATACATCTTAATCTACATCTAAACCTCACCTTAACCTACACCTTAATCTACATCTAAACCCTCACCTTAACCTACACCTTAATCTACACGTAAACCTCACCTTAACCACAGTGAAGTGAGGAATCCTTACCATTTCTTCACTGATGACGGACCATTAAATTTTTTTAATGAGCTCCAAAAAAAGTTAATAAACAGCAGCATTTCCTTTCAACATTGTCTCCCAGTGTTGTTTCTTCTTCCAGTACAGGACAGACTGATTGTGTGTGTATGTGTGTACGTTGCTCAACTGCGCCACCAGTGGACAGGTGAAAGAACAACCGTTTTTTTTGGACTGGAACAATCAACCATGTGTGAGATCATGTTGAATGCACACATAGACCGGATGTGGCTAAACGCTCGTCTTGACTCCTTTGCCGGTCCAGAGTGTGTTTACATTTACATTACATTTACGGCATTTAGCAGACGCTCTTATCCAGAGCGACTTACAAAGTGCTTTGCTATTTACCCAAGAAAACCTCAGCTAGTTAGAATAGACTAGTACAAAAGATACCTCCAAGCTTAGACATTACTAAACACAATACAATAAGGCGACCATAGAACTATTCGTCCAAGTACTCTCGGAAGAGGTGGGTCTTCAGTCTGCGTTTGAAGACAGCGAGCGACTCGGCCGTTCGGACATCCAGGGGCAGCTCGTTCCACCACTTTGGTGCCAGGACAGAAAAAAGCCTGGACGCTTGTCTTCCGCGGATTTTGAGGGATGGTGGGTCGAGCCGAGCCGTACTTGAAGCTCGAAGGGCTCTTGGTGCGGATCGGCTTTTGACCATTGCCATTAGATACGGAGGGGCTGGTCCGTTCTTGGCTTTGTAGGCCAGCGTCAGGGTTTTAAATCTGATGCGGGCAGCTACAGGAAGCCAGTGGAGAGAACGCAGCAGTGGAGTGACATGGCTGAATTTAGGGACATTGAAGATGACCCGTGCCGCTGCATTCTGGATGAGTTGCAGGGGCCTGATGGCGCGCAGAGAGAGACCAGCCAGAAGAGAGCTGCAGTAGTCAAGTCTGGAAGTGACGAGAGACTGAACAAGCACCTGGGTGGCCTCTCTAGAGAGGAAGGGTCGAATTCTCCGGATGTTGTACAGAAGAAATCTGCAGGACCGAGTTACGTTTGCAACATGACTTGAGAACGATAACTGATCATCCATCACTACACCAAGGCTGCGGGCTTCAGTAGAGGGAGTGACCAGTGAGTTCTCGAAGGTGATGGCAAGATCGTTTCTTGGTCCAGCAGTTCCCGGGATGTACAGCAGCTCCGTCTTGCTGGGGTTGAGTTTGAGGTGGTGAGCCGCCATCCAAGACGAGACGTCGGCGAGGCATGCTGAGATACGGGTGGAGACCTGTGTGTCAGACGGTGGGAAAGAGAGCATGAGTTGAGTGTCGTCGGCGTAACAGTGGTAAGAGAATCCATGGGAGGATATCACTTTACCAAGAGAGTGAGTGTACAGTGAGAAAAGAAGAGGACCAAGAACTGAGCCTTGTGGAACGCCAGTGGAGAGACTACAAGGAGCGGACGTGTCGCCCTGCCACGTTACCTGGTATGAGCGTCCCTGCAGGTATGATGCGAACCATTGCCATGCAGAGCCGGTAATTCCAAGACCGGCAAGGATAGACAGGAGGATCTTGTGGTCCACTGTGTCAAAAGCTGCGGAGAGGTCAAGAAGGATCAGAACCGAGGACAGTCTGGCAGCTTTAGCTGCATGGAGCTTCTCTGTAACTGCAATGAGAGCAGTTTCAGTAGAGTGTGCAGCTTTGAAGCCAGACTGGTGGGGGTCCTGAGTTCAGTGTTTATTCACTGAACTCTGAAGACGCACTTCATCAGTGGTCAAATGCATCCTTATTCAATTTTCATGTCTTATTTTCATCAACAATTGCTTAAGAGTTCAGCGTACTGAGATAAATTCCTTGTAACATATTCTGATGAAATAACCATGACTCTGAATCTAACAGAAAGTCCTCTCTGATCTCCTCACAGATGTGTTGCTGCTGTGGTCCCGCCCCTTGCTCGCTATGCTGCTCCTTCTGCCCACCCATCAAATCATCCTCCAGCACGCGGGTGATGTACACACTGTTCCACATCCTGGCCTGCACTGTCTCGTGCCTCATGCTGTCTCGGACCGTCTCTGAGGCAGTGAGGGAGAATGTGAGTGGTCTTGGCCCTTGGCCCCTTACTTCTTAATAGGCCCATATTATTTATATCTACTTAAGGTCCACATTACACATTTATGTGGTTTTATGCACCAAAGACCACCATTATTCATTTTTTGCATAACCATTGTCCAGCCTCTTTTCATTTAGCCCTTAGAATTAAACAGGCTGTTATTGTTACTGTACCCTTAAGGGTCATGTAAGATATATGTAAAATGTGGGGCCTGTATAGTTAGCCCAACTAGGAACCAGGAAGCTTTGTTCTTGGGTCCCATGTTAGCCCCACAAATGAATGCCCACCAGGGTCAGTAATGGGACCAGAAGGGGTTTAACATGGACCCCATCTGGGTTGTTCTCTGCATAGGAGGCCTAGGTGGCACCGATATTAGATTAAGGTGGGCTGTAAAAAATGGAATCCATTAGGAAGCCCAACAGGGTCCCAAAATCCATCACAAAGTATGTGGAATAAAGTTGAGGACCATGGAGGTTAATTTGTGTATGATATAAGCCCTTTAAGAATGACTCAGCCGGACTGCTGAATACCGAACAATGAGCCTAAGGATGTAACAAGCTTGGAAATTAATGGATTAACCCCCTGAACCCAAGATGATTCAGTGGTTGGTGGTCAGGTTTATTCAGTAACATTACATATTCTTAAATATTGGCCCTAAACATTTAATAACTACTGTGAAATCAATATGCAAGGGTTTATAAAAGTGCTGAATATAAAAGTGTGAAATGTGGGCCCACATCCAGACTCTCAGAGTTTGATTATCAACAGCTTGACTATATAGACCCCAGTTATGCTACTGGCACCAGATATGCATTACTGTCCAAATCCACACATGTTGAAACTGGCAGGAGAACACTGTGTTGTATCAACTCACATCCAATAAATGTTCGCTTAATCCTTTGGCCCGGAGGACACACGCAAACCGCCCTCGAATCCCGAATCACTCAGCTTATGTAGTTCACTCTCATGCACACGGTCAGAGGGTTGTTCTGTCTACTCCAGGTGCCTTTCTTTAACATGGTGTGTGACGAGGCCCACGGTGGAGGGGACTGTGAAATGCTGGTGGGCTACTCTGCAGTCTACAGGGTCTGCTTCGGCACGGCCTGCTTCTACCTGATGATGGCCCTCTTCCTCATTGACGTCAAGTCCAGCCAGGATTACCGAGCCCTCATCCACAACGGGTCAGTAATGCAGTAGAGAAGTCAGAAGCAGGGGTTTCATTAGCAGTTGGTACACATTATGGGTGACATCACTTCCCCTTCACACAGTGGTAGACTGAGGTTTGATTGCCCACATGGAGCACCGTATTATACAAATATATACATATATATACATATAAAAGGATGGCTAGTGCATTAGCCGGGGGTCTAGCACATTAGCTGGTGGGTAGTGTCAGTCTCAAAAGTTCCATCCACACTTAAACAGCGTCTGAGATCTATTGTGAGTTAAGCTGGCCACAAACTTTTGGGAGTTTGTGAGCATCATTCTGTGACTGTATCATTTCAATGGCAGTCGAAGCACCAATTTCTTTTTACAGTTAAATTATAATTTTTTAATTTTTTTTTCTTATTATTTTTTAGCACATATATATATATATATATATAATTGTGTATGCTTTAAAAAATGACCCTTTTTGCTATATTGAAAAACGTTGCATTGGTTTACATGAATAATTACATTTCATGAATTTCATTGACAAATTCATTGCTGCACCTCTAATGTTTTTTGCTAGAAGTTGTTTGTCAAATTTGATGCTGCCAATTAACCCACCAGTTCACAACTCCCTCTAGCACTAGCAATGTTCCTGACACTAGAAGGGCAAGGACTTAACACACGTGTCCTCCGATACATGTGTTACAAGCCAGCCACCGCCTCTTTTCCAACTGCTGCCAATGCGTCATTTCCAGGCAGCCGACACACCCAGAGGAAAGCGACAGGTCCTCTGTTCCGCCGCATCAGTCATCAACAGACACCTGTGCCGGCCAATGTTGCTTTAAAAGTGATTAGGGGAGAGAGCGCCATCAACCCCCTCGGACAGAGCACAGCCAGTTGTGCTCACTCTGACTCTGGTCACTGATGGCAAAGCAGCATGGCTCAGGATTCAAACTCGTGACCCCAGTAGTGCATAAGACCACTGAACCACTCAGAGCCCCTCTATTTCTAATGTTTAGATTAACAAAGTAGTCCATTCAAATAGTCCATTCAGAGCTTTAAATATCTTATATATATGCACCCGCTGCATTTCATATATGGATCATAGCGTTAACATTTTTCAAAATATGTAAAATATGCATTTACGTTCATTTTTATGATCAGTGGATCATTACTGGTAATCATTATCATCACAGAAATTCAAGCCAGAAGCAATTCCATCAGTGTTCCCATCTACTCACAGTGGCGGCCCATTAACCAGAGCACACTCTTGCATATCCATAAACTGTCCCATATTTAGTGTAAGCTTTTGTTGCAGCATAACCCAATTAAAAAAGGCATCAACTTTGTTTATGAAGTGTTTGTTTTCATCCCTTTCACTTGCGCTTTGCCGTGATCTGGAGAAGAGAGTTGCAGGGATTAAGCTTTTAGAGACTGTAACAGGGCCACTAAATCAATCCCAGTCTATACGCATGCACTTCAGCTCTAAAGCTCTTAAAGTCAGGACAGAGCTCGGCCAAGGGGTCAGTCAGGGCTGAGTCTGCGGCAAGAAGGGCAAACACTCATCCACACACAGTTCACCGTGGGCTCTAAATAGCTTTTACACAGAGTCTGTCCATCTGTACACTATTTACAGATTTATCTTCTCAGTGTGTGTGCTAAATATAAGTATACACACACAGATACACACACACACACACTTCACACACACACTCACTAAAACTCTCTCTCTTGTGCTCTTATCAGGTTCTGGTTTTTGAAGTTCATCACTTTACTCGGGATGGTCGCAGCTGCCTTCTTCATCCCTACCGAGTCTTTCCTGCATGGTGAGTTGGTGGGCTGCAAAGACAAGCTCCAGTGCTAAAGCTTTAATCTCCAGCACTACCTCAAGCTCTCAGCGTACGGATTTGAACATGGGGCTATTTTGCATTTACCAGTTTTGATTCTTCCATAAAAGTTGTCGAAGGGTGGATCCAATCATGACTGTTACTATTCGATTGGGACAATGCATCCTAAAATCTTTCATTTATACCATCTGCGTTGTGCATTTTGGTATTTCATATATTGGTATCTCAGCAATTTTAGCATTGTCAGTTGCCACTGACTAGTTAGTGCTCCCCCTGTTTAATCATATTTTTGTCATAGAGCTCATAGATGCTTCCTCTGAGACACATGAAGTACCCCTGTATTTTTTAACTGCTGCAAAATGCTGGGAGGAGAACCATAACTGCCAATTCTGCCAACTAACACTTGACACTTGGGCTGGCTAGTATCGTATGGGGATGCTGGTCAGCATGTGAATGATGGGGGGATGTGTGAGGGAGGGCCATCCTACCCAATTACGCTCTCTTGGAGTCCCAGTGACGGATGGCTGTGGCATCACCAGAGAACAAATTTGAAAAATGTGTCTTATTAGGCTTGAATTATGATTTTTTAAAATAAATTATTATTTATTAAATTATTATTATTCTTAAAATTACACTATGTGACTGTAGTATAGACAATAAAATCAATAACCTAGGCTTTAATTGGATTTTTTCATTTTTAAATGGCCTGAGAACTTTATGGTGATGTACACATCATTTATTAAATATAATTCTAAAATATTGTAATTGATTCTGACTTCAAAATGGATCAATATCTGTTTTTGTCATCCAATCAAATTGAAAAAAACTTAGGTGATTGTAAATTTGGACATTTGGAAGAATTGTTGCAATTTTTTACTTTTTTTAATTTCCAAGAGAAAATCTGTACTTTTTACATTTTCATTTAAACCCCCAAAACACTCATTACAGATTTTTTACAGCTCAGAGATTTTGCCTTTTAAAAATGCACCAATCCTGCCGTAGTCCAGCTTTTTTTAATTATTATTTTGATTAAAACTTCTATTCTACGTCATATCAAGCATATCAATGCAACATGTCCACAGATATGCAAAAGTATCTTTGTGAATCACTGTCCATTAGTCATCGCATATACCAAAAAAGGCCTGACTTACTTTCCATTAAAACTTTTACTTCAGTTTGTTAAAATATATAAAACTATTGGCTCCAAACCTCCACTTTTAACACATGCAGTAACTTACTTACCTGGTATGTGTGTTTAGACAGGCTACCTGTAAGGCCTTGTTAAGCCTGCAGGGAGGCAGTTGCTTTAGCACTAATAAGCTTGTGTTCGTGATTAGCCTGTGTTTAACTCAGCAGACTCTGTCCTTGTAATACTAGTCAAAGAACTTAGAGATGTTTGTTGAGCTTATGGTGACCTAATCCAGTATAGACGTCTTCCCCCCACTGTTGTTTTGGGCAGCTTTGTTAGCTATATGCTTAGACACCAGATGTTGGGAGCTATTTGCTGAAGGAGTGATCAAGCTTCCCAAATAAAGAGCATTAGCCTTTTCTGTACCATCATAACTCTGTTAGTGTTGTCCTGGTTATCAGTGCATCGATCAAAATATCTGGAAAGCTGTCACATGAAACAATGAGGATAAAAACCAAGGATAGAATGAATGAATTATAAAGACAATCTATCTATTTATCTATCTGTCTATCTATCTGTCTGTCTGTCTATATATGTCTGTCTGTCTATCTATCTATCTATCTATCTATCTATCTATCTAGCTGTCTGTCCGCTGTCTGTCTGTCTGTCTATCTATCTATCTGTCTATCTATCTATCTATCTATCTATCTATATATATATATATATATATATATATATATATATATATATATATATAGAGAGAGAGAGAGAGAGAGAGAGAGAGATAGATAGGCAGACATATATAGACACATAGACAGACAGATAGTAAAATCAGCGTAATATATAAGAAATAAATTAGAGATACGTTTAAAAAAAATGTATATAATAAATATATACAGTATAATCTATATAAATGCATGTCTCAGTGAATTCCTCCAGGGGGCACTGTATGCCCACTTGAATAATTTTACAACCCAAATTCCACAGTGCAGATTTTTGTCTTCTAATTCTGCACGTGGTTTTTAGTTGTTTGGAGGCAGTAAATCTTGTTCAGTAGACACTTTGTGCTCCAGGGTGCTTTACAGCGTTTTCTCCCTATTTGTCATGTTCGTTTGTCAAGAAATGTGATTGCTTATTTCTCTCTCTCTCTCTCTCTCTCTCTCTCTCTCTCTCCTCTCTCTCTCTCTCTCTCTCTCGCTCTCTCTCTCTCTCTCAAGCCTGGCACTATGTTGGAGTAGTGGGAGGCTTTGCCTTCATCCTCATCCAACTCATCCTCATCACCGCTTTCGCTCACACTTGGAATAAGAACTGGTGAGTGATGGTACATGGACATGCAGTCAGGCCTATTTTTTTGCAGTAGACTGGCACTAGACCCCCACTGGTAACATCGGTTTCTAATAAACAATAATGCAAAGCTTACTAAATGACTAACTTCCTGCAGGAATGGGATTCTAATAGCCACAACCCACTGAGGCGTGGGAACAAGATCATTAGGCTGTGATAAATAAGTCATGTCTTAGTAAGTAAGGTGTAAGTAGGGAATTCACTATATCGTAGAAATCCTTCTAATTAATCCATTCAGATACTTTAACTATTAGTTGCACTCATGGCTGACACAGATTCACACACACAGCTTGTCTAGTCCCTGTAATGAAGTACTGCCAATAGAATAGGACTCTCTGGAGCAGATAAACATGAAACTATCGGCACCACAGCAACTTATACCCGGCATCAGCTAGACGGGTATACAAACACCCCAGAATCGAGTTGTGGAGCAGTGGAACTGTGTGCCCTGAGTGATGGATGATGCTGGGATGAGTTGGGGAGTTGAAAATGAGGTGGGGTGATGATAATCCAACATCCTGAACTTACTAACGCATGCAATCAAGTACTTACAGCAATGCTCCTCCGAAATCTACTAGAAAGCCTTCCTCCCTGGACAGTAGAAACAGTTACTCCAACAAAAGCAACTCCAACAAGAACTCTTTTTTAATACCTTTGATTTCAGAAGAAAAAAAATATGAGCAGGTGTCCCAAAACTTTTGTCCATATAGTGTATAACTGAACACCTGTGTTCAACCTGTGCATAACTGAACACCTGTGCCAGCAATGACTGCCCACTCCTTTTAAATGGGGAGAACTGAATCTCCATTGAAAAATGTTCTCCCACATCTGAAGAAGGTCTGAGCGAAGGTTTGCGTCTGTTCACTTTTCTGAGTTGATAAAATATCAGTGAATCTCTCTCTCTCTCTCTCTCTCTCTCTCTTTCTCTCTCTCTCCTCACACACTCACATACACACACACTTAGGCTCATCCTTTGGCTCGATATCTCACACACAGCTTTATCCCAGATGTTTGAGGGGTGTAACTTGAGGCCACGTGAGGCATCGCTTAAGTACTGAACACATCTGACATGATCGGATTGTAGCTGCAGGAGAAGAAAAAAAAGAAAGAAAGAAAAGCTGTCTTGCACCGCGTGGCTCCAGTCCAAGAAAAACACACAGTAGTATGAACACTCCTCTAAAACCATGTTAACATTCGATCTGAGTGCTTTTATGTCTTGCCGTTCTTCCGCAGGTTAACCGGGGCAGCTGAAGATAGGAGGTGGTACGTGGCGGTCATGTGCGCCACCCTCTTTTTCTACACCGTGGCCACCGCGGCCTTTACCTTCATGTACAAGTACTACACACACCCGGCCGCATGCAGAGTCAACAAGGCGCTGCTGTGGACCAACCTGGGCCTGTGTGCCATCATGAGCTTCATCGCCGTCACCCCCTGCGTCCAGCAAAGTCAGTCTTAGCAAAATCATCATTGTCCACTCTCCACGATGTGCACTGGAGGTCAGAAGTATGGAAGCAAACAGTTTTGTTGTAGTAATTGTGCTACAGTGAACCATATCACAGTGGTATTTTTATACGTCCTTAATAAAAGCACATAAAAAGCTAATGAGCTCATTAATACTAATTACTAATGCTATAAAGTGAACCCTAAAATATTGTGTATTCTATGAAAAATAAGTAATGTTTGGTCAAATTTAGCAAAAAATAAAGGCAGCAAGAAACGAGAAACCAGAATAAATAAAAAGTGAAAGAAAAGGCATCCAGATATACATGGAAAATGTAGCGCTTGAAAATCAGACTGCATAGATGCAGTGAATTGACGACATGACAGAACAGAAGAATTGTGTCTATCATCAATTCTGGTCTGATTTGTTTATTTGATTAGCTGAGCCTCGTTTAAAAGCTCAATTTTGTATTCTGCATTAATGTGCTCTAAAATCTAAAACCTTCTCAGACAAGTAAAATCATTCTCAGTATATGATGCTGAACCCAGACATATTAAAAATAGTGATAGTTTTTCAGCATATTGATGGACAAGCCGAAGGTATGTATGTGCATAAGGACTTGCCTGTCTGACCAAACATGTTTGAAAACACGATTTATTAAATATACAATGAATGTATATGTAATTAATATATATAAATCCATTCAGCTTCTTCCCAAGAAATGAATGCTCAATGCAGCATAGAAAACATGTAAACACCAATCAGCCGTAACATTAGCACCACTGACAGCTGAAGTGAAAAACACTGTCATGTATTGACAGTGTACTGGATACATTAGTCAGCAAGTGAACAGTCCATTCTTGAAGGTGATGATGTGTTAAAATCAGGAGAAATGGGCAAGCATTAGAATCTGAGACATTTTAAAAGAACCAAACTGTGATGGCTAGACGACTGGGTCAGAACATCTCCAAATCTAAGGTTCACTGATGTGATCCATGGAGGCCACACCTCACGACTTACAGGACTTCAAGGGGGGACCTACTCAATATTAGGCAGGTGGTACCAATGTTATGGCTGATATATGGTCCAGAAGTGGTCCAAAATTACTTTTTACATTGACTTCCATTTAAGTTGCAGTTTTGTCTTCTTCTGCAAAGTTGCGGTTTTACTGATACCAGTTCCTTACATCAGTGATTCCCAATCCTGGTCCTGGAAGACCCCCTGTCCTACACATTTTAGCTGTTTCCAGCTCTAACACTGTACCATCCTGCTGATTAGCTGGATCAGGTGTGCTGAGAGCAGGGTAAACTCAACATGTGCAGGACTGGGGGTCCTCCAGGGCCAGGGTTGTGTAACACTGCCTTACATTCACCTGTTTTCAGTTATTCTCAAAAAATTCTCAGCTAAAATTCTGAACAGGTGAAGAAGGGGGTCAGATTAGAGCGGCAGTAAGACTCTGTAGGAGGATCTAATCTATGTAAGAATTCATTTGACACTATTGCTGCAGACATTAAATCAACCCCATTTGTTCTCAATTACTGTCTGATTTGTTTTAAAGCCAAACTCTCAAAAATGTATTTTCACAAAGTTGCTTCCATACTTCTGACCCAAATTAGTAAAATGAGCATTGTCTGTGTTTATCAGCAAACTCTGATTGCAATTGATGCATGTTGTTGAAACTCATAAATAAACAGAAAGGAAGTGGGGATGGACAAAATGCATGTATTTGGTTTGGACTGATTGTTTAGTGGACTGTAACTCTTGGTTTGGCCTCTCTGGTGTTTTCAGAGCAGCCTCGCTCAGGACTGCTGCAGGCATCTATCATCAGCTGCTACGTCATGTACCTGACCTTCTCCGCACTGTCCAGCAGACCACCTGAGAAAGGTATGGCTCAGACTGAGCATAGCATGTTGCACTTTAGCCTACAACATTGCCCCATGTCTTACCACACCCTTACAGTGACCCGTATTTAACACCTCAAGGGAAAATGCAAACATTTTTACACAAATCTTTATCAGCTGCCACTGTATTATAGTGCTGATTGCCACAGATAGTCATTTCAGTGGGGGTCTGTGTGCTTAGGAAAGCACAAAACAGAACGCCTGTCTCAAAATTCACTCAATATAGAAGTTACTGGCAAGTGGTGTGGAAAATATATGGAATACACAACTCCAAAATTGCAACTTTACAGGAGAAGGAAAAACCTTTTTCACTTTTAATGGAAGTCAGTGTAAAAGGATTTTATTACAAGTAATTTTGGAGCATTTCTATTGGTCCATTCATCAATTGTGAAACAATGCAAGGAAAAGTTCCCATCATCAGATTATGTAAAAATGTAAAATTTGAGATACAAGGTTTTTCATGTCTTTTTTGTTAGTTTCCAAGCACAGAAAATCATTTGAATGTTATTGTTCTTAATAAACCATATTAATAGGCTTCCCATCACAGTCTTAGACAGCATGTAAGAGCACAACTTACAAAAAGAAATAAATAAAAGAAAAAGAAAATATATAGGATACATATTATATAGGGTATTATATTTATCTGTAAATAATCTGTAAATAATATTGTTATTGCTTTTTTACTTCTATTATATATATTATTATATGTATAAATAATAATATATAATATGTTATTATATATTGTGTATATAGTGGTAATTTATCTACGTTTTTGCACCTGAGTGTCTCTCTTTCTGCTGTGACACTGAGAATTTCCCCACTGTGGGACTAATAAAGGATTATCTTATATATATATATATATATATGTATATATATATATATATATACCAATGGTATATATAAAATGGTAAAAATTATAAAAAAAACTATAAACATTATTGCTCAAATGCAGCAGATGATGTGGAAGAGTCCTGACGTATTCCATTAATAAACCCAAGTTCAGTCTGAATCCCCGGCTGATGTCTCCCATCACAACCTTAGATAGCATGTAAGAGGACGATTCACATTCCACATCAAATGACGTTCCAATAACACAGTAATGCATGCTGGCGGTGTGGTTACACGCTATTAGGCACCATATCAGAGGACAACCTTATCCTTCCAGCATGTACGAGCCTGGCTTTACCCACCTGAGTGCTGCTGAGCTGTCAATCACGGGTAAAATGGGGGCTTGTTGACAGTGACTGTGAGGGTAAGCTACCTGTCAACTCAAGAGTGTAATGAAGGACTTGTTGGTGGTGTTCTCGGATGATCTTGAGGTGTTTAGCTGCAGTCTGGCCCGTAGCAGTACAGCCATGAATGAACGTGCTGCCCTGAGCCTTTAGCCAGTGCCAGTAAGTAAGGCCAGTAAGGTGAATTGGCGTTTACGCCCGTGCCATAAATTCATGAGGCTTAAGAGACTTTGTTAGTCACTAGACATTTTGTCATTGTAATTCTGCATGAAAGTGGAGCATGTTGCAATACAGTGTTGCATTGTACAATGTAGTGTAGAATAATTCACATTCAAATCTAATCAATTATCTAATTCAATATGAATTATTCTGTAAAACAGTACATAGGGACTTCATTAAACATCCACATAAGCATTTATTACGCTTTCAAAAAATTTAATATATATAAAATTATATATAAACTTAATAAAGGGTCATGCTGCCTGCCATCATCAGCCAGAGCATGAGCACAAGTGGCCTTGCTCTCTCCGAATGGCTAGATGGCTTTCTCTTTCCCCACATCACATCAGTGTCAGTGTGGGCGTCTGTTGCCGATACATCAGAGCTGGGTGCCTGGCGTTTCCCTCTGTGCACATTGGTTGGACAATTAGGTACAAATTTTCATAAAACTATAAAAAAACTAATTAATAAATAAATATATATCAATTTAGATTAACATTTAATACATTACATTGTTTGTACATTTATAACACGGTTATGAAGCTTTTGTACCCATTAATGGAACCTAGAGCCGGTGCCTACATAACCTTCATATATACCATGTCATGTCCTATGTCATTTCCAGTATCACTTAAGTTGAAATGATGCTTCAGAAGAGTGTAATAAATGGAGCACATGGTCATTAAGGCTAATCTAGTTTACCACAGTAGATATTTTATATCATCTTGAGAGTACTGACGTAAGTCCCCAGTAAAAAAACATAAATCCTCAAGTAGCCTGCCGCTTTATGTAGTGTGTATGAGGGTGTTATGAAGTTCTTATTATCTTATTATCTGAAAACCACTGACACGTGAAGTGAGACCTGTCAAGAGGTGGGATATACACATTAGTCAGCAGGTGAACAGTCAGTTCTTGAAGGTGATGTGTTGTTGGAAGCAGGAATGTGGGCAAGCATAAGAATTTGAGCCACTTTGACAAGTGATGGTTAGAGGACTGGGTCAGAACGTCTCCAAAACATCAGGCAGGTCTTGTGTGGTCTTCCCGGTATACAGTGGTCGGTTCCTACCACAAGTACTCCAAGGGAAAACAACATTGAATTTTGCAATGGGGTCATGGGCTCCCAAGGCTCAATGATGCTTATGGAGGTCCCACCTCACATCTTTCAGGACTAACGTCCTGGTGCCAGATACCACAGGGAAACCTTCAGAGGTCTTGTGGAGTCCATGCCTTGTTGGGTCAGAGCTGTTTTGGTGGCAAGAGTGAGACTTACACAATATTAGGCAGGTGGTTTTAATGTTCTGGCTGATTAAAGTATAAACAATTGTGTTTAATTGTGCTTAAATATGTAACAGATTTGATTGGGATAGCAACATACAAACATAAGGACTACTGGATTTCTGATAAGTGAATCATTTCACAGGCATCACTTCTAAAGGCTGCCTTGGGTAGAAGGTCATATATGATTGTATGGGGTGTTCAGTATAGGTAAGCATGAGCATTCGGGCAGCAGCCCGTTCCAGAAAGAAAAGCTCTGATGATTTTGAGGAAGAGGGGGTGGGAGAGGCCTCAACAGCGTGTAGATCAGATGTGGTTATGTGGTGGAGGGCTGCGTTTTATATGGCACATTAAAAAGACAGATGTTGCGAACCTGGTAAGGGACTCGAAATTAAAGCTTGAGGTTTAGGTTATGGAGGAAACATAAAACCCTAGAAAAAAGATAAACCTAGTACTGCCAGCTTTGACAACAGAGATTATTGGAGCACTTCCAGCAGTGTGGAGGTCATGTAGCATCAAATTATGGCATTACTATAGTGCCGTGTGTAGAATAGGGGCCGGCTGTCTTCAGGCAACATAAGGGTAATGCTTCGACATGCTTCAGAAATATGCAGAGTGAGACAGCTATAAATACAACTTTCCAACACACACACACACACACACACGCACACACGTGTGCACACATAATAGTGCACCTTTTTGCCATTCAGAGCTTCATAATGAAGCCGCAGTCGCTGTGCATTGTTGAGTAATGTTGTGCTGTAGGGGTCCTGTCCATCTCCCCCTTTCACAATACTGTAAGCTAGGTTATTGATCACAGGGCTGTGTGTTCAAAACCCCCATCAGTTAATATGCCACTGTTGGGCCCTCGAGCAACTCATTTCAGAGACTGCTCCAGGGATGCCATAGGATGGCTAACCCTGCGCTCTGACCCAAGCCCTCTAAGCTGAGATATGCAAGGCAAGAATTGGATCAGATTGTAGATGTACCCAATGACAATAAAAGGTACCTAACTAATCAACATATCACCAGTGTCAGAAACAAACCTCTTTAAAGAGACCCCCTAGTTTTGGACTATTTCCATTGGACATAATATTCTATTTTGTCATAAAATATTCACGAAACATAAAAAAAGCAACTGTTCTTCTTAAATAATGTCAAAAATGAATTACAACCACAATGGAAATACAAGGTTTTGTCCCATTTATACACACACACACACACATACGTGTGTATGTATATATATGTAGATGGGGGTCTGAGTGTGGGGCCTCCTGCATTGAATGTGGACGTGATTCAATTATATATATATATAGGCCAAAAGTCATGGAATAGCAGTATGTAAATTGATCATGAGGTGTTGGCTCAGGGAACAGCTTGGAAAAGTCCACACGTGTATAAGTTCAACACAGGCCAGCATGCTCAAGGCAAGGCAACGTGAATTTTCAGAGTTTGGCAAGGCCTGATGATGGGTATCAGATTGATTGGACATTCCATTTCCGAAGCCATGCGGACATTCAGCATTCTTCGATCCACAGTGTCACGTGTGGACCGGGAATATGTCATAGAAGGCATTACCACCCAGCAAGACAGCGGGCAGCGCAGTGGGTGGTAATGATCGTGACCGGTGGCGCCTGGATAAAATAGTCAATAGACAAGTGATGCTGGCAGAAATCATGTCCACATTCAATGCAGGAGGCCCCACACTCAGGCCCCCAGGTCAGTGCAGCAGGTCAGTGCAGCTTCCACGGGACATGGCAAAAGTCATGGGATATGAACTAGTATTTTGGTATGTCAGTGTATACGCACCAAGGTCCTTCACTGCACAGCAGCATTTGCTCATATGTAGGAAAATTCATATTTCCACTCATTAAAAGGATTTTTGCATATGGAAAACGCATTCTATAGCCCAAGCCACATTTGATGCTTTTGTAAAATACTCAGGATGTACACTTTCGTGACCACAAACATGAATTGAATTCTGCTTTGACAGGAACATATTTAAAAACCATTGAACGTTTCTTGATGTATGTTGCTTGGCATCCTTGCCTACTGTTAAACTGTACTGCTCAGCTCAAAAAAAACTGTAGATTGCAATTATTTATATAACGAATTGCATTATTTCTTTTAGATTATTGTTTAATTGTCATTTTATAAAAGACAGAAGTTGCCATGATTTAACACAACACATTTTCAAATGGGAACATCACCCGCTGTGTGACTTTATCTGAGCGGACTGTTGTGAAATTGCACGCACCGCACTCTGGCACTTTAATCCCATCTCAGAGGAAGTCTCTCAACCCAAAAACACAGGGCACTAGGAAAGGGTCCCTTATCCTTAAACGGGCCCACAGTGTGCCACTGGCTGCAGCTCAATTAGCATTCCTGTCTCGCGTGTGTAAATGCCACGCACAAAGCCCCTGTAATTAGCCAGTGTTTTCATACAGCCTCGGATTGCCTTTTAATGCAACACTGGAGGAATGTGCCCCAGAAGCCATGGCCTGATTCAAAAGCCCTGAAGGATGAAGAAAGTGTGTGTGTGTATGTGTGTGTGTCCCATATACCTAACTACTGGCCATGGCCCTTCAGTCAAGTTCAGTGACAGTGCAAATCCAATTACCACCTCATTCATAACAACAAACAAACGGCAGTTTAATTTGCTCCATTTATGTGCCTGTGTTTCTTTCAGTGGAGTACCAGGGGGTCAACATGACCGTGTGCTATCCTAATGTGGGCAGGGATGAGATTCAGAATGAAGGAAATGCTGTAGCCATCATCGGCGCTGCCATTATGTACTGCTGTGTGCTGTTTGCATGGTGAGTGCTTTCACATCTGATCAGTTTATCCCCCACCCTGGTTCTGGAGCACCCCCTGACCTGTGCATTTTAGTGGTTTCCTGCTTTTACACACTACCTTCCCTTCAGCTCAGGATGGGCTTGTTAATTAGCTGGTTAGCTGGATGTGGTGTGCTGGAACCAGAGTAAACACTAATATATATAATAATATATGCAGGGCAGGGGGTCCTTAAGGAACAGAGTTGGGAACCACTGTTCTAGAAGAACCTGAAAAAACTTTTCTTTTTTGGTCCTAAATTTCAAACATTTTCTTTTTTGGTCCTAAATTATTATTTTCTAAAGCATGAAATGCTTGTAATATACATTTTATCTTAAATGCTTATATTTAGATTTATGATGATGATATTGTTTTCTGCACATCAAATGGAAATAATAACACAATTTTGGGAAAGAACCGTATTGCTGATTTTGCTGTCATAATACAAGCCTCATGCAAGCCTTATCTTCCTGATTAAGAAAATGCCAAACTTCCATTATGGCCCAGGGGTCGCATGCTCGAAGCCATGCTGCTTTGCCATCAGCGGCTGGAGTCCAAAAGAGCACCATTGGCCGTGCTTTCTGCTGGCCGGCACAGGCATTCGTTAGCTGGTATGGTGAAACTGGGGACCCGTCTCTTTATTTTGAGCATGTCGGCTGCCTGGCGATGCTGCACTGGCGGCATTTCAGAAAGATTTGGTGGCTGGCTTTGCATGTATCTGAGAAATCTCTACCCTCCTAGTGTACGAACAGGTGGGTTAATTGGCACTAACAAATTGGGAGGAAATGGGGAAAACGCTGCAGACTTCAGACAGCTGTGTAAAATGAACTGCATTATAACCGTGAATCCACCTTGAGTAGCTGCAGACTACAGTAGACTACAGTAGACTACAGCTCTCATAAAAGAGTGAAAGATATGTGAACTCAAGGTGAAGTAAATGTTAGCTAACTAGGGATGGGTTGATTGGTGTACCAAATTAGAAAAAAAGAGAAAACTTAAACAAACTAAATATCATACATTAAATAGGAATAATATGATTGTTAAGGCTTGAGTGACTGGACTGTAGCTTTAAAGTATCCACAGTTCATTAACAATGTACATTCTCTTTCAGTAATGAGGCTTCATACCTGGCGGAGGTGTTTGGACCATTCTGGATGATCAAAGTCTATCGTTATGAGTTCCAGGTGAGCTGTGTTCAGTTTTATATCTTTATATTTATATCCATATCTCAGTGGTTAAGACTTCTGGGTTATTTATCACAGGGTTGTGGGTTCAATACCCACGTCCATTAAGCTGCCACCGTTGGACCCTTAAGCAAGGCCAGAGAGACCCTCTCTGCTCCAAGGGCACCATAGCAGGGCTGACCCTGTGCTCTGACCCCAGTACTAATAGACTCTTAATGATTTATGCATATATATGTCTATAAGTTGCCAAAACAAGCAAATTCAAAAATCAAAAGACAAAGCAGCTTGTTCAGAGCATTTTACAGAGAATGGCTCAGTAGAATAGCTTTAGCTAATAGCTAATGACCTAGATTACCTTTTATTTGTTAATTTATTTATTTATTTAGTTTAAATTATAATTGTTTTTTGTAAAGTTAGAATTTTTGCTTATATGAGTTGCACTTTTGACAGTCTCCTATGCCTCATATCTTGCTCTGTCTAAATCAGTCAATCTCTTTGCATTCCTAGAAAGCCACATGTTGCTTCTGCTGTCCCGAGGAAGAAGAGGGTAAGTAGGACACTGTGGACCCCAGTTTATAACTGATAGTAAAACAGCAGACTCGTGTTTCCTCACTTTTTCGAGACCATTGATTCTTCTCTGTTTTGCAGCTGAGGAAGAGTTTGTGATTGACGATGAGAGTAAAGGCTGCCAGAAGGTGATTCACAACGAGAGTCACCGCGTGGCCTACAGCTACTTCTTCTTCCACTTTGTCTTCTTCCTGGCCTCGCTCTACGTCATGATGACCCTCACAAATTGGTTCAGGTCAGTTGTTAAAGAGCTTGACGGTGCTGATCTGGATTAGGGAAAGGGAAGAGCAGTGAACACTGACTCACTCTTCAGCCTGATTACCATCCTGACATTGGATATGCTTGTAGACCCTTGTTCAAACGTTTACGTAGCAAGTGTAGAGATTTATAGAGTCGTTCTTGTACCCTGATATCCACCGTTATAATATTAATATCACAGGAGTGTGCAGTACGTGAACAGGCCTCAAACCAGCACTGAATGTTTTATGTGTGTGCTGTGAGGACCATGACCAAACGCAGAGACTCTGGGACTCATGATGAATAACACAGGCTAGTCCGTAACCCAGCGGCCCTCAAAACCAGGCTCTATCCCTGTATGAGTAAAAATGTGGATTGTCTGTTGGGGCTCTGAGAACTGGTTTGAGAACTGCTACAACTGCTTTAACTACATCCTGTCAAGACCTCACTTATGTGTTTTTAACAAATTGAATAGGTACATCCATTACAATACATACACTCTGAAACACTGCAGTAAATGTACAGCAGAACGTCTGCAATAATCTACTGTACTGATACAGATTTTTTTTAAATTATGCATTCTGGGCTACAGATCAAACGTCTTAACAAATATATTAAAAGTTATTTGCTTCAGATTTGACAGTAATTAGCTTCTATTTGCAGAGCATGCTAGGAGAGCGGACAGGGTTCTAAGCAGCCTGTCTTTGAATATTGCAGCACTGGGGTGGGATTTCCCAGCACTCAGTTCTATTTATTTATTAATTTTATTATTTTTATTATTTTTTATTTTTACACAGTCATTCTGATGTATTTTTCTGTACCTAAAAAATAAGTACTGCTCCTATACCCAAATTGGAGAGCAGTGCCATCTGTGATATTAAGAGCATTAGGCCCAAGGACATAAGCAGTTCTGGGATTTGTACCCATAACTATCCAGTTGCTGACTCAGTTCCCTAACCACTAGGTAACCGACCTCCTATTAATAAGTAATACCTTTTGGGAATAACTGCTACAACCTTTGGACCATATATACATATATATTACCCAGCCCTAATCTAATCGTATCTTTTCCCACAGTTACGAGACAGCCGTGTTAGAAACCACCTTCACTCATGGCAGCTACTCCACCTTCTACGTGAAGCTCTCGTCCTGCTGGGCCTGCGTGGTGCTCTACCTGTGGCTCCTGCTGGGACCACTTTGCCGCTGCCGCTCCGATTCCAAAAGGCCACGTCGCTCTCGGATCAAGAGGAGGATGGCCTCCCACCGCCACGTCAGCGTCAGTGTGTGACCCTGTCTCAGGACACACCGTTTCAGGGACTGCAGCAGAAGATGTGGCCGGGGGGCCATAAAAGAAGAACTTTTCAAAGAATAAATTGGGCCTGAGGAAAAGACTCAACTACATGCCCAAATACAAGCTCCTCCCTCCTAACTATATAACTAAGGCTGGACACTGGAACAGCTTGTGCTACGTTTACTTTGACTTTGACGGCCGACCATTCGGAGGGCGCTAATCTTGCCAAAAGGATCACAAAGGTGAACAAAATAGCATGGGACTATCTTCAGCTTTAGAAAACCCATTTCCATCTGGATTACTGTTTAGAGTAATAGAGAGTAGTTCAGGCTGTAACAGGAGTAGATCTGTTAAAAAAAGTATTTAACCTCTAGTTTTATTTAAAAAAAATAGCTATTTATGTTCTTCATGTGAATCATGGCTTTTACTTGTATTTGCTGTCACTCAGTGATCTGTGGCTAACCTATAAAGCAGCCATATGCTCCAGGGGAGGGTCCTTCTCATTTTCCGCCCCTCAAACCAACCAGTCAGTCACAGGGAGAGAGAATGCTGTAAACTGTAAAGACTTTACTAGACCAGAACTGAGCAACCCCCTAACCCATTAACCCTAATTACAGGTTTATCTTAGTACATTTTATGTCATGGTCATGAAAGATCAAGCTATTTTTGTAAATATATTTTTAACAAAACACACATAATAAGCTGTCTGAGTGCCATTATTGAAAGACGGAGGAAATGGAAGGTGCCTTCAGAGGAAAAACAGCCTCATTAAGATGTCTAACTGTGTTTGTGTGTGTGTGTGTGTGTGTGTGGGGGGGGGGGGGGGGGGTGATGAGTCTCTGAGAAGGAATGAGTTACAAGCCGAAAGTAAAACAAGTATTAAAACACTGTATAAATATAATGTTATAAATATTCATGTCCCCTCCCAAAATTCCAAAAGCATGCAAATTATTTGTACAGTGAGATGAATATTTAAAGGGCCCATATCAAGAAAACTGAATTCTGATCTCCATTTTTCAATAAAAGAGTTTGATGTACTATGAAAACACTGTTAAAGTTGTAAAGCCAGCTCACCGAGTCCACACAGGCCACAGACAAAAACTAGGCCGATTTTTTGACATCACAAAAAAACGGCACATTTGCATATATCCACCTTTTCAGCCTACAGTTTAGCTCCGCCCAAGTTATATAATGTCATAAGGAGTATATCACTCTGGAATGCTTTTTGAACAAGGTCAGCCAATCAGTACAATGGTCGTTTGGTCATGTGGACAAAAGTATTGGGACACCTGCTCATTCACTGTTTCTTCTGAATCAAGGTTATCAAAAAGAGTTTATCCTGCTTTCGTTGGAGTGACTGTCTCTACTGTCCAGAGAAGGCTTTCTACTGGATTATGGAGTAGCATTGCTGTGAAAATTTGATTGCATTCAGCAACAAGCGTGTTATTGAGGTCAGAATGTTGGATAATCACCACTCAACCTCATCACCGACTCCGAGCTTATCATTCCAGAGAACACAGTTCTTCCACTGCTCCACGACTCAATGCTGGGGGCTTTATGCCCCTCTAGCCCACACTTAGAAGGGGTGTCCACAAACCAGTTTGTTTAATTCTAAGGAATAAATGAGAGGCAGGAAATGGTCACAGACTCTTAAAAATAAAGATGCTTTACAGGGTTATTTGAGCTATAAAAACCATGTTGGTAATTAGAGAGGTGTGAGTGTGAAGAACCTTTACCCATTTAAAGGCTCTTTACAGTCACACATATTTATTACAAACATTGGAAGTGGATCTTCTGTGGCATTGTTTAAATATTTTTCTAACCACCTTTATTTTTAAGTGTGTGTAGAAATGAATAATGGCTTATTTCGGTACATAAAACCACATGCATGTTATAAGAGGACTTTGGGGGGAAATAAAATGCAAGAAAATGTAGGATATGGGCCTTTTAATTAATGAACTTTAGTCATTATGATGGTTAAAATCAAAGCTTTTGGAGAGGCAAATACACGTGTGTCTGATTATACAGTGTAAGTATGTAATGGGTTCATGGGACAGCAGATATAGAACCAGTTCCAGGAGAGCGCTATGTCTGCAGATCATTATCCTCTTAGCATGCATGATGTAAATCCTCCTAAGATGCCTAGCTCTCTTCAACTGATCATTTCAGTGGAGTACTTTATAAGTAAGGCAAGTCAAAAAAAGCTGTCTTCTGCTTGAAATATTCAAAATAATAACTTGCATCACCAGCAGCAAGAAGTGATAGTAAAAAAATATATATATCAAAAGAAAAAAATACATACAAAAACTGCAGGTTTGATGTCTAATTGTACTAAAACCATAAATACAAATACAACCAATGATAACTGACTATTGCAAGAACCCAGTGAGACACATCTGTAAAAGGCTCTCGATAATTTCAGGCCTTTCCATTCTGGTGGCATAACGGCAGCATAAGTATAGTATAATAACAACAATAATAATCGAGACAATAATATGTTCTTCTCTTTGGTATGTGATTATTTAGGGTAGGTCAAACATCCACCTAAAGTGCTTCATTTAGTGAACAGATGTAACTTTGGTAGGCTTCAGTTCCTTTCAAATCCCAAGGTTAATATAATGTCCACCGTCCACAGTCCACGTCCCTCAGCGTTAGTAGTAGTGTGTAGTTTGCTGTCCTTGTGTCTTTGGAATGAGGATTAAATATATAATATGTAAGTGCACAGTGATCAGTTTTGAACAGAGCAGAGAATTCGGGTTTCACCCCCTGGGCTGAGTTCTAAGTCCTCTGTTACTACAAAGCTCCTCTAGGGGGCGCAGCAGGCCGTCCTCGCGTGGCCGGTAGGGCTGAGCGTAGCTGTCCTCCTCCAGCAGAATGCGATTGAGTGTCTGTTCATAGTTGATATGGCGCCTTACCATGAGCACATACTGAGAGCCCTCCTCCAGTGGGGGGCAGTCACACTTATTGGGCGCCCAGAGGTATTCCCGGTGTTCCAAGCGGTAGCGGTTGCGGTATGTGTGGATGATCTGCACGTCATAGCGAGTCTCCACGCCAATGTACATCTTCCCCAAGACCTTGGCTCTGAAGACTGATTCAGCAGAGAAAATGTCATTAGAAATATACAGTGACTGTCTGCATACCACCTACCTACAGCTAGAGGCATTTTAACTATAATTTCAGATCAGCAAATAATAAAATAATTGCAAATGACTCTTAATTGCACATTGTATTTTCACACTGAGGGATCTCTATTCCCTGAACATGTGTGTGTAGTTTAAGTGTGTGTGTATGTGGTCCGCTGGGAGCAGTGCTGGTTGTGGAGTCTGACGGCAGCAGGAAGGAAGGACCTGCAATACCCCTCCTTCTCACACTTGGGGTGAAGCAGCCTGTCACTAAAGGAGCTGCCCAGTGCTGCCAGAGTCTCATGCATGGGGTGGGAGCTGTTCTCCAGCATGGATGCCAGCTTGGCTGTCATCCTCCTATCTCCCACCACCTGCACTGGGTCTAAGAAGCACCTCAGGACAGAGCCGGCCGGACCTCTTTATGAGCTTATTTGTGTAAAAAATCCCCCCCCAAAAAAGCAAAACAACAATAGGCTGTACTAAAAGTTCTGACATCCAGTCCTCTGACCCAATGTCTTCCTGTTTAAATGGTTCTGTACACTACACTCTTAAAAATAAGGCGCTACAATTGGTTCTTTAAGTGATGCCATAGACGAACCACCTTTGGTTTTATAAAGAACCATGTCTGAGAACATTTGAAACTGGTAAATAAGCTTCACATCAAGTAAAAGTTTTCTTAAGCCTTTAAGAGGTTCTTTACACTCATACATATTTATTTATGGATCCGAAAATGGTTCTTCTATGGCATCAAAACAATCTCAGACCCGTATTTTGTTCTTTTAAAGTAACACAAACACTGAATCCAGCACAATGAAAAGCTTGATTATTCTGTGTTGAGCTGGATCAGGCGTGTTTAGGTTGGTAATACCTGACCCCACAGTAGAGCTGCCTAATATATTGCTTATTAATGCTTATCACAGTCGCATCACCACTGGTTTTAATCCCATAATAGGAAATCCAGGTCTAAGCTATATTTCTCTAAGGGAAGAATGAATGCTTTTTCTGAAAATGAATCTGATGTCACTGGATCCTCTGCTTTACAAGATCATTAAGGAATAGTAATTGGAATAACATCAAATACATTCTGGGTTACTGATCACAGGGTTGTGGGTTCAGACCCCAGGCTAAAAACTGCCACTTTTGGGACCTCTAGCAAGGCCCTTAACTCTCTCTACTCCAGGGGCACAAAGAGTAGAGATATCATTATCCAAGCTGGGGTAAAATCATCATTATCATCATCATCAGGGTTTATTTATAGAGCACTTCAGAAAAGCAGCTTTACAAAGATCCGGATCTGAGCTCCAGAAGAGCAAGTCAGTGGCAATATTGGCGAGAAAAATGTAAAAACTCTTCCAAGGCAAAAGGACGAAACCTTGAGAGGAACCAAGACTCAAAAAAGGGGAACCCATCTTCCTCTGATCGATAAAGAGGAGCGAAATAACAGCATGAAAGCAAAGAACACATAGAAAAATATGCATGTTGAGGAATTCTGTGTATAAGTATAATAATAAAATAAGGGCAAACTTAAAATGCCAGTTGAATCAAACCACCAGCTGAATAAATAGAGCTTGACAAAGCTATTATTTCTCCAGCTTAGACCCAGAGTTAATAATATGAATATTTCACCACCTACAAATGGACTACACAGTTGTAGATGTCTACTGTAAAAATAAATAGCACTATAATTGCAGTATGATGTTTGTCAGGCCTGGACTGGACTACACACGGTACACTTAAGCTCACCAAAATCCTTCTGGCAATACTGCCTCTGCCGCTCGACACGACCCTTCACCCGCCGGCATTTACCACAGTAACCTGCAAAGGAATCAGAGACGACCGATGAAAGTTTGAGGTAAAGGATCTGTAATAGTCTGGAGTCTCTGCAGTCTGGTGGAAGTGATGAATGAGATTAAGCAGAAGCCAACAGTACGCCAAGTGCTGATGCTGTAACTTGTGCTGACCTGCACCGCGTGTCTCGGGGAGGTAGTTGCTTCGGTTCTCATCTCGTTCCAGACGAGGTCCAGGCTGCCGCTGAGAGGGACGTCTCACAGGTCTTCCACCTATAGGACGCGAGACAAACCAGTCTCTTTATGATTATAGTTCAGACAAAATTCACATGTACACAGTTTCACTGTTTACCCCACATGTAGTCAATGAGCCAAGATCCTCACCTTACTGCATGACTCTGCTCACTCACATTTTCATCTTGTTTGGCCTGATGCCATATTTACCATTTTATTTATTTTTATTCTTATTTCAGTTAAGTTTTATTGTTGTTTTTATTCCTGTTTTGATTATTATTATTATGATCCGGTGTCGACCTGAGGAGGATGGGTTCCCCTTTTGAGGTTTGGTTCCTCTCAAGGTTTCTTCCTCTCGACCCCCAGGGATTTTTTCCTTGCCACTGTTGCCACTAGCTTGCCCAAAAGAGGCTCGGACCCGGATCTCTGTGACAACATTTTTTTGTAAAATGCCTATAGAAATAAAACTAAATTAAATTGCACCTGTTTGGTGTCTGGAGCAATAAGGCTAATGTAGCTAACAGGTCATTTTATAGGTAAGATTACAGTGATCCAATTAGCTCATTGCAAACTGCATGTCTAAATGATCACACACTTTATTAAGCTGCATGAAGGTTGTTCAGTAATCTGTAACAGACTTGATTATATGGTTTCTGACCCTGTGTGATCTACTCCTATCTATTAAACATGGATAAAAGTATGTTGGATTGTTGAAAGTTTCCCATCTAACAATTATTTGTTAGTACAACAGTTTCTGAATGTTACAGATTGGTAGATTTCGTCCAGTCTAATCAGTGTAAATTCAGAACGCTGTAGAAAATTGGCATATCTTGCTCCTAGGCTCCCCCTACAGTCAGGAAGTGGAATTCGCACTTTGAGCCACTGTTTTTCTGGACAAGCTGAGAGATACAGGACCCTGTTACAGTCAGTGGAGGATCACCATGATGCACCATGATGAATGATTATTGTAAGGTAAAAATGCTACATAGTGTTGCTTTAAAGAAATAATGCTCAAATTCTTTAGTTTGGAAACATCACAATGATCACAATAATTACATGTTAAATATTAGTGTGATTTCAGTGTGATTATGTATTAGTTGTATCAGTGTCCTTATTGTTTATTTCTGTACTGGAACCATTTTCCCCCCAATTTGAAAGGCCAAAATTTTCCAATCCTCATTCATGTGACCCCCCTCCCCCCCAACAACAATCACTAGCAATGCCTCCAACACTAGGAGGGTGAAGACCAGCACATGTCTCCTCCGACACATGTGAAGCACCAGCCACGGCCTTGTTTCAAACTGACGCTGATGCAGCAGAGGAAGTGCCATCAACCCACCCCTGAAAGAGAAGGGCCAATTGTGCTCTCTCTGACTCTGGCTGCTGATGGCAAGCAGCGTGACCCAGGAGTAAATCCAGCGATCCTTAGATCATAGAGGCAGTGCCTTAGTCCACTGGACCTCTCTGAGACCCAGAACCTTTTTAAAGAAAGAATTGCTGAACACTCTTACAATGTTCTGTCAGCTGGGTTGTCTGTGTTTTGTCTATTTTTTATGAATGACCGAACTTATATCTGTGCCATATAAGACTTATGTATGTATTCTAATGATAGAATTAGAAGGCAGATTGACTTCCAATTTAATTAAAATCTAATTAAAGTCTAATTAAAATGTAAAAAAAACAGATATGTTGAATATGAATAAATAAAATCTATATAAATATATAGATTTATATATATATATGAGTATATATGTATATATATATACACATATATATATCAAAACTCCCTCAGACATGAACACCAGACAACCTCTCAGCACTAGAAACAGCTATGGATTACATCACTCAATTCGTGGGAAAGAAGAAGAAGGGAGCGGCTAGCATGCATTCCACCAGGCATGTATGCACAGATATGAGTCCATTAGGGACATGACTGTAAAACCATTTCTGTGTCAAAGTCCCTTTTAGAAGGAACGGGCCTTTTCTGAATGATTATCAGTGTGTACACATATCTGACACTACAGCAGGAGAAAGTGTGGCCATTCCCTTTGCCTCGTATACCCTGATACACACACATAAGCAGATGGTTTCCCGTGATTAGAGCAATGTGTAGTTACCAATCACTCTAATCATTACAGGTATTGTCAGCCTATGTATGGCCAATATTCCTCTCCTCAAAGCTGGGTAGGTGAGGCACAGAGTCGTCTGTTATCTATCTGCTGCACTGACGGAGTCATTTAGACTAAGGTAAGCTGATAACAGGTGTTTACCCCAGTTAGGCCGAACTGTGGCAGGACGTGTTGTAGTAGTAGTGGTAGTGGTGGTGGTGGTGGTGGTGGTGGTTGTTGGCTGTGGTTCCCAGGGTAGGAAGTTGGATGTGTGTTGAGGCTGCCGAAATGGACTTTTCCTTCCATGATAGAGAGCATAGCGATCTGGGGGCAGCCAATACTCATACTCGATGCCAGAATTTTTATCAGTGGACAGGACCTGCAAACAGTTCAGCAGCACGAAAGATAAATGCATAAGTGGACCTTTTTATATTTCACTGAAAGACTAAAGTGTCTCCAATTCGGGAAACTTCTTGACCCCAGCTTGTTATCCTATTAATAATAATTCATAAATAGCTGACTTTTCAGTGTACAGTGAAACTTATATGCACACTATATGTCCAAATGTTTGAGGACACCCCTTTTAACCAATGCATTCAGCTACTTTCACTGCAGAGCAGTACTTGTAATAGAATAGGACTCTCTGAGCAGATAAACATGAACCTATTGGCACCATGCCTAATGTCAGGAACTAGAGGGGTTTAAATCTAGTAGATCCTTGGACAGTAGAGACGGTTCCACCAACAAGGTGGTGTAGCAGGATAAACTCTTTTTAACAGAAAGAACAGGTGTCCCAATACTTTTGTCCAAATAGTGTATGTCACATATACTGAGATTCAAAGTTTTATGACAGCAACAAAAGAGCTCCTGTTGAGTATTTGTAAAAAAGATGATCACTCACCATAACATGCAGGTCCTCCTGTGTGGGCCCAGGCACTTCAAAGCTCTCCCAGGTATCAGCAGAACGGCGGTACAGCAGTTTGGTTCCAGCTACATCGTACTCCCCCGGAATACTGATCTTCCAGTTCCCATTGATCACAAACTGGGACCGTCCATTCTGAAGGGCTGGTCCATTAAAAAAAATGACACAGGACAGTGATTAAAGATGATGTCTGTGACAAATGCTGTTCAAAATGCCCTATGATGTTCATATGCCACACTGACATTCAGACAGCTCATGATGGACAGCAGCTACAGTTCTGAATAGCTCATACATATTTACATTTACAGCATTTAGCTACCGCTCTTATCCAGAGCTACTTACAAGGTGACTCGTATCACACAGGTGGGCCAATGTAGTGTTAGGAGTCTTGCCCAGGGACTCTTATTGGTGTAGTGCAGCATACGGTCACCCAGACTGGGAATCTCCTACATGGTGTAATAGCTCACTGGCAGCTAGTGGTTTTATCTGTTGCGCCACACCAACCACATATGAAGAACAGGTTACAGAAATTGTGAGCCATAGCCATATTAAAGGATGTATAAATAGGAATAAAGGTTTTGCTGGAGGTTATTGTCAATATTTGTCTAGTAGTTTGTTCTTATAGTTATACGTTTTCTTAAGAAGGTTGAAAAAATCTTGAGATTTTGATGAAATTACTTATTGCTGGACTCATTTTGAGGGAGTTACAAACACATATTCCCTTTGCAATAAAAAACACACATTCATCTCCAAGCTAACAGAAAAACAGGCCTTCCTGACCTAAATAGTTCTTGCTGTTATCGGTCACTTTGATGTGAGTGGCTCCGGCTGGGATCATGGTGACCTCATTGTATCCGAACGGCCCTGGTGAGAAACACAGATAAGAGAATATCAGAGTATTATAACCCCACTGACATGCCCGCACCACGCTGAGCACCACGCTGAGCACCACGCTGAGAGTCCGTTTATCTGCACACTCCTGCAATGGAAGAATGAATATACAGGGTTTTTATTTATGACTGCTCTTCCTGTAGCTCTGGCATGCACTTGTTTAGTGGTTTCTGTATGTGGAGCTGAACTGGGGTATTGGCCGTAACGTTCTATGCTCCGTTGGTTTTTGACCCTCTATAAAGTACACTGGGCTGGCAGCTCCCAATCTGTTATCCCACTCTGCGAAATCCAGCTGCCGAGGGGAAACCGAGGCTTTTCAATAGAGCCAGACAAAGCTGGCATTATCTCTCTGTTTTCCTCTCCGTAAATGCTGAGTATTCTCACTTTGCCAACATGAAGAGGGTACTGTTCCACACAGTGGAGCTCAAAGCCAGAGGTGTCAGTGCCCTGCGAGGTGGTGCGAGTATGAATCTATGATTATGTGTGTATATCTGGGTGTATGTGTATGTGTGTGTTCCTCGAACACTTACTCACTGTCCTACAGGAACCACTTTGGGTAAGAATTCCCTGAACAAGTGCCAAACCTTAAAGTGTAAAGCGGTCTGTATGCAGCCCTGTCTAACGCAGCGCTCACATTAACACACTGGGAAATTAGAAACCAAAACAATGATCCAAAGATTTGTCCGCTTATCTAATACCAAAAAATAAACAAATAAATAAATAAATAAAAGAATCCATTCATACAGTAAATACACTTTGACCTTTGAACTGCATGGACATTTATATTGTAAGTCAAATTATTCAGTAAAAACACTGAAAACAATGCAAAATGATTACAATATTATAATATAATAATAATAATTATTATTATTATATATATTATAAGTGAGTTACAATTAACATATAGGAGTGAAGTATGGAGATATGAGGGTTTACATGCTAGCAAAACTAACAACAAATGGAAATTAGAAGATACCAATTAGCCTGACGTAGATCTTAAAGACAGTTAACTTTATAACTTTATAACTTTATAATGTATCTAACAATTAAGGAGAGTTACACTCTTAATAAAGGGTTCTTTAATGAAAGTAATGGTTCATTGAAATGTTTAATGGTTCTTTGCCTGGTTTCCCTGCTGAAAAATCCAGACCAGCGTTTGCTGGTAGCTGGTTTCAGATGGTCTAAGCTGGTCTTTGATGGCGAAGGTGGTTAAAAAGATGGTCATCCATCATCCATTAATCCAAACATATCCTGGTACGCAAGCTGGTTAACCAGGTCTCATTTGATTTTGGTCATACCATGACAAGCATAACCAAGCTGGTAGACCAGCATGACCAGCATCACTAAGCTTGATGGTCATGACAGTTGACTAGCGTGGTCATGCTGGTCATCCACCATGGCCAATCTTGATCATATTGGCTGTCTATCATGGTCAAGTTGATCATCCTTGTAGACCAGCTAAACCATCCAGTCATCCAATTTGACCAGTTTGACCAACTTGAGCTTTTTTTTTTGGTCGAGGTCAAAGAGCCATTAGCCATTAGCCAGTACTACACAGAGCCTTTTTTGCAGTGTAGTAACCAAAACTGTCTAATCAATCATGCTAATAGCTAACCACATATTGAAGCTATCAGCTACCAATTAACATTTCTGTATTGTACCAGCAGTTCTATATACATAGAACCAAAAAGGTATAGGTAATAACTAACGACAATTAGCATGCCGTAAAATGCTGAAGGCATGTTCTACCAAACATGCTAATCTAGCTAACAGTGAATGGAAGCTAGTTGCCACCAATTAGCAAGTCAACTGGTGGTTATTCATGCTCATTCAACATTAGCACTGTTAGCATTTTTGGACTGAAGTGTTCCTTTAAGAAGTTAAATGGCAGTCTGTACAGCAGCTGTGTCCAGCTGTGGACCTGATGGATCTGTGAATGTAATGTCGGGGCCAATCATACTAACCAAACTCCTGTCCGTTGCTCTGGTAGACACTGTGGTGATGGAGGCAGGTGGTGTTCTGTCCTCCACAAACCATGCAGGCGTCCTCCTGCTGCTGCGATCCGAAGATTAAATCACAGCCCGGTTTCTAAACACGCGTATGAAAGACAAAAACAAAGCACCAGGATTAGAAACCCAATAGTACCCCCTACCACCACATACCACTTTGGACGCAGACCACAACATGAACCATCCAAGAGGGCTTATGCTTAAAAAAGCAGTCTTGGAACCGCCCGTGTCGTTTTTATAGCATCTGCCTATTTATATAAAATCCTGTTGATTTTCCAGGACAAAAAAGGACAAGCGACAGCACACGGCTTGGTCTATCAAATCTCATAGGTCTTCCACAAAGCCATCTCCTTCATATAATACTTCTCAGTGTTCCAGTCTGACCTCTCTGACAAGTGTGTCCAAGAGAAGAGGTCAAGGTCATCTCACGCATTAAGAACAGACGAAAGGGATCACACCAAAAGCCGTCAGCAGGGTCACATGGAAGTCTTCAAGTCAATTGAAGGGAAGAGTTTCCACCTGACAGTCAGGGAGCAACTGTGAAAAAGCCTGCAGGTATTTACATTGATATACCACAGGCGGTAGGCTGACAGCAGATGGGCTGCAGCGTGACCTTGACCCTGGAGAAAAGGCTAAACAATGAAGAGCCAGGAGAAGGGGCCTGGGAGAAGGTACCAGTCTATTCAACCTATTTACACAATGGCCAGTTTGCAACGTTGCTCAGAAGATGACTCTTGACACCTATTTAAGCTTGGAAATCCAGAGATTTTGGCAAATGACACTCACACAAACAGCGATGAAGCAGCTGGATTGAAGGTCATATCCAAAGGATTGGAAAGGGAAGACCTGGACAATTTACATAACTGTAGTCAGACTGCATTAACCAGGGTAGATGGTGTTGGTAACAGGACTAAATTTGCCAGATCAGACATCAATGGCTTGACTTGCAGACTGTTAAAATTAATTAGGGGCAAACTTAGTGGCATTTTGACCCAAAACTAGCAATGCAGCCCATGGCCTATTTATATTTGACAGGACTCACAGTTTTCCTTTACAACTCCATGTAATAAACAGAAAGGGCACAATGCAGGTCCTGCAGAAAACCGGACTCTTCCAGTCAAGGCTGTCAATCACTTCATTCCTAGGTGTAACCCCGCCTTCTTCCAATATACGTAGCAGAGTAAGGGTTTAAACATTGATTTTTTGGGGGAAGCCAAAATGATTGGGCCAATATTAGCACAGGGGAAACTAACTACTGGAATTTGGAGACACTTGAGTTGGAAAGACAGCTTAGAGGAGACAAATAAGATGGAAAATGGGCGGAGGTTTGCAATTGAAACATAT
Organism: Salminus brasiliensis; assembly: GCF_030463535.1. Taxonomy (NCBI): domain Eukaryota; kingdom Metazoa; phylum Chordata; class Actinopteri; order Characiformes; family Bryconidae; genus Salminus; species Salminus brasiliensis. The sequence goes on from NC_132902.1 coordinate 22,948,354, forward strand.
GGGGATGGGCGGAGCTACACATCATACTGCAAACAGTCAGCAGAACTTTTGAGAGACACTGCGCCAGCTGTCCATGTTTTCTATAGTTCTTGTACCAACCAATTATAACACAAAATACCAGTACTAACACAGAGACATCATCAGGAAACCATCAGTAATGGCTTATATGATTTCTTTCCACCAGGGAAGGAGCTTATCTATGTAAATCTTTCTCCCTGCAGCTATAATTAGCCAAATGAAAGCGTAATGGCTTCTTTGTGAAAGTATTTACAACAGTCTCTCCCCAGCAATCGCAGAGGTGTGCAATTAATCCTCTCTTTCTCTTTCATATTAACCCTGTCACGCATGTGCTGGGAGGGAACAAAAGAGAGCCTCTCGAAAACCTCACTTTTCTACCCAAAGACACACACACACATTCCAACAACCGTGATTCCACAAAGACGAATGAACTTAACAAACACGTCAAGGTGTCTAAAGCGCCACGCTCCAGAGCCACCACACATACATTTCACATGAGGTATGCTTCACGCTACATTGAATTTTTTTCCACATCATTCTATATCCCACAGTGCTAACCCACCCATCCAGCCCACCAGAGCATCTGCTTCTGCTCCAGGCTGGCCTCATATGTATGAAGCCTCACTTAAGGCTTTTTTGTGGAAACTCAGGACAGCACTGACCTCAAGGCCCAGACATTCACCTTTATGTGCATGTACAGACTATATGTCCCAATGTTTGCGGACACCTCTATGATTGCTGACATAGATGAGCTTGTCTAGTCCCTTTAGAGTCAGAAGTAGTGTCAATACGTCTCCATGAATAGGACTCTCTGGAGCAGATAAACATAGATGAAACTCCTAGCACCATGCTGCCTAATGCCAGGTGTGGGCTAGAGGGGTATAAAGTCCCCCTGCATTGAGCTGTGGAGCAGTGGAAGAACTGTGCTCTCTGGAGCGATGGTTGGTGCTCCATCCAGTTTTTTTAAGGATGAGCTGGGGAGTTGGGGAAAGCTCTTGTGGTTGAAGGCAATCATATCCTCATAGCAATGTTCCTCCACAATCTAGTATAACGCCTGCTTCCCTGGACAGTAGAGACAGTTACTCCAGTGAAAGCAGAATAAACCCTTTTTAACACCAATGATTGAACAGGTGTCCCAATACTTTTGTCCCTATAGTATATAAACAATGTAGAAGCTTTCACAAAGACAGCGACAAAATACACAAGTGTGTTTCTGTTCCTAAATTAGATTTGGTGGCTGTCTTGTGACTCAAAGACCTGACCTTAAGCACATAAGGGAATTTAAAAGTTCAAAACCCTCAAATACACCCCGGAATGGGAAAACCTCCAAACGAATGGGCCTAAAGCTGAAGGGTTTGTGGCAGGGAGAAATGGTCTCCACATGGGAGGCAGCGGGGCAATTTCAGGGGTGGGACGAATGTGTGAGGCCCAAATTCAACTTTTTTTTCAGCTGCAGGTTCTGGAACTCTGCAGCAACATGTGTTGTAATTGCATGTGAAGGGCTGAGTCAAGCCTGATACACTAAACTCTGCCTTACAAGACTGGGCCTGGGGTTTTGTTAACACTTACCGTCAAATAGGCCAATACCTCAACACCTGCACATCATTAAGAACGAGAGCAGCAAAGGTGAGGTACAGAGAGGGGGAAGGAATAGAAGGAGAAGGAGAAGCAAGACGTGCAGCCAGTTACTCACCAGGCATTTGCCATTCACACAGATGGCCCCAGGCTCTGTTTGGCAGGGTGTGCCATCCAGGACTCGCCCAAAATTGTAGTAGAAATTGTGGCCCAAGGCCATGCAGCTGAGTTCACAGGGGTCAGAGCCTGGAACAAGAAGACGTGGAGAAGGAGGGATGGTTAAATGCATCGGTGAGGACATTTAACCCACTCAGCCTAACGTCACCCATGTGATTCCAAGGATTCTTGTTAGTATAGCAGTGGCATTCCTGGATCCTCTGGATGGGGGGAATGGGACCATGAGTCTTGGTCCCATTCCCCCCAGGTGATGGTGTTATCTACCATGCTATCCAAAGTGCTCTTACGTATAGCAAGACTTTGAGATGCTACAAAGCACACACACACACACACACCAAAGGTCTGCATCTACATTACAACTCACTGACCTCCATGAAAGGTTGTCCATCTGTAATTGCTGCCAGCAACCAGTGGCCTGTCGTCAAAAGCCTTGCACTGCAGTTCTCTGAACTCTATAGATCCAGGAGGACACTCCTGAGTGAGAAGATACCAGGCTATAAGTAAGCCAGGGGCTACGCACTCATTGACACACACACACACACACACACATACAGCCTGTCTGTACTTGCTCAGGCATTACCTCAGCTCTGCTTATCTGCAGTCTCTGTATGATTAATAAAGAACCTCTTGCTGATTCACTTCTTAACAAAGTGCACCACACACAGTCTATATCAGCCATATTATTCAGAGGAGAACCTTAGGATGGGCTATTATCTGTCATTTTGGGCCTTAGCAAAATCCTGGGGTGTAGTCGTCTCTTGCACCCAAAGGCTTATTATTATTCAGTCATAATTCTTAAGACTTCTTATTCAGCAACAAGTATGCAATTATGACACTAACACGTAGGTTTTGTTTAGTGTAGAGTGAGTAACCTGATCGCACCAACATACAGACCCTTAGAGCTAAAGCGGTTTATTCCATTACTTATCCATTCAAAACATGAGTCAGACTCTTCCTTATTCACACTGAATCATTCATAATGAACTGACACATGAAATAGTGAACAGTGTACCTCTCTATTGCAGATTTTATACTGTCTTGGTTCACCTAGACATGGTCCTCCGACTGGATTCCTGGAACACAGAACAGACGTGGGTGAAGCTCAAAACCAGGCTTAATAAGGAACTCCACCAAACTGCATGAATGAATCAATTCCGAGTGAACTGATTCACTGTCACTGATTCGGACTTGAGTTCAATCATAATTCAGAGTTGTTTTGGGGTGAAACCTCAGGATTCTGGGGACCGTAAGTACTCCAGAAGAGTGTTGGTCAAAGGAACCAGTGGTCATGAGGTATACAACACAAATATAGCCATGTTGCTTATTATCCAAAACCACCAGTGAATCAACAAATGGGTTCAAAATTTGAGTAAAACAGTGGAAGAACTGTCTTGAATTTGTCTTAAAACATGTTTTTTTGTGTAAAATAATATAATAATATATACCTTATATATAACTTTATGTAATATGCTGCTTGTAGAGGCAGTAAACTCTTAAGACATCTGGTTCCATTCTCCACCACTGTGAACAAAGCTGTCACTGGCTTTGACTCGAAAACAGAGCATTTCACACCAAACCTCCCTTAATAATTTTCTTTACATCATAAAAACTGAATAATGCAGACATTGTTAGATGTCAGTGAACTTTCTCTTTAACACGTGGATCAAACACAGCACAAATAAGGACTATTCAGAACTGCAACCTTTGTCCTTAGCCTCGTCTGCGTGTTTGTTTACCCTCATTTCTCTGCATTGTGTCTGGTAAGCTGTTGTAAGAATACACACTCAACTAATGTGCTGACGGTGGCTTTACTGAAAAATATAATGCACAATATTTACCTGATTCAGTTGATCCATATTTCCGACAGTAACACTATTGATGTAATTGATGACCATATATGAGTAAATGATGGACATTTGAATAAGCATCTGAAGTAAATTGTGTTTAGGTAGAGAGGGTCTGATCAAATGTGCTGCATATGCGCTTTACCTGGCGATGCAAGTGCGTCTTCGGATGGAAGCCCCACCTCCACAGGAGCGGGAACACTCGGACCAGCCGCTCCAAGGGGCCCACTCGTTCTTATGAAACAGCTGCAGTGGCACCTGAGGCAAACGGCCAACAACTAGCCCTTGAGCCTGTATGGCCGACTGTCAGAGGAATAACAGACAGCAGGGATAAGACATGGCATCCTTATTATGTGAGGTATGTAAGGAGCCCTAGAATGTCAAACTGTATTTTCCTTGCCATTGAGGGATGATGAGAGTTTGGTACACAGATCTGACACACCATGAACCTCAGAACAGAGCTGAAAATGGACCAATTTTACAAGTCTTGAGTCATTCATATTTACAGCCTCAAAATGTACATACAGCCATCCACTATAGCAAGCTCAAATCAAAGCTGGTGAAGCAGTAAAATGTGACGGCGGCTTCAGGAGAACATGGTGTTGTTGATACTGAAAAGCAGCTCATCACCGCCAGTCTCTGCTAGTTATGGATATACGGGTTAGTACATGAACCAGAGCCTGTGCCAGGGCCAGGGTCAAGGCCTACAGTAGGGGAGCTCAACCTCGGACCAAACAGGGACTTGCTCCATTGTCCGCTCCCTCAAAAACAAACCGGACTCCCTCAGCCTAACCAAACTGGAGCTGACCAAACATCAGAAGGGAAAGTACCAGCTTATTGTTTTACTGGTAAGACTTGAGGAAGCCAAACTGAGAAAGTGAGTGCTAGAAAGCTCTTTGGCTACAATCTCTCCAGCTTGCTAAAAGCACATTGCACTGAGAGGGCTCAACAAGAGGACATCAGCACTGTCCGGTAAGGAATAGTGCTGCTGGAATAATTATAGTGTCAAAATTATACACTATAATATGTGAGTTCTGTTAGACGTCACGAGCCAATAAAAGCTATAAGAGCTTATCGTTTCATTCTGAGTTAAATAACAGGGTTGTAAATGCACCCCAACCAAAGTTGCTAATCGCATTGATTACCTTCCCGGGCACATTCTGAATGCCCCAAAGGCTCATTTCCTCTCACTGGCTTAAAAAGTTACTATGACAGCCCATCTAAACTGTACTCACCCATGTACTGTACTCACAAACATTAACATTCAGGACACCTGATATCAGGTGGAACCCAAACATTTCCTGCTCATTGGCAATGCTAGACTGCGTCTGACATTTGTGGAAGCATTGGTGTATTCCCTCAGCGCTGAGCTGAGAGGAAGCCACATTAGTTCGCTAACACAGAGGTTTCCCTGTCATCCTCCATTAGACATGCAGTATAGCTATCAGCGCTTTGCAGAGGGAGACTAATCGTCCTGCTGGATAGCATTACTGCGCCGTTCTCAGATCTGTCGCTGGCTTTGATCCGAGACAAACAGGCAGCTACAGACTGAGGAGAGGCAGCAGCTTTCATCGGGTCCCTGAGGGCCACCCTGACTCCCCTGGTTGTGTGCGCGCGAATGTGTGAGGAGGGCGTGAAAGCCAAGAGAGCACAGCCCGCCATGCCTGTCAATTAAACCAACCCTCGGCACAGCAGTTGTTTTCAGGCTAAAAATAAAACGTCCGGCGTGGTGCGCTTCATCAGTCTAATCTGAAGAACGTTCAGGAACATGGGAGGAATGTAAACACGTAGCAACAACGTGACACGATCTGGCAAAACAAACAGTACATTGAACGTGAACCTCAAACATCTACCCCTAAAGGTGTGTTCCACCTTCTCTGCTCTGACTCATCTTTCATGCTGACACTCCTTCAGGTTCCTCTCTGTTAACTCTTCAAACGCCCAGTGAAGCTGAGCTCCACACTGTGGGAGGGCACTCCAAACTAAAATGATGGAGTCCCTCAAGTTTCCTACTTCTGCATCTCAGCCTGGTCAACAATACATAGCTTCAAAGAGATTAGTAAATTTGCTGCAGCTAAAATTCATTAAATGTTGTGTTAGATGCTTAGTCTGTGGCTCCGCCCCCTCAATTTGTTTACTGTTTATTAATTAGGTTAGAACTCCCCTATCACATGACATCCCCAGACTCAAAGGCTTTTGACAATGGAGGTCTTGCTGGGATTTGAGCTTATGGTCTCCTCACACTTGATGAGCAGCAGTTAGACTGTAGGGCCGGTCTAGAGCTGACTAGAAGGCTTTTGACAATGGAGTGCTGAGGCCTTGCTGGGATTTGAGCTTATGGCCTCCTCACACTTGATGAGCAGCAGTTAGACTGTAGGGCCGGTTTAGAGCTGAGAAATTGCACTACATATAAGTTCTGAGTAAATGTACCTTTCCCTTCTTCTTGGACACGGAAATGTACATGGTTTCACAGCTCTAGAGTGGTGCAACTGTTGTGCTGAGCGCTGATCAAGGGACAGAATCTTTTAAGTTCAAATCCTATCAGCACGAAAGTCCTCCATATTCAGGAGTAATTTCGTGTAGTATGTAGCTGGGCATGTGACTGGGAGGAAGATAATCATGAAGGAAGACAGCATGTAAAACAAGCGTATTTGCATATTCTGGCCCACAAAGCAATTGGATTCCAGTCTGACTAGATACTAGTCACATGCAGTGACCAGGACTGGGTTGAACTGGTTTTGCGTACTTCATTCTTATGATTGTGTGTCTTTACTAAGTCCTTAGTGACATTAGTTCGTTTCAAACTATCCTTTACTGAATCTGATTGCAGCAGAAATCTGTATGTCATATGTTAACTTAGTTAATGCACAGTTTATGTAAGTTTATGTACAGTTTAGGTAAACATTGTCGACAACAAATGTATAACTTGTCATGGAAGCATGAGTGGCAACATTATATGGAAAAAATCTATATATTAAAAAAAAAGTATGTACCTATATAATTTTCAAAAATAAATGAAATTCAAAGGAATAGTCATGGGTATTTTTGTGTGTTTATTTGTCTTCACCTTTCATGATGACTGAACGTGTGATTAAAAGTTTAAAATGCCAGTTTCTGCATAACAGCACCAGTAACGGCAGCAGAAAATTGTTACGGCCTTAATGTTACGTCTTAATGGATAATAAATGAGTTTATTATAGGAGTAATTATTAATTACTCTTAAGACAAATAGGTGTTATGAGAAATGAAACCAGAGTAAACAGGTGACTGAGAGTGTTACATTGGTAGTCAATTTCTATAGAAGTTTAGTGTACGTATGTCTGGTTATGTCTGCCATAGTATTATGCCCTTTTGGAAGATACAGAAAAATAAAAACATGCTTTATAATAAAAACAGTTTTCTTATAGACACTCTTGCAAACTTGGAGGTGGAAAGTTGGTGAAAATTTGATCGGTTATTAGCATAATTTCATCTCGTCCGAACTGAAATTTAGCATAGAAATCCAAATCATCATAGTTCTCTAAAGGATGTAGGCTGTTCCTAATTTAGTATCATAAATCAAATGCAATAAATGTGAACTTATGATAACACTTATGATACAACTAGCTTGGGTCTGAGCATACGCACAGCTGGTGCAACCGGGCCCAGGTGTAAACAGGGTCTGAGAATAGGTAGGCCGCTCCCATATGATAGGGGAAGTCTTAAACATGGGAATAAACAGCAAACAAATTGAGGGGAAAGACCCTAGACGTATTACTCAATATTTAATCAATTTCAGCTGCGGCTCAATTACTGATGTCTTTGAAGCCCAACTCGATATGTATGGTGAGTTGGGAGAACCTAAGCTTTGGCTAACTCCAAAAATGCTCCGTAATCAGTTCCCTTATCATTGTAAGTTGGCCTGCCAATACATTTACACAGCGCACTCTTGCATATTCCTCAGCGGCTCGATGACCAGTTTAGGATCAAAATAACTGTCCATCACATTAGCTGAAGATAAGTAGAGTCAGGTCTGAAGGTCTCTGGCCTTTGCTTGTCTCTAAATCTGTGCAAAACAACCTGCTTGACGATGAGTGGCTGGAAGCACGTAGCTCTTAAGATGACGTGACTGCTCTAGCGTCGACACCACAGGGCTTTATGACCACTCTCCTTTAGAGAGCGACCCAACACCGGCCTCATTACAGCGCCAAAGACTCAAATTAGTGTTGATAACAATCCACCATGGGGCCGGTGGACAAGCCAGATTATTGAAATGGACCTTTTAACCTTCGGAATGTCAGTTTTCTCTCAGAGACAATGCAGCAGGAGAAATGTTGACTCTGGAATACCTGTGTCGACAAAGAATTTGGGTGTGAATGAGGTGTCACGTTATAGGGCACGCCTCAGGGTTGGGCGATAAATCGCGCACATATACAGTAGTTATCACAATGTGGGACTCACACACACACACACACACACACACACACACACTACTGAGGGAACACTACTGTACTCACTCAGCACACAGCTTGCTTTCTTTGGTCTGTACAGATGCAAAGGCCTGGGTGAATGTACTGGGCATCTTCTTGGGGATAAGGTGTCTACTAAGGAGCTACCAAATAAACAGTGCATTAACCCTTCCCAAAGCTCTCCTGACTCCAGGAAGGCCAGTGCTTACAGCTCTCATCCAACACCTAGTTTATCTAATTAGTCCTTCATTAAGGTAAATCAGGTGAGCTGCTGCTGGAACTGAACAAATCCATACAGTGTCTGGAGTTCACAGAGAGGTCAGGAACCCCACCTGTGTTCATCTCATCAACATCTCAATAACTTTACTGTATAATTTGAGCACACCAGCTGCCCTTTTTTTAATATGCTGAATATTTCATGAAAATTTCAGTAACAAGATGCAATGACCAGCCATAATATTAAGACCACCTGTCTAATTATGAGTAGGTTCCCTTTGTGCCACCAGAGCAGCTCTGACCCATCAATGCATGGACACTAAAGGGTACCTGCTGTATCTGGCACCAATACATTAGCAGCAGATCCTGTGGTGTTAATGCTATGGCTGATTGGTGAAATGATGTTCATTAAAGAAGTCAGTACTAATTGTACTTGGCTGAAGTAAGAAGGAGAAATCTCGAACCCAAATCGGTTCTTTCTTGGAACCAAAGGAATTTTTTAGTAAAGTCATGTTTGCTTGCGTCTTGTATTTTTAATTAATGCGTTTAGATGCCTAGAACATGTGTACAGTACTGTGCATGCACTGCTGTACGCTAAGGTCTCTTGCCTTTGTCCAAATGACGTTTTGTTGGTATTCACTTACGTTCACGCATCCTCGACAGGAACTACAAAAACTTAAAAAAAGGCCTTTTCTGTCAATATCAGAGCACATTTAACACACTGTATTTAACACATTTAACATTTTACTCTTTATATTTACCCAAATATATGAATAAATGAACATACAGTAGAAGCAGAATTGGGTAGTAATAAAGCTCGGGTTGTAATAAATAATAATAAATAAATAAATTGAGCTGTAAATGTAACATTTCATCTGTGTTCATGTTAGCCTTCCCTTCCACCAAATTATAGTTCCTTAACAATCACAATAACGAACTCCACACTCCCTCACTGCACGGCCTGCAGTTCCTCCTCCAGCTCCTCACACAGACCACCAATTTAATCTTGTGTTCCATTCGTGTTTTTTTCTTGTTCGTTTGTTGTTATTGTGTTTACTCTTGTCTTAATCCTCTTCTTTTCGTTTTAGCTCATCACTGTTTCCTTTTTCTCGAAGCATTTACGTTATGTCTTGCTTGACGGACGTTCAGCGGAGTGATACAGTGCTCGGGATGCTTTAATACAGTAATCCTTTAGATTACAATTACATTTGTAATCAATTACATTTGTAATCCCACACCAACCTTGCATATAACATAATAATAAAATAAAATAAAGCCTAAATGAGTTACAAGCTAGATAAATACACTGTGTTTTTAGCTGCTGCTTCACGGTCAGCACTGGGCAGAGGGGAAAATGACTGCAGGGGCCAAAGGACACCAAGCGTAGCGCAGTAAATTCTAGCCTCCATATGCAGCCCCTCCTTCAGCTGCCACTCAAGCCTGGAAAGGGAAGGTGAGGAAGAGCCATTCTCTTTTCCAACTCTGTAAGGCTATTGCTGAATGACAGTCAAGGCTGGATTTTTCTCTAGCCGAACTCTCTCCCTGACAGCTGCACAAACGCTGCTGAAAGATGGCAGTGCTGCATTGATGAGGTACAATGCTACAGTTAAAGTGAGCTGTGACAGGGAAACATGCCAATCAGAATATACTATTACCACGCTCAGCAGTACGCAAACAATCCCGTCAGCTCGACTTTCAAACGTCAGTAATAAAATAGCCTGGAACAGAATTTGCCCATTTCTATTCATCTTTTTATTCATTATTTTTTTAATGCAGGACCCAATTATCCCGAGCGAGACGGGACTGTAGATGTAACGTGGACTAAAAGTAATTCAGGATAATTGCGCAGGCTGAGGACAAACTGTGCTGACATGGTGCAGAGTTGTTGTTCAGTATCAAACTGTGCCATTCAGGCATGGCAAAGGCGATAGGCTTCCTTAATGAGGGTAGCCTGGTAGGGGAAAAGGGGACAGGTGTTGTCTTACGTGCTGAGAGGACAGGCAAACTGGGGACACCAACAGGATAACGAGGGCGAGCAACTGGCACAGAGACAGTTTCCTAGAGAGAGATAAAACAAACAGCGTAAGTCAATTACAACCACCCACTCACATACATTACACACAAAGCCTCCCTGTGAGAGGTCACTAGACAGAGGTGAGAGAATGTGGGCTCTTTAGCCTTACTTAACAATGCCGTTTTGGCCCCGGGGTCACAGATCCACCATTAATAACAACAAATAGCCCAGCTAGACCTGCCATGATGGTGAGGCCCTGAGGGTAAAGGAGCCAAGGCCAGGAATGCCCTCCATACAGCAAGGATCATTAACTTCCACACTCAAAGAGAGGGCCTCCAGAGATCAGCAGTCTCCCAGCATCTCAGCAGGCTTCTTACACTACTCTGAACATTAGACTAACCTAATTACATGTCAATTAGCTTGTGTCGTGCTAGACATACACTCTTATTAGAAACATCTACCTTGGACCTACATTTGTTGGCCATTTTATCAGAAACCTCTACCAGGTAGGTGCACTTTGCTGGTGTACAGTAACCGACTGGAGATTATCTGGAGCCTCAGTTTATCAGCCCCGCTCCAAATGCCCGTTAGAGGAAATAGGCCACCACTAAAACGATGCACCCAACAATGTCACAGTCAACATGAACGGGAGTTCAAGAGAGCATAAATCTGAGTGTTCAGGGCGGCCCTCCCTCTCCAACTATTATTGCCCCGTCAGCTGACTCTTAGCTGATGTAGCAGGGTTGATGGTTAGTGTTCTCCTCCAATGATGCAGCATTTAGCAGCAATTTGACAAGATATGGTGGTACTTCGCATGACTAGCATAGGCTAGCCCTTACTCTCCAAGTTTGATTGCATCATGCAATGGGGAAGACCCTGCTAGTGGAACTGAACTGAGGGAAAACTTCAGGATTTGGATGGCCCCCTGTAGATTTAACTTTTTAACTATTAGGTTAACACTGCCTTCCATGTGGCAGACTGGGGTGGATTCCCTATCAGGGCCAGAACACCACTCTACACCAATCAGAGTCCTTGGGTAAGACTCCTAACACTACATTCTCCTACCTGTGTAACATGATGCATGGCTGAACTTTTCCTTTAAGGTTAAGAGGATCAGAATCAGGATTTGAGACCAGGTTAGGGTTATAGGGTTATAAACATACCACAATAGTATGGTTCAATTCTGACAGTGAAGAACTGCAATGCTTGATATAAAAACGAAGAGCCCTTCGAGCTTCAAGTACAGCTCGGCTCGACCCGCCATCCCTTAGGAACCACGGAAGACGAGCGTCCAGGCTTTTTTCTGTCCTGCACCGAAGTGGTGGAACGAGCTTCCCCTGGGTGTCCGAACAGCAGAGTGCAACACTCACTGTCTTCAAACCCAGACTGAAGACCCTCCTCTTCTGAGAGTACTTGGGTGAAGAGTAGAGTGGTCTCCTTACTGACTTGTGTTTAGTAGAGTCTAAACTTAGAGGATCTTTGAATTTTTAGTCTATTCAGACTAGCTAAGGTTATTCTTGAGTAAACAGTGATAGATGGACTGGATAAGAGTGTCTGCTGAGTGCCATAAATGTAAATGTAAATGATACTATGGCAGAAATATTAAAAATGCTCACTATTGTCTGAACACTGGACGATGAGTTTCAATTTAAATTCAATTTTATGTATCAATATAAAACTGACCTGCAGACAAGATACACTGTAAATCTAGGGCTAGTTTATATACATTGATTAAAATGATAAAGTTATTAATGAACATGTAAAAATATATGTTTGAGACTTTGTGTAACTCTAGTTAAGAAAATATCAAGATGTATTTAATGGATATCTGTTTGAGTTTCTACAGTGTGCTGTCCACATAAAGCCTCACAGAAGGTCCTGCACTTTCAGACTCATCATCTTGCCGGACACAAGCCATTGTCAGACCGGCTCAGTATTGATTCTGTGTGTTTGTCCTGAGAGTAATTCAGCAGGGTAATTCTGTGTAAACCAGCCTGGCTCCTGCAGAAAGGCCCAGAGCACTGCACACAACATATGACTCAGTGAGTTAGTTCCCCAAAAAAACACTTTACAGTGGGAAATACCCTTGACTTTGTTCCTGGCAGTGATGTGGCGTCATTGTATATTTAACATCAGTTAGACAGAAGTCTCAGAAGGCTGATCACAGCTTAGCCTCTGTCAGGAAACACGCTTATTTCTAACATCTTTTTTTGATCTTTTTATGAGTTCAAACGTTTCTTTTCCAAAAAAGGTTCATTTTGGCTCCGGCCCAGAGCGTCAGCCACCCAATTAAACCATGCGTATCTCCCTGGCACTCAGGCTGTCCTCCGAGGAGCAAGGGGATGCGCTTCATTTCATCCTGAGTGTATAAATAAGTGCAGGGGAATATCCGCCTGCAATTCCACACTGCAGAAATGAAACTAACCAACTACACTCTTAATTACACTCTTAAAAATAAAGATGATGAAAGGGTTCTTTGAGCAATGTCATAGTAGAACCATTTTTGGTTCTATAAAAATGATTTTAATGGAAGATATGTGAGTGTGAAGGACCTGAAATGGGTGAAGAACCAATGTTCTTCTATGGCAACACTCAAAGAACCCATTGTAGCATCTTTATTTCTGAGTGTAGAAGGTGGACGACCACGTGACTGTGGTGTGGTTATTGGGACGACTTCCGTCACAAATACATTTTGTACAAAATACTTAGCACAAAGCAGGTGTCATCAGCACTTCTAGAGCAAATGTGCGTGAACTGCATCTTTAGTAGAGATTTAGACCAACTGTAAACAAAAATGACCAGCCTGTAAACAACAACAACAAGTGGTGGAAACTATCAACTGTCCAAACATGCTGTTTGGATGTTATTCCATGATCATCATTCTTATATTATGTAATATCATAAGCTCCCCAGACAGACAAATCAGTCATCTTGTGTCTTTAAGGTGGTAGCAACTTCAGGCTCCTGCAGATGGCGCTGCACAAGGATGATCCGGCTAAAAACCCCTGTGGGTGTGTGACAGGATCGACAGATTGAGAAGAGGTGGTACAGTGCAGCGAGTGTCTCCCTGGATGTGTGGAAAATTGGTCGCAAAGCAGATGGTTTGAAGGATGCTGCTGAATCTGCAGGTGCATGGAAGCATACGGTCATACGGGTCTACCAGCAGTGGCAGAAATCTCAGTCTACAGGAAATTCTTGATGGCCCTTTGTGGAGTGTTCTTTTAGAAATTGATGGTGAAGGAATTGAAAAGGTTGACAGAACACTCCAGAGGGACCATCAACATATGGAGCAGAATGGCACACAACCACCTTTGCTTACTTCTCCTAAAGAATGAGGAGAATTTCCTTTAGACTGGGATTTCTGCCACTGCTGGTAGACCTGTATGACCGTACGACTTTCATACCCCTGCAGATTCAGCTACTTGCTTCACACTATGGCTTTTGGCCACACCCACATGCAATCACTCCTAATCATTTACCAATCATTAATTTTTGCTTTGCAACCCATTTTCCACACATCCAATGAGACATTCACTGCACTGTACCTCCTCTTCTCACCCTATGAATCCTGTTGCACGCCCCTCAGGCAACAGATACAGCCTGATCATCCTTGTGTGATATCTCCAACTCCAATTTCTCGAAACCCTCTAAAACTATCCTTGGTCCTACTAATCAGCTGCATGTTGATTCGGCGTCCAAAACGAGAAGCACCCCACCACAACATGCAGAGAACTGTCCTACATATTTGAATCGAGGTCAAGAGGCCCGCTGTTAAAGGGCTACGACAAGGTCATAAGCCGGGTTCATTTAGGTAAGTAACAGTGCATTGTTCAAATGCACAGCTAGCAGGTGAGCATGTGACCCCTGCTGTGTGCGCTCAAACAGAGACGACTAGACGGAAGAAGCAGGCTTTCACCACACTCATACAAGCCTATACACTATATGGACAAAAGTATTTGGACACCTGTTAATTCCTTCATTGTTTTTTTCTGAAATAAATGGTATTAAAATGGGAGTTGTAATGTCTCTACTGTCCAGCTAAGAATGCTTTCTACTATGTCTAGCAGTGTCTAGCATTGCTGTGGGAATTTGATTGCATTCAGCGATGATGATCGGGTTGACCATCTTTCCAGAGAGCACAGTTCCACTGCTCCACAGCCTAAATAGAATGAAGCTTGATTGCAGAGTCAGTTTAGCACATGTTAACTGAATCATAGTCTGGCATTTTCACAGAAAGCCATTTATTATATTCATCATGCTTGATCTTCTCTATGGAACTGATCTGGGATTTGATCAACTACCCCACACTGATAACCGACAGATGTTTGACCTTCATAGAAATGACAATGGCATTCAAAGACAATGCAGAATTACATAGAAGCATGTTGCTAAGTCATTGGCACAAAATACATTGAACATGCATGGAACATAAAGGTCTACTGGTCTGTGCAGAAGTCTGAGGCCATCTGATAAAGTGTTATGTACAGCATGTATGTGTTCAAACAGTGCTAATATTGTCCTCATTGAGGAAGCCCATGCATGTAATATTCCTATAGAAGGGGTACAGGGTTGTTGGTAGCTGTTTGTAGGGTTCCTTGCCTGATACCATAATTGCTCACTGATAGGAAAACGTGTTGTGTTCTTCATAGAACCCTTTTAAAACAGTTTGATGCCAATGTTACAAGTAAGGAACCTTTTGTGCCCTTTTTGAACCCTTGTTGGTGCCAACTGAACCCTTTGGAAAGACCTTTTGTTTGGTTCATGAGGAATTTAACCAGGCAAAGCATCATTAATGCATTCAATTGGTTCTTTGAGTACAGAACTACACAGGTCCTCTTGAGTTTATCTTATCCGTCCTTCATTAAAGTAAAGCAGGTGAGCTGCTGGTAGGACTGAGCAAGATCCACACAGTGTCTGAAGCTCACAGAGAAGATCAGCACCCAAACCTGAGCTCTGCTAATAAGTTCTTCTCATCAGTAACTCTTGTTTAGATGGTATGTAGTGTTTCACAGGAAAACTCAACATAGCTGTTCTGGACATTGTCTGTACATAGTTGACTGAAGCTGACCCTCAGTGCCCTTAACTGGAGGACAATGTCGTATAGCCCATGTTCCTGTTCTGATATACAGATGCATTGGGCATCCTGACTGAAGAACAGTGAGTCCACCATGGCCTCCAAAAACGAAAAGCTGTGTTAGCACCCTTACCTGCTATGTGGTTTTGGCATCCTAGTTCTTCGAGTGATACCAAATCTTCAGGACATCCAAAAAATCATGAATCAGCTGCTAAAATATGGCCTGGGAATGGTGGGATCCCAAGGGTTTTTACTTCCAAACAGGCAGTGGACTTGATTCCACCCATGCTCTCCAGCCCTAATCTAGCAGTTTCTCGCTCTTTGGTTATCAGCAAGCTCGAATCCAAAGTCCTAGCTCTTCTTCTCACATGGGAGTGAGAGAAAGGGCTGGCCAAAGCCCCCTGAGAGCAGATAGGAAGGGCGCAGTTCCAGCGCAAAGGTCTTTAAAGAGAGCCCAGAATCATCCTCAGACGCGGAGAAAGCTCCAGGAGAAGTTCTGAAGGAGCTCCAGGTGCGAACCCAGACTGTCCGTCCACCTGGTCTCACCACAGCTCGCTACGATCACTTGAATCCACTACGATCCACAAATCCTCAGCACCAGGTTCCTCTTGAATGTAACGGCAATATAATGCACATAGGAGCTCCACCAGCATCCAGGGTCTTCCAGATGAAAGTAGAAGGTCTAGTCCTGGTAAAGTCCAGCACAAGGCTGAAGGAGCTCCTGTATGAAAGTGGGGAAAGAAGTTGCTGCGGTTCGCACTGACCGGAGATCTACAGCTTGGATGGCAGCCCACCTGCAGCTGAGACTCTGCAGTGCTGCCCTGTAGACACGCCTCCCTCACACACGCACAACTTTCTGCAGGGCAAATAGCCCTGAAGACACGCCCTCTGCAGACAAATGACATGAGGACACACCTCCTGCAGACGCATTGCATGTAGCCACGCCCCTGCAGGGCGTATAGCGCGGTAGATACACCCCTCACAAAGAAATGACCCTCAATACACACGCCCCCCTTATACACATAAGACACGCCTCCTTAAGAAACATAACCGTCAAGCCACGCCCTCTGTGGGTGGCTTTCTGGTGACGTATGGCGCAAAGACACACCCCTGTACAAAGTACAACCCTGAAAACAAGCCCCTTGCATACATAAATCCATGAAGAAGACTTATGAATATGACCTCCTGCTGACATATAACCCTCAAGATCTGTAGGCGTTTGAAGACACATAAGCTGAGCTGTAGAGAAACATGCCCAGCGGGGCTTCAGGATCTTCAGTCATGTACTCCCATGCATCTGAGACTGGAAGTACTGTACATCAGGTTTTAGCTGCACACCTTATTGCACTCAGGATTTTAAGGTGAAGATACCTCAGCACAGCAAAGACCAAAAAGTTGCCTATGTGCATCAATCAGCAATCAATCAGTAGCTCAGTTTGGGTCATTTTTGGTCATAGCTGTGCTGCTGTGTAACAGAACACAGGCTGGGTTAACCTGACCCAGAATCATGAATTCTGTATTCTTTGGCCGGTAATCAATTGTATACTGTTTGGCCGTTGGTTTTCACACATGCTGATTATCATGTGTGAAATGATTCCATGAGAAATTATGCAAAATTGATGTTTTTTATTGTTATTTGGTATAGTTTTTTTATTTATTATATATATAATTTATATTATTTATTATATATATTATTTTATATTTTTATTTATATTTATTATATATATATAATTTATATATTATATATATATAATTTATATATTATATTTATATTAGTTTGCATATTGTATTGTATTAAATTATAATATATATATAAATATAAATATAATTTATTTGATTTATCTATCACATGCATCTATATGTATATCTGCATATATGACAATTGTTTACACACACACACACACACACCCACCACAATATGAGAGCTATAGTTTTGGTGTAGTGCTACAAGAGTGTTTATTGTCAGGCAGACTATATAATCACTAGGTTATATAAATAACTCATGCTATGTCAAAATATTTGCTCACATTTATGCTTATTTTCACTCAATGCTGGATTAATTTACATTATATCATTAATTAAATTAACTGCATATTAGTTCAACATCATTTCTAACAAGATACCTTGCTCAATAATGAGGATGATAATAATGACAGAATTCAAATGAACTTTATTAATAGTTAAGCTTCTCCTCAGCTGTAGATATTCTGGCATGTTTTTTGATGCAGCAACACGTGACATTCTGCACAGAGTATCTTCCCTACACTACATGTCCAGATATTTGTGGACACCCCTTTAAACGAATGCATTCCAGCTAGTTTAAGTTGCACCCATTGCTAACTATTGTCTAGTCCTTATAAAGAGTAGAATAGAATAGGACTCTCTGGAGCCTATTGGCACCATGCTGACTAATGCCAGGCGAGGTCTAGAGGGGTATAAAGCCCCACAGCATTGAGCTGTGCAGCAGTGGAAGAACTGTGTTCCCTGGAATGAAGGAAGATGGTGCTCCATCCAGTGCTTTTGGGATGAGATGCAATCAAATCCTCACAGCAATGCTCCTCTAAAATCTAGTACGAAGCTTTCTTCCCTGGACAGTAGAGACAGTTACTCCAGCAGAAGTAGAATAGATGTTTTAATGCCATTAATTTCAAAGAAAACAAAGAATGAGAAGGTGTCCCAATACTTTTGTCTGAATAGTGTATTTCTGTCAAGCAAGCAGCGAAAATAAAAGTGAAGCAAAAGCCACCAACTGAAGGCTCAAGGCAACCATGTGGGGGCTCGTCAAGGGTAAAGGAGAGGTGCTAATATTAACCAGTGTTCAGCTGGATATTCTGTCGTTATTTGTAGGAATCAGTGACACGCCAGGCTGGTTGCGCAACTGACCACAAACTCCCCGACAATGAGCACCCACGGCTCGCTTTCGGCTTTTTGTTACTACAAGTGCTTGGACAGGCCTGATCCACGGCCATGGAAACAGGCCTTAAAATAGCTCGTATCAGCCACAATACTCCATCGGCTGCACACCCAAGCACTGTTATGTCTCCCCTCTGAAGGGCCTTGACAAAAACAAGGCAAGCCGAGCACTTCTCCTGAGTGTGAAGGCTGATGCACCCCCAGGGGCCTCAGACTGACCTGTTCCAGCTTGCTGAGACATTTTCTGGAACAAGTGTACCACATCTTTTGGGCTTCTCAATGAACATACCTCTGGCTAATCTGATTCTCATTAATGGCAATCTTTACGGCTGAGGTAAACCCTGGTAATAAATTCACACAGATGACAATTATTACATACATACAAGCAAAACCATGAAAGTACATTTACAGCATTTAGCTGACGCTCTTATCCAGAGCGACTTACAAGGCTACTCGTATTACAGAGGTGGGCCAGCATTAGGAGTCTTGTCAAAGCGCAGCATAGTCACCCAGACCAGGAATCCCCCCCAGTCTCCAACATGGTGTGATAGCTCACTGGCAGGTAGTGGTGTTATCTGTTGCTTGCTTGGGCAACAGCATAAACATGGCATCTGTCATTGGTCATGCTTTAGTAGCCATTTGTAAGACATCTTGATAGTAATTGATAGTAAATATACACTCACAGTTGGTTTAATATACACCCAACTGGACAGTCCTTTAATAATCAACACTAAATGCATTAAATTCCATTGTTTCCTGTGGAAAGGAATGTGACGTCTGCCCATACGTCTTCATCCATGTGATAGTGAGTGAGGGGTGGGTGGCAGGGGGCTATATTCTGCCTCAGGTCATAGAAATACAGCCCTCATTAGTGGTTAGCTTCAAAGGCCAGCAGTGGCCGGCTTCATTGCTGCATTCTGATGAGCAGTTGACAGTAATAAGTGCTGGACGTACTCTTTTACTGGTTGCAGCACTAAACAAATGCCAGCCAGGCCAGGACACTGTTTTTGGGACCAGTGGAAGCCAAGGCTTAGAGCATGTTGGATTTGCTCAATCATTTCTTCTATTAATTTAACATGTTGAGTTGGGGAGTTGGGGATGAGGTGAAGTGGTAATCATCCAACATCTTGACCTCACCAAAGCTCTTGTCGTGAAATGCAATCAAATCCTCACAGCAATCTAAAATCTAGTAAATATAGAAGAAAGCCTTCCATGGACAGTAGAGATAGTTACTCCAACAAATGCAGGATACAAGTTGTAATATCCTTGCATACAAAGAATATCAGGTGTCCCAATATTTTTGTCCATATAGTGTAAATCTGGCCAGTCAAGCTGTAAAAATGAAGGTGAATAAAAAGTTACTGACAGGCGTTAACACAAGTCTTCACAGGTTGTCCAACTGGGAACCAGAAAGTTTTGTCCTTGGGTTCCACATTGGCCCCACATATGGATGCCCACCAGAATCAGTGAGTGACGGGACCAGGAAAGGTTAAGCATGGGCCCCATCTGGGTTGTACACTGCACATTGGGTCCTAGATGTGACCCATGTGAGATTCGTGTAGGCTGTGACAATAAGGGCTACTTGCGAAACCCAACTAGGTCCCAGGATAAACATATATACAAACTCAGTCAGAGCCCAAGCCCACCTCGAACCCACCGAGCCCAGGTTCCACCCATGTGAACCTGTTGACTGAGCTCTTACTGGATGCAGCACTGAACAAATGCCAGCTAGACCAGGACATCAGGAAGAAGGTACTGCAGTATCCGGTCCAACACGACCAGACTCTGCAATAGCTTCTTCCCCCAAGCCATCAGACTTCTCAACTACCCCTAATTTATTTATTACTCTCTGTCTGCACTGTGTTGTGTTGTCTGTCTGCACTTGTACTGTGTTGCACTTGTGCTCTGTATCCACTGTGTCTATGTTGCACCATGGTCCTGGAGGAACGTTGTTCGTTTCACTGTGTACTCTGTAAGTAGTTAAAATGACAATAAAACCCCACTTGACTTGACTTGACACTGTTCTGGGGACCAGTGGGAGCCAGAACACAGAGCATATTGGATTTGTGCAATAATTTATTCGATGTATTTAACTGCTGCCTGGTTTGTGTGTACTTTACAGTCTGCCTCCTCAGTTTTATACTGAAGCTATGAGACTATGGTAATGGAAAAGAATGGAAACTTAAACCCAATGAGATTTGCAATTGCAGAAAAACTGCATGCCTAAATTATCACACTCTTGCCTCAAACCACATCAAAGGTATATGAATATGAGCTGACATACACTGTATGACATGCTGTTATCGACAAATAATAGTGGTAATCATTTAAGCCCTGCATTTCCTCTGTACTCATTGTCCATTTTTATAAATACCAGCAGTGGCCTTTGAGGTTTTTAGAGAAGTCTAATGATATCCAGAATTTCTGTGATTTTTTTATGTTTATTTAATAGAATCATGATGCCTGTTGTATCTTGCTTTGCTCTTCGAGCACTGTAGTACTACCCATGTTTTGTCTTGAAAGGCCCAAAGTAAAACTGTCCAACTGGGATTATGTTCCTTATTTTCCAGCAATGCGAGCTCTACCACTGGTCAGACCTTCCTGACAAATAAAGCAATCATGTTCTCATTATCAAAGGCTGGGACCATATTACTGTAGTTACCTTCTGGAACTTCTTTATGTCACACAAAAACATTGTACACTATACGGACAAAAGTATTGGGACACCTGCTAATTCGTTGTTTCTTCCAAAATCAAGGGTATTAAACAGTTTATCCTGCTTTTGTTGGAGTAACTGTTCCTACTGTCCAGTGAAGAAGGCTTTCTACTAGATATTGGAGGAGCATTGCTGTGAGGATTTGATTGCATTCAGTGACATTAGCCTTAATAAGGTCATGCATAAAAGATGATATACAGTCACGAAATCATAAAACTATGCAGCAAAGCCCTGTTACACATCACCTTATGATACAGAATCCCTGCACTGCACTTTTAATAGTTTGCATTGTGAAGGTATTTACGCTAAATGAGCCGGGCCGTGCCAATGCTGCGGTAGCGTTGTTGGACGAGCCTGGTGGTCAACTGTGCTCCCGCAGCATTAGTGATGTTGGATTGTCTGTACTGGAAATATAAAGATCATGGATTTTGCAGCACAAAGGTGCTGCAGGTATGGAGCCAATCAATGCATCCCTACGTCAGTAAGCCCTGAATGACTCCATGGCCCCACGTACAGTTAGCTAACCACGCTGGGAAAACTGGGCCCAGTTTGTAAGTGGTTGTAAGCCGAACCGTGTCCTTGTGGAAAAGGGGTGGAAGAGTCACCAAAGCGAATACCCTCGGTGCTCAGAACTGTTACAAAATAAATAAATAAATAAATAAATATATTTACATCATTTTTTTGATCTTCGCATCCAGAGCAACTTAGATTTGAATCTTTTTAGACGTTTTTAGGATGTAGGATGTAGAGGGACTGCCCAGGGACTCTTTTTGGTGCAGTGTGGGCTAGGGAATCAGCCCTAAGACTATTGATATACTTGTTGTTAACTGTGCGTTTGTGTACGTATGATGGCTGTCTGGCGTATCCTGCATCCCTGTGATGTGTCGGTTGTGCACAACACCAGAAATGAACTTTACGCAGATGCAAGGTGCAGTACACCCGAAAACGATAGGGGCAGTGCAGGCACTCAGCAGCATCAAGATGCCGGAAACCTTTGAGGAAGAGTTATTCATTTACCCTGATCTGCAGGATACGTCCTTTCTGTTGCACAATGACAAATATGCTCGTCAGAACAGCTGGTCAGATCAGTATTTTTTGAAAAGTCAATGTTGAAACCTGGTCAATGCTTTCTGGTCTGTCCTCTAGTGGAAGCCTCTAGTAACACGTGTTGCTCATAGGCAAGTATGCAGACGGTTACATTCACGGTGCAGCCAGTTGTCTGCATAAATGCATGGCCAAACAGCAAGCATATCCCTAGCCTTGGTCTGCCATGGGAGGAGTGGTATTACTACACCACTACACCAGTAACAGATCTTCAGTGTCTCTTGGCCGTTTACCTCGATGTCACTTCTAATAGTTTTTGACAGAGAAATAAACTAGTCAGTCTGTGAAGGTTTAAAGTAAGCTCTGAAATCCAGATGCTTTCAAAGCAGTCTGTGGGAGTCCGATACAGGGCGTATCTGCATTATTCCCAGGTCTAATCCTCTAGAATCTGAAGCTGGCAGATGTCCTCACCTTGTGACTCCAAGAACAGAATGCTTCCAAAAGCACGTCAGCGTTTCTCCTCATGGCTCTCACAGGGAGAGAGTGTGTGTGAGTGTGATCGTCTGGCCGGTGCCTCCCCCGGCCATTCTGACACCTTTTCAGATGAACATTCATGCCATAGCTGGGGTGTGTGTGTGTGTGTGTGTGTGTGTGTGTGTGTGCTTGGACTTCCATAGCCTGTTGGAAGGGCTGAGGTCAGTACACTTGTCTACACTTCTTCTTCTAATGATCAGGTTAAAGGAGTTAAAGGTGCAAGCTGATCTTCATCTGCAACATCTGCATCATAAAGCTGACCACCACAGACGTCAGATAATTCTGATGTTTTCCTGTATGTAGTAAAAGCAACAGAAAGCTGTTGACCCAAAACACACTCATAATGGAGGATAATGGGCAGCTGCTTCAGAAATGAGTGTTTGTCTGAACTGACCATACACTACAGATACAGGAAAATTAGATTAGACTCAAACACTGGATGATTATGTTTGGTTTTAACAAGGTAAATAGTATTTACTTACTGTTGTAACAAAGCCTTGTATCTTAAAATGTGACCTTGCAGGAAAAGGGAACATTTACATTTAAGGGCATTTAGCAGACACGTTTATCCAGAGCTACTTATTTCAGCAAACTTCAAACTTCAGCTAGTTTGAATAGACTACAAATTTAAAGATACCTCTAAGTTTAGACTTTACTAAACACAAGGCAGTAAGGTGAGCACTCTACTATTCGCACAACTACTCTCAGAACAGGAGGGTCTTCAGTCTGGGTTTGAAGACATTGAGCGTTGGACTCTGCCATTCGGACACCCAGTGGAAGCTCATTCCACCACTTTGGTGCAGGACAGAAAAAAGCCTGGATGCTTGTTTTCCGTGGATTTTGAGGGATGGCGGGTCGTACTTGAGCCGTACAGTGGGGAAAAAAATTATTTAGTCAGTCACCAATTGTGCAAGTTCCCTCACTTAAAAAAATGAGAGAGGCCTGTAATTGACATCCTCAACTATGAGAGACAAAATGAGAAAAAAAAAATCTGAAAATCACATTGTCTGATTTTTGAAGAATTTATTTGCAAATAATGGTGGAAAATAAGTATTTGGTCAATAACAAAAGTTCATCTCAATACTTTGTTATATATCCTTTGTTGGCAATGACAGAGGTCAAACGTTTTCTGTAGGTCTTCACAAGGTTGGCACACACCGTTGCTGGTATGTTGGCCCATTCCTCCATGCAGATCTCCTCTAGAGCAGTGATGTTTTGGGGCTGTCGGCGGGCAACACAGACTTTCAACTCCCTCCAAAGATTTTCTATGGGGTTGAGATCTGGAGACTGGCTAGGCCACTCCAGGACCTTGAAATGCTTCTTACGAAGCCACTCCTTTGTTGCCCTGGCAGTGTGCTTGGGATCATTGTCATGCTGAAAGACCCAGCCATGTTTCATCTTCAGTGCCCTTGCTGATGGAAGGAGGTTTGCACTCAAAATCTCACAATACATGGCCCCATTCATTCTTTCATGTACACGGACCACGGTCGTCCTAGTACCTTTGCAGAGAAACAGCCTCAAAGCATGATGTTGCCACCCCCATGCTTCATAGTTGATATGGTGTTCTTTAGATGCAACTCAGCATTCACTCTCCTCCAAACACAACCAGTTTTACAAGTTCTACTTTGGTTTCATCTGACCATAAGACATTCTCCCAATACTCTTCTGGAACATCCAAATGCTCTCTAGCAAACTTCAGACGTGCCCGGATATGTACTGGCATAAGCAGGGGAACACGTCTGGCACTGCAAGATCTGAGTCCCTGGCAGCGTAGTGTGTTACTGACGGTAGCCTTTGTAACGGTGGTCCAGCTTTCTGCAGGTCATTCACTAGGTCCCCCCGTGTGGTTCTGGGATTTTTGCTCACCGTTCTTGTGATCATTTTGACCCCATGGGCTGAGATCTTGCGTGGAGCCCCTGATCGAGGGAGATTAGCAGTGGTCTTGTAGGTCTCCCATTTTCTGATTATTGCTCCCACAGTAGATTTCTTCACACCAAGCTGCTGCCTATTGCAGATTCAGTCTTCCCAGCCTGGTGCAGGTCTACAATTTTGTTTCTGGTGTCCTTCGACAGCTCTTTGCTCTTCACCATAGTGGAGTTTGGAGTGTGACTGTTTGAGGTTGTGGGCAGGTGTCTTTATACTGTTAACCAGTTCAAACAGGTCCCATTAATACAGGTAATGAGTGGAGGACAGAGAAGCCTCTTAAAGACGTTACAGGTCTGTGACAGCCAGAAATCTTGCTTGTTTGTAGGTGACCAAATACTTATTTTCCACCATTATTTGCAAATAAATTCTTTAAAAATCAGACAATGTGATTTTCAGATTTTTTTTTCTTATTGTGTCTCTCATAGTTGAGGTCTACCTATGATGTCAATTACAGGCGCCTCTCATTTTTTTAAGTGGGAGAACTTGCACAATTGGTGACTGACTAAATACTTTTTTTCCCCCCACTGTACTTGAAGATCGAAGGGCTCAACAGTGCACAGTAATGAGACGCTGTCTTAATACTTATTAATACTCATTTTCCCATTAAAGTTGTCATTTAGAGCCAATTTTAACATATAGAGACAGTTCATACAACAAATCAAAACAGTACACTATACGGACAAAAGTATTGGGACACCTGCACATTCATTGTTTCTTCCGCAATCAAGGGTATTAAAAAGAGTTGATCCTGCTTTTGTTGGCGTAACTGTCTCCACTGTCCAGAAAAAAAGGCCTTCTACTAGATTTCGGATGAGTATTGCAGTGAGGGCGTTAGTGAGGTCAGGATGTTGGATGATCTCCACCTCGCCAACTCATCCTAAAAGCATAGGATGGAGCACCATCCATCATTCCAGAGGGCACAGTTCCACTGCTCCACTGCTGCGAGGCGTTATACCCCTCTAGCCCTCGCCTGGCATTAGGTATGGATCCAATAGGTTCATGTTTAGCATGTTTAAAAATTAAGGCAGTAGAGCCTTAACTTTAAATGAAGTTTAAGTCCAAATCATTCTGGAGGCTTTCTGTTGGCCCAGTAAAAAATAAAATTTTCGCATAATGTAAAAGGCAGCTTTTAGTGTAAGCCTAGGTTTAATCTGGGCCTGGGTAGATTTTAATCCATAACATTAAAGTGTATAAGCATGATTATCTTCATTTACAGTGGCTCCTGTGGGGTGGATACATTAGGCAGCATGCTGGAGGTGTTGAAGCAGGAAAAATGGACAAGCGTAAGAATCTGAGACACTTTGACAAGAACCAAACTGATGGCCAGACGACTGGGTCAGAATATCAGGCAGGTCTTGTGGGGTGTTCCTGATATGCAGTGGTCAGTACCTACCAAAAATGCTTCAAGGAAGGGCAACCGGTGAGGTGGTGACAAGGTCACGGGCAGCCAGGGTTCATTAATGCCCACCCACCTCACAACTTACACGACTTAATAGGATCTGCTGCTAATGTTTTGGTGCCAGATTCCACAGGGTACCTTCAGAGGTCTTGTGGAGTCCATGCCTCCAGCAGAGCAGTTTTGGAGGCATGAGAGGGACCTACACGATAGTAAGCAGGTGGTTTTAATGTAATGGCTTAAGCTGCACTTTAAAATATTTGTTTTATATATACAATAAAACTTTATTGATGCTGAATGCATTTACTCGTGTTCGTAGGGGTTGTTTACAGCTTAGATATCAAAAGAAGGAAACCTAGGGAATCTGTGACCTTGGGAGACGGCCTTGGTGCTTGCCGTTGATAGGAAATCAGCCCATTCCAGGGTGCAAGTCACATTCCATCACGCTTTAATCTCAAGGTTTTACGCTGGGTGTGCTAGAGCGAGGCGTGGGATCAGAAGAGCCGCCATCATCTCAGGGAGCTCAGTCTCTCATACTATTCAAAATACATTATCTACGAGGCGATAACACTGCGTAACCCTCAGGCATCCTGCAATTCTTCTAATAACAGGATTACTGAAGCTTCTCCAGGACATTCCTCATCTCATTCACCACAGCTTGTAAAAGGAAGTTCGAGCTCAGAAAGCCGAACAAAAATACATAAACAGGTATAAATCATCTCTACTCCAGCCACACGCAGCCAATCACAAACAGCTCAGAGTTTATAAATGCTGATCTTAATGGTGCAGAGTTTGTAAACCTCCCTCCTAAAGCACCTCGAAACCCACAGATTACTGCGTTTCATGAGCATTCCTCTCTGCTTGACTCCATGCTGGCTATATTAGCTGTTTAGGCTTTTGGACAAGCATCCCTGGTAATAAAAACACATGCAGTTCTGATTAGCGAGGGCAGGGATGCGGCCTGAAATGGCCACGGCCGAGCTTTTTCATCCCTTTAAAGCCTGAATCCTCCAGCAATTGCCAGTACATTTTAATTTGATAAAAGTGGAGTGTTTATTGTGTTAACAGCCATTTTTTCTTTAAATATATACACCACACACCATATTTCTCTCATGTCATTTCAAATGTAGAAATCTGTATGTATTTTTCTGGCGTCTGTAGTTCACTAATAAGAAAATGTGCATCTGAGTTCTTAATTTTCTTATTTATGTAACTAATCATTATGTATTTCATTGATTAAACAGCACTGTACTGATGTAAAATATGTTTAGGTATCTAGATATGCTTATATAGTAAAAGTATTTGTAACCTGAACCCAAAATGCATCATTTGTTCGCTTTCTGCTCACAGGTTGAGGTAGAAATGACAAATACTTTCATCTAATGAATGAGTTCGGGGGTGCAGTTGAATGGCATTCCCAATCATTTAATCAGACTTGGCATATCTTGACATATCTTATTAGAAATATAGGCCATGTCGCATAAACCCTGATGACCACAATGGCATAAAATCAGCAACAGTGAAAGTTTTCCCATCTCTACATGTGGTTGGTGGAGCTTAGTGGGTGACAACATCGCAGACTGGGGTTTGCTTTCTTGGTCAGGTAAGCCCACCACACAAACCAATAAGGTGGTGCTGTCTAAATCCTTTCTTTCTGTTGCTAAATGGGTGTACAGGTGTGTTAATTAATCACAATTATTTAAATCTTTAAATCTTCTATATCCTCACTGACATCCTGAAACCTTCTCAAATCCTCCATGTACATGCTTTTAAGTTTCTTACATAATCTAAAAAAGCCAGCTACACTTTACACAGCCCTAGAAAACCCAGCATACACCAATTTAAACCATTTTAGATGAACATGGAATTCATGCTGGTCTACGCTGTTATGTTTTAACATTTTATTTTTACAGTTACTTTGAAAATGCAAGATTTTTCTTTCCCAAAGAAAAAAACATAAAGTTACACATTTCTGTAAAATTGAGCATTTTATGTCAAACCACTTTCTGAACACACTTAGATTCACATTTAACCTCTTGAGACCCTGTGTCCTCATATAGGAATATTAAATTTCTGTTTCTCTGTACCATCATACTTAATGTTTTTAAATATTGATCCTTTGGTCTTATATGAGGACATTGGTTTTGGCAAAACAACTTCCTGAGTTTAGTTTTTATACTTGTTAGGTACTACTAATCCTAAATAGGAGAAATTAAAAATGCACACTAAGCAGAAGTCCGGGTCTCAGGAGGTTAAAGCAGAAAAACAACAAAACTCTGTTGAAGTAAACTTCATTGATGTTCTTTCAGGTGAAAACATCATGGAAACAGAAAAGATGGATATGACAACTGAGCAGAAGCAGTTCTTCCTCTGAAGCCCACACTGCAAAGCCATCAAAATGATGTGCCAATAATAGCTGCTCACAAGAGTCTTCTTAAAAAACATACTAATAAATAACAATCATTCTGAGATACCTGCTTACCTTTAATCTACAGCCCTGCAATAATCAATGCTTTACAATCCTAAGAAGAACATTATTGATATTTAAGGTTTGAGCATGAATTGAACCTCAATTCAGCACCGTCATCATGAACGATGGCAGCATCATTTCCAACAAATGCAGGACTGTGAAGAACAGCCCGTCTCAGCATGTGGGATTCTTCCACTTTTAATGCTATGAGTAATGTCTTTCTCACTCGGAGAGCGGCGACCCGTCTAAGCAGAGCCGCCCTCCCTCAGAGAGTCCACTCTTCCTCCCCTGCAATTTCTTCTCACACGATGGTCCAGTCTCCTGGGTGCCAGATGTGATACATATCTCAAAAATAACAGTTGTTAGAGACGTGTAAGTGTACAGGTGTGCTTCATCCCTGTACGCCCAGAGGCACCTGTACTTACAGGGAATCTATTATCTCAGACAACCACTTCCTGTACTTCAAGTAGAACCGAAAACTCTAAACGCACTTGACTTTGCACATAAACCCATTAGCTGCCCATTAGCTGCCCATTGGCTGCCCATTGGCTGCCCATTGGCTGCCCAATTGTCTGACACTATTAATATCACCACTATTAACTTTCTGTTGTATCTGCTTTGGTAATTTTTATAATTAATGTTTAAATAGTTCTGACCAGAGGAGGACGGGTCGGGTCCCCCTTGTGAGTCTTGGTTCCTCCCAGGGTTTCTTCCTCCAGCTCTGAGGGAGTTTTTCCTTGCCACTGTTGCCGTTGGCTTGCTCACGGGGGTCTTTGACGCTTCATGTTATTTCTTCTTTCTTCTCTGTCTTTGTCGTTTATTAAGTACTAATTATGTAAAGCTGCTTTGTGATGACAACAGTTGTAAAAAGCTATACAAATAAATCTGACTTGACTTGACTATTATAATTGAGTGCAAAATTACTGTGGTATGAGTGGACACATGGTAATCAATCCTAATCTACAAATTCTAGCATAATAATACATTTTAAATGCTGGTTGAAATTATTTTAGATTTTTTTGTTTAATTCTGTATAAATAAACAATATATAACATTTTTTTAAAAATCATAAAAATATAGCTATATGTAATATAAAAATATAATAAAATAAATATAATAAAATACATTTTAATAATAGCACCGTGTCACTCATTGTCAAAAATTAACTTAGCTCATCTTTTTTTTTTTATTAAAATACTTTTTTAAATAAGATTTTCTCTCAGTTTGGTACCACCAATGAACTCACCCATTCATAGCTCCCTCTAGCACTAGCAATGCCCCCAACACTAGGAGGGTAAGGACTCCTCAGATACATGTGAAATCAGCCACCTCCTCTTATTGAACTGACACCGATGCAGCACCGCCGGGCAGCTGACGTGCTTGGCGTAAAGCACCGGGGGTTCCCATCTTCATCTGCACCAGCTAGCAGACGCCTGTGCCGCCCAACATCACGTCAAAAGTGATGAGGGGAGACGGCGCCGTCTACCCAGCCAGTTGTGCTCTCTCAGATTCCGGGTGCTGAAGGCAAAGCACCATGGCTCTGGATCAGACTCATGACCCCTGGGCCATAGTGGTAGTGCATTAGACTGCAGAGTCCAGAATTCCCAATTCCCTCCCATTACCTAGGAGTTCCCCATCATACTATGCCAGCAATACTGAGAGGATAAAGGTCAGCATGTTCTCCCTCCAGGTCACTTTAGCTTCACCACATTTAACAAACGGCTGCTAAACCAACATCCCTAGACAGCTCAACTGCCAGTTCTGTTACATGAGCCAACAGGCGCCTGCACTGGCTAGCATATGGTGAAGTGATGGGGGTACAAGGAGGCCCATCCTACTCAGTTATGATGGCTGGACGGCTGCATCACTCGGGAGCCCCCTATAATAGCCTTCTTTACATCTCACGTTTATCAAAACCATTTACAAACAGTCACTCATGAGTCATTACAGCTCGCTCCATGAGGACCCCAAAGATAAACGGGCGCTAACACAATCTCAGTGGATCATCAGCTGCAGGGTAAACTGCAGAGCAGCTGCTCAGTAGTTGGAATAATCTCACAGTGTGAAAACCCACTGGACAGCAGATGTTCAAGGCTTTTTTCCCCTCCTCTAGTTGCAAATATGTACAAACATCAGGGCAGGAGTGGGGGAACAGCAGCAGCAGAAGGACAGGAAGAGGATGCAACGTTCAGTTCTGTTAAGAGAGAGGAGAGAAAAAGCAGAGCTCGTGCCAGCGATACGTGCTCTCACTCCAGCAGAAGCGAGGAGGTTCTTAATAAGTGGTGGATTTCTCTGGAGAATAGCTGCTCGCTTCTGATCTGCGCCAACCATCATTTAACTTTACCTTGTTTCCTTTGTAGAACACGTCCAATAAACAACCCGCTGCGCCCCTGCTGGTCTCATTGCACAGAGACCCCTGTGGGAGAGATTTAGTGATATTTAGTGAGCCAAACTCAAATAAACGACTGCGTGCCGGAGGGGGTGTGGAGCACAGGCCCTGGCTGGGTTGTGTATAAATCAGTGGCACAGTTATAGTTATATCTGAGAAAAAGGAAGAGGAGAGGAAACACACACCATTTATACACTGCCATAATATGGGTTCATGTAGCTCAATATGTACTGTATAATCTATGTACATCTATGGACAAAAGTATTGGGACACCTGCTCATTCATTGTTTCTTTTAAAATCAAAAGTATTATAAAATAAATCTCTATAACTGTCTCTACTGTCTCTTCCAGGATTAGATTGCATTCAGTGACGAGAGCGTTAGTCTGGATGGATAGTCAGGAGGTCAGGATGTTAGATGATTATCACTCCACCATCCCACTATCATCCCATCCCAGAGAACACAGTTCTTCCACTGCTCCACAGCTCAATGCTGGGGGACTTTATACCCCTCTAACACACGCCTGGCATTAGGCAGCATGGTGCCAATAGGTTCATGATGTTTATCTGCTCCAGAGAGTCATATTCTATTGACAGTACTTCTCTACAAGGACTCAACAAACTGTGTGTGTGCCTTTGCACTTCTGTTTCAGCAATGGGTGCAACCTAAAGTAGCTGAACGCATTTGTTAGAAGGGGCGTCCACAAATATTTGGACATCTAATAATAAGCCCCGTATTTATCATATATGCATGAGTTTTTCTGACAGTACGTTTCCGCTGTAAAGATCAAACTTGCTCTCTTTCTGAAGGTAGATGCTGTACTCTGACATCAGCTGTGGCGAGAGCTACCTGTAGGTCTCGTGATGACATTATAGGATCGCTGGAGGCTTCTTTACACATCTTGTGATCTCTGCTGTTGGGCTGAACTTGCTAGGACGGCCTGATCTCACCATGTTATTAGTTGTTTCACTTGTAAATGGTTTAGTGGACGGTGGAGCGGCTGATTTCTAAATGCTCTGAGATCTTCTTAAACCCCTTCCCAGATTCATCTGCATCTCCAACCTTCTTTCTGAAGGCCCCAGAGAGCTCTTTGGATCTCGCCATGGTGATCTTCACCTCTCACTTCAGCAATGTATCGGGCTTAAAAAGGACAGGCTCCTCCAGAATCCTCTCCAACCATGTTCTGATCATCTGCAGCTGATGATTTTTATTCATTACAAAGTATTTTGTTCTTCGGTTGTATTTCTTCAGTTATATTACTTTGTGAAATATTCAAATGATTAAATTTGTTCAAAACTACAAAAGGTTTCATGGGGTGTCCTAATTTTTTTACACAACAGTGGGAAAACAGGGTCAACCTACAACGGCAGGACATTTCGGTCCTGTAAATGTGCAAAAACAAGTGTGCACACACACAGAGCCAATAAACACAGCTGCACAGTGACTCAACCCCAGAGCATGTCCCTGATTACTGTTACACACTGTACAAGTGTGTGTGTGTGTATGCATGTAAGGAAGGTGACACATTGCCAGGAGATGTACTTCTCTAATCACGTTAGTCAGTTCAGGAGGTCAGTATTTTGATCGCTGTAATGAGCTAAAGACCCGCACTCGCCCACTCAGTTTGAGAAACAGGAGGTAAACAACTCAGCAGCACCTTGAGATGCTTCTAGAAGATCTGTTAGCTTATCATGGATTACAGTGGAGAATGTAAAATATTTCTGGTTATGACAGAAGTGCATGTAGCCTACAAAGCTCATAATTTACCCCCAAACAGTTCTGGGATTTTGAAAAGCACTCCATGAGAAAATCCCTCAGAAGTGGAAGATGGTAAAGTCATTAAGGTCCAAATGGACCCAGATGGTCTGGTTTGGTTTTGTCACAGCATTGAGCGTAGATGAAGTCTCTGTTGTAAAGTCTCTCTTGGACAGCGCAATGCAAAAAGTGAAGCAACAACAATTGTCCAATTCCCTGTGCTAATATTGGCCCATTTTTTTCAACAGAAATCAGTTTTTAACCCCTTACTAGGAAGGCGGGGTTATACTTAGGAATTAAGTGATTGACAGCCTGGACTGGAAGAGACTGGCAGTCTGCAGGATCTACATATCATCCCCCCGGTTCATTACATGGAGTAGTTGAAGTGGACCTTATATGAGCTGTGCTTATTGTGCTGTAAGCTCAATGAAGGCGGTCTGAGACACGCTTGGTCTGGGTCTATCAAATGAGTAGGCGAGTCTGGCTCTGCCTCTGATCTCTACTACACAGGCTCTGGTTGCAGATTTGACAACATGGCAGAGAGTTTTGGCTCCATTTCGACAGAATAGGGAAAGGGACCACGGTTTCTATATGTTTCCTATGGTTGTTGATCTAACAATTTCTGGCTTGGTGTGTTTCTAGCTGTCTGCACTGATTCCGTGTTGTTCAGAGCTAGACAATGCATTGGAGTCCAGGCCAAAGCAGGAGGAGAAGTCACAGGACCTGAACTGTATTAGAGACAATGCCGTTATCAAGCAGTTCTTTATTTAGACTGTACTAAATGTGTACAAGCAGGAGGTCATTAAACCCAGCTACTGGAAGCCTCTGTTTAATGTCATGCAAGGGCTGTGCTATACATGGCTCGTTATGCAATATTATGATACTTATTAATAACAATAACGTGATACAGGCCTTTGCAATACTGATACCTCAGACGACCTCTACTTCATTTTCCTCCTCAAAACAGTCTTTCCAGTGTTTTCCCTGTGGTAATTATTTTACATAAATCAGTTTATTATAAGAAGGCAGGGCTACACCTAGAAATGAAGTGATTGACTTTACAATACTGATACCTCAGTAGGCCAGCATATGCAAATGAGCTTTGTAACAAATAACAGGAATATATATATATATATATATATATATATATATATATATATATATATATATAAACATTTTGGCTGACCTCGATATTGCCACCTGTGTTTACTTGCATGTTTGTTTACAGGAGAATAAATGGCACCAATATTATATTCTGTCATGCTATAACCAGTGCAATGGTTTAAAAAAAATCCAGCATTTCTTTGATTCATATTATTATCATATAGTTATCATATAGTCTCATATAATTGTGTATCATATAATTTACCCAAGCCAATATGGGAAGCATTTTGCACAAATAACTTTACTACCTCACTGGATTCAATATTTATTGCACACTGCATAATTTGCACACTACCCATAATTTATTTATTATTCTTATTATTGTGTTGTGTTGTCTGTCTGCACTTGTACTGTGTTGCACTTGTGTTCTGTATGCACTGTGTCTATGTTGCTCCATGGTCCTGGAGGAACGTTGTTCGTTTCACTGTGTACTCTGTAAGTAGTTGAAATGACAATAAAACCCCACTTGACTTGACTTGTAGTTAGATATAAGCATACATTATATGTACATGGGGAAATATTCTTGTATTCTTGTGTGTGTGTGTATATATATATATATATATATATATATATATATATATATATATATATATATATATATATATATATATATATATATATATATATATAGTGCAACATTTCTGTAAAGGCCAGCTACACAAAACTGTCCGTTTCCATAGAATGACTCATTAATGGGATACAATTGGTTTACTGAGTTAACCAGAACGACCCTAATTCTAAACATCATTTTCCACTGCTAGTATAATTATCAGCTCCTTTTAGGAATGGTTGCATTTCAAAAAACAGTCACCTCTAAGCATCCCCTTTGTCCCAACTGCTGTGAGCAACACCAGTTCATGTCTCATACTCCAGCACCAGACACTTGCACATGTAAACAGACATGCCCCGCCGTGCTCTCTGCCGGACCTTTTACCCCTGCTGTTTATAAACCCGGGTGGCAAACGAGTGACGAAATGTGCGGCACGTCAGGGGACAGGGCGTAAATCAGGAACTGTTTACTTTCCTCGCAGACTTCTGAGGAGGGAAAAAGGCATTAATCAGCACAGTCCCCAGCTTTCAGCGGCCTTCCGCAGGGCCTCCAATCACGCCTGCTGTCAGGAACACGAATGTGAATAATCGGCTACTATCAAACTCTCTCAGGGTCAAGAAACCCGCAAAGATCCCACCTTTCCGCTGCAGAGAGGCTTCAGGAGAGAGCACAGCTTTTCAGACCATTCCAGAACAACAAGATCTCCTCAGGAGAGCAAATAAATAATCAGGCTAAGATCCGAAAAGTCAAAGCATGAGTCGAACAGAATTTAGAGGCCTTCAGAGTAGGTGTAAGGATTTTCTCCTACAGGTAGAGCTTATTGTAAAAACACACGTTGGCCTCGGCTCCGGAATTAATCACAAGGTCCATGAAAATGTTAGACAGAGCTTCTCAATAACAGGAGATGAATTCCAGGAGACGGTCGTAAAGAGTAAATGTGGGGGTGAGTGATCCTGCTGAACTGAACAGGGGGCGATCAACTGAAGAGAACACTGCAGATTAACGGTTTGGAAAGAATGGGAGTGTGCTCCATCACTAAGCAGAAAGCCAAACTGAAAGTGCAAGGCAAGTTCTCATTTACAAGAGGAATGAGAGTCAGCCGAAAATATGAGATTAGCTTTGAGAGTGAAAGTAAGACAGCAGGGATAAATGATGTAGCTCAACATGCAGGGGCTCAACATGCAGGGGCTCAACATGCAGGGGCTCAACATGCAGGGGCTCAACATGCAGGGGCTCAACATGCAGGGGCTCAACATGCAGGGGCTCACTGTGCAAATTTCTTGGGTTTTTGAACCCCACTCTACAACAAGCACCACACCACCCAACAAGACTCTAGACTGAATATCTTTATCAAAATAAGGGCTAAACTGTGATATTTTTACATGTGGGCGTATTTGGGCTCCATTCTTCTATATATTAATAGAGAAAGGAAAGCTCCAACTAGAGATCCGTACAATTACCCTACCACTAAACCCCTGCTGCATTCAAGCCAGAGGTCTAGAGTGAGTTAACATGAGCAGAACTGCTGTCGGTGAGAGTCGGATAAAGAGACCCCAGAGAAGGCCCAAGGTCAGGGGTTACAGGTCATCCTCTAGACAGCAGGAGGTGGCTGACCTGACGTCCTGCATTCGAGAAGACTCATCCAATCAGCCAATTCATCCAGCCAATGCATTACTTCAACAGTGTAATTAATGATTAAGACTTACTGTTGCTCCGACAGCAACGACAGGCCGGCAATAAACACCTCCACAGCTCTGCGAACACTGCTCTGAGTGGCTTACTCAGCCTGCAGAGTGGAGCAGAGTGGAGCTCCAACCTTCCTTCATCAAACACATCTGATCCACCTCATCAAACAGGTCACGACCGTGGGACAGAGGGCCGTGTGTTAAAGGAGTAATGGAACACTCCCACCTAAATCCAATTTACACAATCACATTTTCCTCAGTGTTAGACCTTAACCTTAGTGAGGGCCGTACATCCTCTCGGACAGGTTTTTAGGGTTTTTTGTGAGGCGGTCAAAATAAATTCTAAATTGCATTAAAAATGTCCAGGATATCACATTTAATTTACGTCAGTGCTTCTGAAGTTGCCACACCTAGTCTATATTTACCTGCATCTACAAGCAGCAATCGGTCAAACTGCTTTCCAGAGAGAGAAACAGAGAGAGTAGGAGCAGCACATGTATGTATGTATGTATGTATGTATATATATACACACACACACACACACACACACACACACACACACACACACACACACATATATATATATATATACATATTCCTGAAATTGAACGTCACTCCTCCTCTGCTCCAGTATATTATTAAATGTTGGCTCACGTCCCAAATCATCCTGTCTCTGCTCTGTAACTCCCCCTCCTTTAATCAGTTTTAAGGCTAAGGTTCTAACGGCTCAACTCAGTGCATCTTTACCTGCAGATCTCAATAAACACATTCTAGTAATTGGGTCTCTGTAGGTGCCTTCACATCACCAAAAAACAGGGGATTACAGTAAGACTGGAGATTTATAGCCCTGAGCCCGACTCGAGCCCTGAGCTCTCAGACATCTTTTATCCCTCACTTTTAACAGCCTGAACTAAGCCCATCATACCCAAAGAAGGACTCGTTTTAAGAAATGCGATTCTCAGACTTCTGCACGGGGTTCAGAGGAATGACTTTGACTGTTGGAGGGACCTGAAGTGGAACAAAGCCAGGATTCCTGTGCTGCCTCACAACAGAAGATAATCAGAAAACAGAAAAGTGATCGTATTAGACTTCAAAGAAAGGATAAACACTAGTTTTGTGGCCAAAATAATGGCAACACTCAACAAACTTAAGTTTGAAATGTATGTTCAGTTTAATTGAGGGCAATCATGGTCCAAAGGTTAGAGAAACAGACTTGGGCCCAAGAGATCGCTGGCTCGATTCCCAGGACCACCATCAATGTGGACCCTAGAAAGGATCCCAGCCCTCTGCTGCTCCCTGGCCGCTGTGTGTGTGTGTGTGTGTGTGTGTGTGTGTGTGTGTGTGTGTGTACTCATTGTGACAGATGGGTTAAATGTGGAGGTTAAATTCTGTAGTATTGCTGGTGCTACAGTGAGCTATGCTCTTTATCTTTTATCTTTAATATATTAATATTAATTAAATATTAATATAATTAATTAAATTATTCAATAAATCAACAGTAGTATTGATAATTATACAAAGTAAATCAAATATACTAGTCCTGTGCACAGGGGTACATCTGGGTGCCTGAGGTTGTGGGTTCAAGCCCAAAATCTGTTACTCAGCACCTCCAAACTGGAGGGCCAAAATGGGCCAAAAACTAAATACGCGCCAAATGTTTGTGGACACCGCTTCTATAAATGCATTCAGCTACTTTCAGTTGCGCCCATTGCCGATACAGATGTGCAAATGCACACAGACACAGTTTGTGGAGATCTGTAGAGAAGTATTGCCAATAGAATAGGACTCTCTAGAGCAGATAAACACGACTCTATTGGCACCATGCTGCTTAATGCTGATTTAAGGGGGAATAAAGGCCTCCGGAATTGAGCACGGATGCATTACGTTACATTTACAGCATTTAGCAGAGGCTCTTATCCAGAGCGACTTACGAAAGTCGATATGCTCGATATGTCTTGCACAGAAGCTGTTTTTGATGCACATCAGTTTTCCTGAAAGCAGAATACTCCCACACACACCATGTGCTGTCCATCTTTGGTAGCAAGACGTCCACCGGACCTCAGGCATCACTCTCTCGCTCAGATGAATCTTGTGCACTAACAAGCATCTAGCTGTTTGTTAATGAATGGCTGTGCATCTTCGTCACGCTCGGCATGTGCGTGACTGGTGGCTTCTGATTGGTCATCAGCAGGAGGTTCACGTGTTCATTTGTATTAGGTGTTTTTTTTCTTGTAAAACTTGCAGGTTGTTGACTTTCAAATTGGAAGAGGAGAGGAAGGGTGTCCTACGGGGAGGGCGTCTTAACTATTGGCTGCTGGTGCATGGTGACATGCAGGTTGTTGACTTTCAGATTGGGAGAGGGAGGGTGTCCTACACGGGGAGGGTGTCTCAACTATTGGTTAACATTATTTGGCCCCAATTGCTGGTGCATGGTGACATGCAGGTTGTTGACTTTCAGATTGGGAGGGGTGTCCTACAGGGAGGGGT
Source organism: Salminus brasiliensis (assembly GCF_030463535.1). Classification (NCBI taxonomy): domain Eukaryota; kingdom Metazoa; phylum Chordata; class Actinopteri; order Characiformes; family Bryconidae; genus Salminus; species Salminus brasiliensis. The sequence goes on from NC_132902.1 coordinate 22,986,748, forward strand.
GTCCTACAGGGAGGGGTGTCCTACAGGGAGGGGTGTCTGAACAAGCTGAGTGTTCTAAATAATATATGTGGATGGTGGGAGAAGAAGGTAAAAAGCAATTCTATTGGTTAACATTATTTGACAACGAAATCTGACAACGCTTGTAGCGATGGTAAAAGCCCTACTTTTAAATGGAAGCTCACAGAAAGACAAGACATTCGTCTCTTAAAAGTCCTCGAGGTCACCAAGGACATCGACTAACGAGGTGTACAAAGGCCCATTTTGACTTCAGGCAGGCTGGAGATTCACGGAATTAGACAAAACTGGCAATTACACATTAGAAAAAGAGAAAGCCACGCTTGGCCATGTGCTCGGCCTGCTAATGGTTTATGAGAATACCAGAGTCGGCAAGTGTAAACAGCGCGCTTGTACCCTGCCTGTCCCCTCCGCTCGGTGTACCATGTTATTACTGGGTTACCTGTGTTTTCAAATCCATTATCTGAGGTTCTGTATCACACAGTTAATAACAGCCTTGCCGAGGCATCTCTCCACATTCGGGGGAATGGCACGCACTCCGCCGCCTTTGAAGCCGACCAACAGATTTTCCACTGTGGATGAGAGCATGTGAGAGCGACAAATAAAAAAAACAATAAAAAAAGAGTGAAAGCATATAAATGCAAACAGGCAGAGAGGACAGTGTGACCACCACAGAGAAAACCTCAAAGGAAAGGACGGAACTCACTGAATTAAACTGTGCTGACCATAAAAGAGCTTTTCCTGCCCAGTCCATGGAATCATTGTACACATTTCACAGTGCGTAAACTATGTAATGTAAGCAACGTGTATTTCAGCACTGGGAATGGAAAAGGGCCACGTTATTGACAGAAAGGAATTTTCATCTCCCAGTAAGACTGCAGTAATTAAGAGCGGGACGGAAAGCATTAGCAGGGTCGTGAATATGTGGCCTGTGCATCTTTGCTGCACTGTTTGATTGAAACATCATGTAACAACAAGCTCAGCATGAACAGGCTGGTTTACAGGACTGCCCACCAGTGCTGCTCACTGACCGCGCTCGGCCCTCAGCAGCCACAGGCATCTCACTGTCTCCATCTAGTGGGAAAAACAGGCCAACAGTGAAAACTAACTGCACTGAGGTCACGAGGGCATGGTGGCGCTACGGGTACACGGTAGAAACAGAAAGGATACTTGAGGCATCTTTTGGGGTTCCTCAGCTTGCCAGACTGGTGGGACCCCTTAAGGAGCCTTTGAGGAATCTTTTTAAACGTGGTTTACAAGATTCCTTTGCATTTACTACAGTCCGTGTGTGTGTGTGTGTGTGTGTGTGTGTGTGTGTGTCGCAGAGCTCCAGGGCCTAGGGTTTGTGGATTCGAGCCTCGCTGTAAGGAGCTTGTTGTGTTCTCCACATGTCGGCGTGGGTTTCCCCCCAGGTACTCTGGTATCCTCCCACCTCCCAAAAACACACGTACACTCTGAGTAATGCTAGAACAACCATTTTTGGTTCCATAAAGAACCAAAAGGTGTTTGTAAGAGAGATGTTTAAGTGTGTAGAACGTTTGTAATAGGGAACCTTCAATAGGGAATCAAGTGAAAGGTTCTCGATTACAAGCATGGTTCTTTGAGTGATGCCGCTGAAGAACCACTTTAGGTTCCATGAACAAACCAAGAAGTTTGAGGGTGAAGAACATTTCAATTGGTGAAGAACCTTCACATCAGTACAAAGGTTCTCTATTACAAGCACAGTTCTTTAAGCGGTGCCATGGAAGAACCAAAAGAAGAACCTTTACATAAGAAGCGCTGGTTCTTAAAACATTCTACAGGTTCTTCACACTCCCACTTCTCTTCTACAAACTTGCCTCTTAACGGTTCTTCTATGCTATCGCTCAAAGAATCCTATGTAGCATCTTAATTATTCGGAGTGTGAGTGAACGGTTGAGTGTGGTACCCTGCAGTGGAATGGCACCATATCCACAAGGTATTCCTGTCTTGCGCTCAGTGATTCCAGGCAAGATCCGGCCCCAGCGCGAGCCTGACCAGAAGGAAACAGATAAAGAGGATGGATTAAATGCATTGAGATGATCATCATGTAAAATGAAGAACTGGGGGCTTCGAGTGGCTCAGCAGTCCAACACGTTACCACTATGGTCTGGAGGTCGCCAGTTTGAATCCCGAGCCAAACTTGTCCACTAGAGTTTGAATGAAGCCGTGCCACTGTGCCACATCCGCAGCCAGAGTCCGAGTGGCCGTTCTCTCTCTGGGTGGGTAGATGTCGCTCTCTTCCCTCAACCTTCTTAAACGATGTTGGCCAGCACAGGAGTCTCTAAGCTGGTGCGGTGGAGCTGGAGACCCGGTTCTTTCCTCTGATGCCACATTAGTGGCACTGTTGGGAGCATTGCTAGTGCTGGGGGGAGCTATGAAGAGGTGGGTTAATTGGCAGCACCAAATTGGGGGGAAAAAGGGAAAGATTTGACAAAATTATTTATTTAAAATAATAATAAAATAAAAAAGAAAAGCAGGAAAAAAAGAGCTAAATTGGAAAATTGAAAAAGATAAACAACGCTGAAGACTGAGAGACGATAAAGAGTTTTATTGTTTATATTAAATCAAAAGATAAGCACTATAATAACATAGGTCACAAACCAAAAGCCTTGTGGTGTAGTAATATTTTAATATCTGAAAAAGAAAGGTTTAAAATGGCATTACAAAAAAGTAGTAACACTAGTGAACAAGAAACATTCTTTAAATAATAATAATAACTGTACATTTTTTAAAAGGTGACTAAAAAAACAGAAAAAAAAACAAAACAAAACAAAAAATCCACAGAAAAAGGACTTAAACTGTTTCTACAAAAACAAAATACACCATCACTAGTATCTGTAATATAGATCAGAATAAAAAAAAAAAAGCAAAACCAAACAAGCCAAAAATAAAAGCAACATTTTTAGCACAGGGCTTGGAATCAGGACAGGAAAAATAATACAAATAAAATCACAGTACAATCAGAGGGACAGCAAGAGGTCAAAGCCCAGAGAGAGAGAGAGAGAGAGAGAGAGAGAGAGAGAGAGAGAGAGAGAGAGAGAGAGAGAGAGAGAGAGAGAGAGAGAGAGAGAGAGAGAGAGAGAGGGTGAGAGAGAGAGAGAGAGAGTGAGTAAGAGCGTAAGAGAGAGAGTGAGAGAGAGAGTGAGAATAAGGCAGCAGAAGACGAGACGTCTTCCAAGAAGGGGGCGCAGAGGGAGCACAGAGAACAGCCTGCATGTGACTCCATTACAGCTGGAGCTCAATCGTAAACTGTCCAGTAGATAAAGCTGGTCTTAGACCAAGCAGTTCAGGACTGAATGCTCTCCTGAACTGCCAGCATCCACGTTCGTGTGCACACACACACACATACACACACACACACACATACACTGAACACAAAGTCAAACATGAAACAGGAAGAACAAAGAAGATTAAGGGAGTAGGAAAGTCATACGAAACAAAAAAAAAGATGCTATGCTAACAGGATGCAGCAGAAACATGCTCCATAACCCCTGACCTCACAGCTGCATCTTCGCCCTCCATAGAGGTAAAAATCTTAAACACAAGCGTCAGTAAATGCTGTTAATACAAGTACAAACCATTAGTAAAAAAAATAAAATAAAAACAAACAAAAAACACCACATCTTCAACTGCAGAGTGCCGATCTAATCTCTGTTTTTGCTTCTTTTTTTTGCTCACAGTAACCCTTTAAAACACACTCTCAAGTCTCTCCCCTTCTGCGCCCCCTTCGCTCGAGTGCGTGGACCACAGAGTGTTGATTAAGAAAGTGTGGTCATGGTATACACGACATTGCCACTGCCTAATGAACTAAAGCAAGGATGGAAACACTTCCAACTAAAGTACTGATCTGATTTTTTCTATTTTTATACATTTACCATAAAGAACTGGGTCTTTAAAGGAGCATTAGCCGATATTCTCTCCCTTTTCTCACGAAATCAAAACACGCAGATCATAAAATATGTAGATCATAACAGAATAATTATTATTTTAGCAATGGTTTACACTGATTTCCTGTTAGTCTGTATGGGAATTAAAGCAGCATTATGGAGAATTGCCATTTTGCCCCTGGGCTCCCCCTACAGGTGGAGAGTGTAGTTCACTTTTGCTCCACTGCAATGATGACTTGCATTTTAAAAGATGAGATAAACAGAACCAGCAACTGAAAGTGAAAGAAGCGTGTGGCGTGAGGCAGGACTCCACATGGTTATGACTCGGGTTACGCAGTGTTACAAAGTTTTTGGAAGCGTTATTCAGCCCGTCTTACTGAAGTTACATAGTGCAGTTAGAAGTGTCCCAAGCCAGGTGTAGCAACGGCAGAGACGATACTCTTCCTTTTACAATCAGTGGCACTTTAGAATAATGTTGAAGCTGCTATTTTAAGGTGAAAATGCTACATAATGCTGCTTTAACACTGGAAGTGCTTTTCCAAAATGGACAGAATTACTATGCACTAAGGGATGAAGTAAGGTGTATAAGCGCTGTAAATCTGTATAACTCACTGAACACTACATAATGAATGAAGCAGATAATTATCACTTACAGAGCTGAGTAAAGTAAAGTTATGGCTGAACCTCCTGCTATAAAAATCGCAAGCTGCAGCTACTGCAGCAACTCCCCAACACAGGTAGTGACCGATAAACTCATGGGAGCTATTCTAAGCCAAAATCTAAGTGTTTATAGGTTTATATTTTTACTATCAAGAAGCTGAATGTTGAAATGGGCAGCATCACATATCAGGCTAAATTGCTAAAATCAGACAGGGGTGTGCGTGGTGAGCATGTGGTTGGTGTGGCGTAACAGATAACACCACTATCTGCCAGTGAGCTATTACACCATGGGGAAGATGGAGGGTTCAATTCCCAGTCTGGGTGACCGTATGCTGTGCTACACTAATAAGAGTCCTTGGGCAAGACTCCGAACACTATGTTGGCCCACATCTGTAATACGAGTAACCTTATAAGTCGCTCTGGATAAGAGGGTCAGCTAAATGCCACAAATGTAAATGATTAGATAAAAAAAAGATTTTAGGGGCATGCTTTGTGTTCATGGCAGAGAATGAAAGACTCTAATGTTGCATTTCTTGAATGTTGACTAATGCTCCTTTAAAGTGAGATTTTAAAGTAATAACATTACTGATATGCAACATGCCACGACTGAAAATGCATTCCTGAGCAACATTAATGCACTACAGTTTCATTAGAAACTATTTTTGGTCATTGGGGTCTACGACATAAAGAAACAAAACACAAAAAACAAAACACAATTAATAAAACAACAAAAAAAAGAAAAACGAGTTCCAAAGTGCATCCGTTCCAAAGGCGTACACAGTGTGCAAAATGACAGTGGGCAGAAACTGATGGCCAAAGTGGGGACAGAATTTACCTCACAAGTCTAAATGGGTAAGCTTTGTTCCAATGATCAGTGCAAACTTTGAAACCAGCAAATAAAGCAATGGCTAATGTATACCATGTCCACTATTAAACATCTTGACCACAGAGCAAATCCAGGCCAAACATCTAAACAGTCACCACAAACGACACACCCATAGAAAATTCAGAGCGAAACAGATCAACAAATAAACAAAAACATACAACACAAATTACAAGTCAGTATAAAATGTAGAATAAGAGAATTATATATATATATATATTAATTACAGACACATACAAGTAAAATAGTTCCTTTCTCATGGACTAAGTTATTCCAGCCATGTGAATTACTCCGATGCTGAATTCTGCATAGCCATAGCATGAGGAGGGCTTCCATTCACTTCCAACTGACTGGACCAATAAAGGATACAAATATATTCTTTTATTTATTTTTTTTTACCAAAACCATAAAAATTTCAACTTCTACTTATACATTTTAGTTCTTAAACTTTTTGTAAACAGTTTTCCCTTTTTTCGGCTTTAAAAATACATTCTAGTCAGACTGAAATTATGAGGCATATATAATTTGTGACAAACGTCTCTCATAATCTTTTCAATAATAAAAAAAATATTCAAGGAAAATGAAAAGAATGTTCTGTACAGAAACGACTGATCCCCTCAGCTCTCCACTGCTAAAACGTATAGGGGATTTTGACATGCATCTTTTGACATCTGAAGGGCTTTTAGCTTGTCCTATGATTTAAGCTCATCTACAGCCACTAAAGCAACCACTTACTGGTCTAGCATGCGCGCACACACACACACACACAGAGACACACACACACAGACATGTCTCTCTTTGGTCAGGATATTAGCCATGTATGTGTTAAAATTTCAAATCATGCATCAAAAAGGGGGAGGGGAGGAACAGGGAGGAGAGCAGAAAACAGAAGGGTTGGGGAGGAGGGTGGAAAAGAGGGTACAGGAGGTTATGAGGAGATGAGAGTGTAAAAAAGGGGAGATATTAGGGTGTAAAAAAAAAGGGTATGGGAAGGGGTGAGGGTGGAAAAAAGGGGAGGGTAAGAGGGTGGGGGAATGGGTACAGATGAGAGATGAGGGTGGATAAGAGAGGTTAGAGAGGATACAAGGGTCAAAATCAGGGGAGCAAAGTGGAAAAGAATGGAGGGGAGGAGATGAGGGCAGAAATCTGAGTAAGGAAGGGAAGGAGGCTGGAAAAGAGTGTTGGGATTGAAAGCAGAAAAGTGCAGAAGAGAAGAGAGGAGGGTGGAAAAGAAGGAAATGAGAGGGATGAGATGATTAGAAGGGTGCAGACAAGAGAAGGGCAGGAGAGGAGCAGAGAAGTGGAGGGGAGGGGAGGGCAAAAGGGCAGATTGGAGGGGAGCAACTTGAGCGATCTTGCTGGTGCACGAGACTGAAGCATGTGGCGCATCAATATGAGCTGGGAGCAGGCAGGCTGCTGACTCCTTCTGTTCCGTAACACACCATACTGTTGTGTATTCTCTCTCTACATAATCACACCCTGCAGTGAGGGCTCCAGGGGCTGCAGCTATGTGGCACACAATCAGCCAAACCTTCGTCCTGCTTTTCATGAATCTGACGCAAAATACAACTTTATGAGAACATCCAAAAATGGTGACATTCTTTTGGTTACAGCGATTCGGTGGGGACCAGGACAGTCAGGTCTGTAGCTGCACCCTTCCGACAGTGCCGATAGTGTCTGGTGTCTTGATTGTCACATTGCCGTGCATGGATTTACAATCGCTTTGATGCAAATTTGCTTGTGTTGGGTGGGTTCACTTCCTAGCCGCAGTCTTGAACCGCTGCAACGGGCAGGTCAGCAACAACTAAGGCTTTGGAAAAAAATAACCACAGTGATGCTGGTGACGCTCCTGAAAGGTCATTTTGCAACCAAAAAAAAAAAAAAGACTGCTCACACATTCACCAAGCTTTGATATTTAGAATCAATTCAGAATCAGAGTCTTGGGGACCTTCAGTAATCCCCAGTCGGGCCTTCAACAGACGTTACATATGGCACAGATTAAGCTTGGTCTAAATGACACGGTCAGTGAGGATTTCCCATTGAAAGTCCTTGCTGGAAGTCTAGGACCAGGCTTACTCTGGGTGTGGCAAATGATTGAGTGAAGCATTCAGATTGACTTTGCACGTCTCTCCCCCCTTTGAGCTCTCGGCTCAGCGTGAGCATCATAATCATCACCGTCTCGAGCGGCAGATGGAGAACGCAGAGTGAGAATGGCCCCTGAGAGACGCCGCTTGTAAGCCAGTCGCAGTAATTGGCTCGTCAGTCATTATACATTAAGATGTAGTGTCTGTGTATTTCATGAATGTACAAAATTAAAATGCAAAAAAGGCTTTACCTACAAGCATGTGTGTAAAAAGCAGGGTGGGGTGCTGCTGCTGGAGTTTCGTGCATGTGGATGAGCTGCTTCTCATGCGGATGTGTTGTTGAAAGAGAGAGAAAGAAAAAAAAAAAAAAAAAAAAAAAAAAAAAAAAAAAAAAAAAACAGGGGGAGAGACACTGGGTGAGTATGAATATGTGGGCCCAAACGCGGCTCTTCAGAGTCTGTCGCTGCGAAAGCTGTCCTCCACTGAGGGGTCTGGCAGAACCATGTCGGGGTCACTCAGCATGCTCAGTCCATCCAAGCTGAGAGGCTCAATGCGAAGCTCGTCCTCCAGGGGGAAAACTCCCTCCGAATCGAAACACTCTGGAACTGACGATAACACGCTGCTGATGTCCTTAGACAGGCTGGGGTTTGAGTCATCTGAAAGAGGGGAGAAAGATAATAATACTTATTTGTTTATTTATTTTCAATTGTATTGGAGAAAGAAGATCGTTGGGTGTTAAAAAAAAGATGATTACTAATGGATTTTGAATTGTAGACGTGAAATATATATTCACGCTACTCAAAATGCATGTTAATTCCAGGTGTAAACAGGCTCATGGTGTCATAAAATGGTTACTGAAAGTACAAATAAGTGTTTTATGAGTGAAAGTACAGTGTTTAACAATCTCTACTAATATATATATATATTAATGTGATTTTACTGGACAATATTAATGTAACTAGTAATCAAATCAAATTCAATCAAAGCCAATATTTAAACACACTATGGTAAGAAATGGCAAAAATATAATGTCACAATATGCACATACACAGCTTAGCCTGTCCTATCGGAGTTATGTGGCTGTATTATCTATGAAAACACAAAGATCAGATGGGTATTGGCCAATACGCAACACTGAGGTTGTGAAGCTGAATGAATCACAGAGCAAAAAAACCTGAAGTGGGACATCCCCGCTTTAAATGGTAGTGAAGAAACAGTTACACATAAGGAAGTAAAACGCAGAAAAAAGCCTGAGTAAGACCGAGAACTGAAAACTGCTGGCACCAGATTTTTGATTTTGCCGACTGTTAGGTCAACCGTTCAGTTTCGCTCAGTGACTCCCAGCACATACCGCACCTGTGAGAATGATGTTGGGCACTCCACCTCCACAGTTAGAGTACAACATGTTGGGCTTCATCGACAGAGGGTCCTGCAGGTTGCCATGACTACCACCCAGGCCCATAAGGGACGCTTGAGAGCAGTAAAGGTTAGAGGATGGGTCAAATCCTCCGGCCACAGAGCTCATGGCATGCTCCAACGCGCTGTACTGGTCCTGCAGCAGGAGTTGGAAAAGAGGAAAACAAACAGGCAATCAAAAGACTTCAACCCCCCCTTACTCCTGTAACATCATCAGCGCTGCTGGTGCCAGAAGGAACAGAAGCAGCACCCTTGTTAATCATCTCTGCTTAAGGATATGGAGTGAAAACAGCCGTTGAAAATAAGACTATGCAAATGAGCATGAGAACCCATTTGGGCGAGAACGAGCCAATATGTACTGCCTAGTTATTGCTTAATATTGCAAACTATTTTTCTTTCCAATGAATGCATTCAGCTACAGTATGTTGCACGCACTGCTGACAGGGAGATGCAACATCCCTGCAGAGAGGTACTGCCAAAAGAATAGGACTCTCAGGAGCACATAAACATGAAACTATTGGCACCCTGCTGCCTAATGCCAGGAAAGGGCAAAAGGGGTATAAACCCCCAGCATTGAGCTGTGGAGCAGTGGAACTGGAGTGTTGTATGGAATGATGGATGGTGCTCCATCCAATACTTTTGGGATAATCTGGGGGTGAAGTGGGGTGGTAACCTTACTAACACTCTTTTTGCTGAATGCAATCAAATCCTCACAGCTCCTCCAAAATCTAGCAGAAAGCCTTCTAAAGATGCTGCTGATACTGAAGGTGGATGTACTCTCAATGATAATGCGAAGGCCACCAACCCAATGCTGATGTGATTGTTGCAGCTGAAGACGGCCTGAAGAACTGAGGCTGTTCATAATTTCATAATTTCAACACAAATTGTAGCAAAATTGATCAGCAATTATGATTGTTGGGCCCAAACCAATTACTGATCCTTCCAGCAGATGTTCACCATGCTTTAACAAGGATCTTCCACTCATCTAACGACCATCCTGTGAAAACCAAGTCTATTCATTCGATGACGCAGGAGCGATGTGAATCACTCATTTACACCATACTTTCACTATACTATCTACACCTGTGCGAATGTGAACCTGTAAACACAACAGGTACTGAGGAGAGTTATAAATAAACTTGTCAAGCCTAATGGTGTGGGTATTAGCATGCCTTGATAAAGTAAGACAAGGAATTGAGGGGCATTTATGGTCTGTGAGATATCTTGACAACAACCTTTGTTCTTACCTGATATGAGGGACACTTGGACTGGCGACCAGAGAATTGTGGATCCATGAATGGATCGTTGCAGAATGCGCCCATGTTGTTTGGCTTTAAAGAAACAAACAGAGCAAGTCAACTGTTAGATTGTATTGTACATAAATACAATAAATGGACAAAAGTATTGGGACACACCTCTTAATCTCTGAGTTCAGGGGTTTAACTCAGTCCCATTGCCACAGGTGTACAACATTATGTCCCTAGCCATGCAGTCTGCCTCTCTTACACACATAAGTGAAAGAATGGGAGGTTCTAAAGAGCTCACTGAACTCCAGAGTGGTTCTGTAATAGGATGTCACTGTCGCAACAACAAGTCAGCTGGTGAAATTTCTTCCCTTTTAGATATTCCACCATCAGCTGAGAGTGGTATTGTTAAAAAGAGGAAGCAAACTCAGCCATAAAGTTAAACACAACTTGTATCCTGATTTAAAGTTGTTCCATCTTTAGCATGTAGCATTTAATGTAAAAAAAGGCTGATTTCATGATTTCTGTCAAAACATTCAAATCAAATTTAGTTCGAAAGCGTTTTTCACAACAAATATAGTCACAAAGCTTATCAGAGCTGTACGGGGATCCGGGTCCAAGCCTCCTTTGATCAAGCCCAGGGATTTGACAGCATTTAGCAACAAGAGCGTTAGTGAGGTGAGGATGTTGGATGATCACCACCCCACCTCATCATCCCCAACTCCCCACCTCATCCCAAAAGTATTGGATGGAGCACCACCATCATTCCAGAGTACACAGTTCATCTGCTCTACATGCTGGGGGGCTTTATACCCCTCTAGACTACACCTGGTGTTAGGCATGGTGCCAAAAGGTTCATGTTTATCTCCTCCAGAGAGTCCTATTCTATTGGCAATACCTCTCTGCAGGGACTAGAAAAGCTGTTTGTGTGCATTTGCATATCTTAATGTAGCTGAATGCATTCATTAGAAGGTGTGTCCACAAACATTTGGACATAACGTATGCGTTCACACAGACACACACACAAAAAAAAAACTAAAAACATTTGTTTTTTTGTTGTTACAGCACCTATTACTTTTAGTACTTTTTAAAACGTATTATTCTTTTTCTGTTTATTGTTTAGTGTATTTTTCTCTCTTAGTGTAAAATCTCTGTTTGTTTGTAACATGTTACAAGTAAAATTCCTTGTATGTGTAACATACTTGGCAAAATAAAGAGATTCTGATAATACAAAAATACATAATGTAAATATTATAAAAACAAAAATATATAAACATATATTATATAATATTTATAATATATAAAATTTGAAAAGTACTTTTTCAAAGACCCAAAGATGCTGCTGATTACAACTGTAAGGACAATGGAAATGACAAAACATCAGAAAACCACACAGATGAGGAAATGAGCACAGAGGAGGAAATGATGAGACAGAGGAAGGCTGTATGTGAGAGAAATTGAGTGTTTTTAAAGGTTGAATTTGAACAGAGAGAGAGAGAGCTTGACTGTTAAAGTTGTGGTGGGACAGAGTTCCAGAGGCGCGGAGCAAGTCTGGCGAAGATCACCAAAGCCACAGAAGTTGGAAGAGAGAATGGTAAGCAGTGTGCGTAGGTATGTGAGGCTGAAGAAGGTTAAAGGTAAACACCACTTTTTTATATTCGATGATTCCAGTCTTTAAATCCCAGTTCGATAAGTTCAAACAGGTACTTACAGCTCCAGAGTTGAAGTCCAGGTGTACATTCTGTAAAGGAGAAACAGGCGGCTGATGCTGTTGCTGTTGTTGTTGCCCTCCCTGAGGTTGGCGCTGTTGCCCCACAGCATGCTGAGAGCCCTGTGGCATGGATGGATGGGACTGAGGCGGCTGCTGTTGTAAGGACTGCTGGGACTGCTGGTAGAGTGGGTAGGGAGGAGGTGGCTCCATTGGTAGGTTGCTGGTGTCCAAGGCAACCCCCTGTCAAGACAGAGAAAGAGAGAGGGAGCGCGCGAGTGAGGAAGCACAAAAAAATCAGGGCATTTGCAAGTCTGCCACAGGATGTTTCAGGACAGTGTGTCCCTGGCCTTTCTCTCCGAGCAGGTGCCAAAATCTCAACTCAGCAGTTTACAAAAGCCTTCCAGGAAGTCTGGGAAACTTCTCATCAGCTTGCACCTAAAGCTGAGGAGCCACGATTTAGCTGTTCTAGAGTAATGGTAATAAGAAGTGCGCTCTGGGAGAAATGCACACTCGAGTAACTGTACCTGAGTGATGGGGGAGAGAGAGGGCGACATGGTGGGCGACAGCTGCTTCCCCAGGCTGCGGCGCTGCTCAGACCCGGGAGAGAGGGTCAGAGGGCTTATGGGGGCAGGCCGTCTCCTGGGCGAGGTGGCCATGCCTCCGGGAGGAGGGTTGGAGAGCGAAGAAAGCCGCAGGGATGAGTGGATGGAGGGATTGCTGAGAGACGAGTGCAGCTGAGAGCCGGAGAGTGATGCCTGGATGGAGGGGTTGCTTAGAGAGGAGGAAAGGCCTACCATAAAAAATAAAATAAAAAAAGTTAGGACCTAGGACACCATGAAAACCGGAAAATTTTATATATATTTTTTTAACATCTGAACATTATTGAAACATGGAAGTAATATAATTAAGGACAATCAGGACACACCACATTTATCACAACTTAAAATGTGTAGAATTAGAATCAGGTGCAGCACATCAGCTGCAGATGATCAGAACATGGTTAGAGAGGATTCTGGAGGAGTCTGTCTTATTTAAACCTCAGACTTTTAGTCTGGTCTGCTCTTGATAGCTGAAGTGAGTGGTGAAGATCATCATGGCTGATCCGTAGAACTCTCTGAGGCCTTCAGAAAGAAGGTTGTAGATACAGAGGAGTCTGGGAAGGGGTTTAAAAAGATCTCAGAGCAATTAGAAATAAGCCGTTCCACTGTCCACTAAACTATCCACGAGTAAAACTACTGCCAGCATGGCCAGATCAGACCGTCTGAGCAAGTTCAGCCTAAGAGCAGACCACAAAAAAAAAAAAGTCTCCAACAGTCCTAAAATGTAAAAACAGGTAGATCATACAACAGCGGAAAATTTGACCATTATGGGAGGTGTGCAAGGAAGAAAAAAAAAAAAAAAAAAAAAAAAAAAAAAAAAAAAAAAAATATATATATATATATATATATATATATATATATATATATATTCATGCTTCATCTACCTTGTATTATTATTATGATTATTATTATAGGTTTTGTTCTTATCATCATTATTACACTCATTGCTTTAGCAACAGCACTCATTACAGTCAATAAAATCCTAACTTGGAGATACAGCATATCGCCAATAATGGTCCTATACAACAAGTCCAATCCTGCTGGACGTCTACAGTCTCAGCCTGGTGTCCTCTCCCTTAGTAAGACACTGAGGGATTGTTTGTGAGCGGCCAGACCACTGAATACAGGGAGAACAGAGCTGTTTATGTGCAGCCAATTCAGTCAGGTCAAAGTTCGCCGTGACTCTGGGCTTCAGCCAACCTGCATCCAGTTCAGCCGACATGGGCAGGAGCAGCGGGCCAGCGCAAGCCGTTCCCAGACATGGGTCTGAATGGAAGGTCCAAAGCTCAAGAGAGTGGAAGTGAATGAGAGCAATCAGATAGCGGAAAGCATGGGGGTGGGCGGAGGGAGGGGAGCCCGGCTGCTCTTATGCATGGACATGGGTCTGCAGAGGACAAACTGCATTCATTCAGTCTAGAGTAGCCCCAGAACAAAGGGTGGAGTGTTCACACAGGGGCTTGGGTAGCACGGCTGCTGCGGAGTTCAGCTCAGGAAACTTGCATGTGTGGCGTTAAGTATCGGTCACAAGCATATTAGGTCTCACAGCTTCTGTCCCTTTGCATCATTCATTTCAGTTCATCTCTGCTCTAAAAACACTTCTTATTTCTTCAGTCATTTTTCAATCTTTATGCTCACTTTTACACTTCCCTGCTCAACTAAAAAAAGATACTGATTGAAGTGTACCATCTCAACCATCTTAAGAATACAATTAGTTCAATTAGAGGTGGTTCTCCATCACTGTGTTCATTAGAACATCTCCAAAGTTCTCCTCGCTCATGGAATCTAGTATTATTTAGAGTTCTCCTCAGATCAACACCTGGTTTGGTAAATCAGGGCTTAATGATGGTAAATCAGGTGAGCTGCTGCTGCTGCTGATGGAGTTGAACACATCCTCCACGCTGTGCTGGCTGGACTGGGGGACGTCCAGGAGAAACCTGGAGGAACCGAGCTCTGTTCTTCAGACTAGCTCACCGACAAGATCTCACTACTTTCTTCAGAGTGAGACGTTTGTGTACCTTTGTACTGTATTTCTGTTTGTTATTTTACCATGACTATTACATTTATTTATTGATTGATTTATTTATTTATTATTATTATTATTTTTACATTTTATTTATGTAAATATCTGCATAGTACTGTATGTATATACAAATGACTAATATTATTTTAGATATCATCGCTGTCAAACACAAATTTGGGTTTCAGGTTTTTGTATTTCCTATTTTTTCCCATATAAATTAAATATGCCAGCTTCCATTAACACGATATGCAAATTTTGTGCTGAAAGGGCCAACAGAAATGGTCCAAAATAAAGTTAAATTTCAGTAAAGTTAAGAATGTGCAGTTCAAGATCAAATAAATGGTCACAGCCCTAAACTCCACTATGTTCTCCTCTCATACATGCATGGACCCTCACGCTCACCCTGAGAGTTTCCGATGCCCAGGTGCATCATGGCTGCAGGAAGATTTCCTGTGCTGCTGCCCCCACTCAGGTTGGGATACCCCACCTCCTCAGGGTCCAGTGGGGTGGGTAGAGGAGAGGGGAAGTGCAGGTTACTGAGGTCAGGCAGAGAGCCGCCTGTGTTCAAGGTGCCCTGGTAGTGAGAGAGACCAGCATTCTGCTCTGGAGACAGGAATATACTGTAAATAAAAGAGAAGCAGGACAAACACGGACATGGTCAATACTAATAACAGGCCTGAGACTGTGGTTCCACAGTGTATTAAACAATCAGCACTCATTTGAAGCACAGAGATCACAGTGAGCTATGTATAAGGAAGCCATTCAGACATACTTGATTCCAGGCACTTCACAGGATTTGGGCCGTGACGACAGGGACTGCACCTGCCGCAGAGGGACGCAGAATGTTAGGCTGGTGTGTTTCACCCAGCACACTTAAAAGGACTCTCCCAATCAGACCACAAAGAGTAATGCGTGCGCACACACACACACACACACACACACTAATAGCACAAAAACAAGGCTTTCTTTCACAGAGTTCCTAAATCTGCTGAATGCAATAAAGATAAAACCCTTGAGGGCAGTGCAATATGCATGTGTGATAACAGTTAAACTTTATTTTAAGGAACACAAAACAAAGATCCTAATAAACTCTTATTTATTACTAAATGACTTTTTCCACTATGTAATAAGTCATAATACTCTTTATAATCTTTAGAAAGTAATAATAATATGATAATGTGTGAAAATCACTGATAACCTGATGATTAGTTGTAATAGTGCACAATACATACATACATACCACCCTGTTATGCATATGTTAATATACATTAATAATTAGTAGTTCCAGGTTAATGATTCATGTGAATAAATTTATTAAGTTAAGATTTATTAAGCTAACATAAATATTAAATTTTTTATTACATATTAAATGTTATATCTATTTGAAATTGATCGAACACAAAACAAAGACCCTAATAAACTCTTATTTATTATACTTTTTCCACTATGTAATAAGTCTCATAAGTCTAATAAGTCAGTGTGAAAAATCACTGAACCTGATGATTAGTTGTAATAGTGCACAATACACACATAAATACCACCCTGTTATGCACATATTAATATACATTAATAATTAGTAGTTCCAGGTTAATGATTCATGTGAATGATTTTATTAAGATTTATTAAGCTAAAGTAAATAATCACTAATACACCAAGAAGTTCCATATTCTAAATTGAGGTTTTACTCATCACTAATTAGAGACTAAAAGCACGGAATATGTATGAAACTTTGGTAGCAAAACATACAGGTGCTCAGTTTATCAGAACTTGGTTGTTAAAAAGGATTAAAACGAACATCTTGCTGCCTGCCATCAGCAGCCGGAGCCTGAGAGAGCACAACTGGCCTTGCTCTCTCTTGGTAAGTGGATGGCCCTCGCTCTTTCTTCCCACTTTACTTTGGGGTGATGCTGGCCAAAACGGGCATCTGCTAGCCGATGCATCAAAGCAGGGTACCTGGCACTTTCCTCTGAGAGCGTTGGTTGTCCAATAAAACTGCATTGGCAGCAGTTTGAAAAGAGCAGATAGCTGGTTGCACATGCGCAAGCGGAGGCATGGGTCAGTCCTCACCCACCTAACCCTCCCTACTAACATCTACCCAGCGTGAATGTTGTTTGAAGGCCATTTCCTGTGCTATGGATTCTACGTATTACTAATTATAGGCTAAATTACAACTAATAATGCAAGTATTAGAGATTCTCACATAACAGACCTCCAGCTATGTATTAATGAAGGTCATAATGAATATAATAGTTTAATGCATACTCAATAAATCATTTAGAAAGGTCTAATAAATAAAGTGTTCCTATGACTACAATATGGCGAAATACAGAGTGCTTGTACATGAAATATACAAGTGCCATGAATGTAAGATAAATTATGAAGAACGGTCAGGCTGGAGGAAGCTAAGCATTAATCAAGGCAACATCAATCATTATGTTCACAATGTTCACAATAACACAGTGCAAAATGTTCCAGGCTCAGTCCGCAGAAGCTAATATATAAGCCCAGTTGCACTACTGCACCAACCCCATTCCGCACCTCACTCACTATAACCCATTCACTCGCTCACTCACCTTTTTGGCTTCCCACAGCTGCTTGGGCAATGGCTTGCTCACACCAATCAGACTCTCCTCATTAGGGATGGCAGGGAATGAGAAGACTGCAGGAAAAAGGAAAGAAAATCCATTAGTCACATCACACAGGATGCTTAGGTCTTCAGAAAGAAGAAAATAGTGAGCTGATGACCTGGTTTTAGTCATAAAATCCACTCAAGCTATTAAAAATCTTATTTATAAAATTAATTATAAAATATTAATTATAAAAAAGTCTTTAAAAAGCTCCTGAATTGCTCTCCATTCTCCAAATATCTCAGCAGAAAATGAACAAAAGACGAAGAGAGATTCTAATTAAGTACCAAAATGGCACTCTCCCTGTGTCTGACCATTCTTGCCAGCAGGGGACACCAACACTAACAATTATCACTCTAGCTGCACATAAATACACCGAACCAGCTCTGGTAAAACCTGAAGCCAGTTTCATCAGACAGGAAAAAACACCTCCAAGCTGCTGGGCCACATAGTTAGTTACGGTTCCAGAAAAAGTTCAGCAAAGAGTGCAGAGTGTGAAGAAGGCCTCCAGCAGGGTCAGCAACCTGTAACAGATCTACATACAGCTCCAGACTCTCTTCACCTGCACCCACACACACAAGTACATACACACTTACCATCTCCTGTACCATCCACCTCTGCTTCGTTCATGCTGGCTGCACCACCAGAACCACACAGACACAGCACAGAAGACAGGAGAAGAGAGGAATTCATTTATCATCACAAAATCTCTTTAAACTTAAACAAACATTCCTTAAATACACTGGATTTAGCACGAGTGTCCGTCAGCACTAGCAAAAATACAGCACTTCAATATTACACAAATAAAAATAAAAAGTCATACCACATGGCTTATAAATAATCAAACACAAATCCTGCATAAGGTCCAGACTTTAATAATCCATGCGACTCTGGTTGTCAGTGTGAGTGACAGCTAACTTTTCTTTTATTTATTTTTTTTTACATTATGAAATATTCACACTCTGGACTGAACGCGGTGCAGAACGTGGATTCTCCGCATCCCAAAAGCAACAGAACTAAGAGGGAAAAGGCGCTTGAGGCAGGATAACTAATATGTTTATTTTTATTTCTGTATAAGAAGGCTCTTTATAGCTTTAAGCTGCAGTGCTGGATGTTAAACCCCGCTGGGAGAGCTTTCGCACTCCCAGCACAAATATTTAATTCATACAAACTGAGTCACTTAGAGTGCACGCTTAGCTCCGCCCACTACTGGGTCTGGAGGCCCAAGCGGCAGCCTTCCGCTGCGGGCTGGACTCGAACAGGAAGGCGCATTGCTTCAGTGTCTCTGTAAGACAACCATATGAGGAGCGGCTTCAAGCGAGAGAAGAAAAAAAAAAGGCCTCCTGTGAAGCAGAAAGTGCTGTGAGAATCAAAGGACAGCCATTGTGTGGTGAGCATTAGAAAGATCCTTAAGAGAACAGGCCTTCTTTCTCCTTCTCTGGGGTGTGTTGGGCCAGTGCTGGCGCAGAGTGTGGGCTCAGCGTAGGCCTGGAGCCAGACTCCCTGCTCTACAGCTCCAGCAGGGCAACTGGGCTCAGACACCCGGCAGAGAGCAGACACACACACTGGGAGCAAACTAATGTCCGGCAGGACCTCAAAGGCTGAGGATATCAAACCTTTGAAATTCTCCCAACAGGGGAAAAAAAACAACTAGGGTGGAAGACGCTCAGCCTGGGACCATGTCTGTATTAGAGAGGTTATTATCGATTATAGTAATAATTAATTAATCATTTTTTGAGGAGTTTAAAAGGCGGCAAACATTTAAAATGAGCTTTAAAAAGCTTCCAAAAATACAATAATGCAACAAGAAAGTCTTTAAAAAGCAGAATGGTTAAAAAAAAAGCATGTAAAAAGGCACTCTCTTAAAAACAACAGTGCAACAAATGTTTTTTTGAGCAACGCCACAGAAGAACTACTTGGTTGCATAAAAGAACTGTGCCTGTAAAAGACATGTGAGAGTGTGAAAAACCTTCAGAAGGTCTAAAGAAAAGGAATTTTCCAGTTTAAGGTTCTTCACACTTACATAAGTACCTCTATTTTGGTACTTTAAGCACCCAAAAGTGGTCCTTCTCTGGCATCGCTCAAAGAACCATTTGTAGCACCTTCATTTTAAGACTGCAGAAGAATTGTCCATGCAAATTGACCATGCAAACTGCTGACTAATCACTGACAACTGATTGAGAAGATAAAACCCTAAACTGCAGCATTTTAATTACAGTAATTTCCCCGTCTTTACAAACTCTGCTTTCGAGCCTGTGCTAGTGATCTGAATCTAACCCTAAATCTACATCTGAATTAGTGCAGGGCATGAGTTGCTCTGCTTAGCAACAAAATCCAAAATAATTCTTGTAACGATATCTTGGATGAAAGGCTTATGTAAGAACAAAATTTAAGCTGCGTCACAAACGTTAGTAAATACTAGTTAGGGGGCAGATACTCAAGAGTATGACCACTGGTACACTGCAACACCCAGAGGAGGAGCCAGCAGTGCACATAATGAATATTTTGCACTAGAGGAGCTTACAGAAATAGACTCCTGTAGGGTCGGGAGGGGGGGGGCTAACTCTGCTTCAGCATAATAACACTGCAACGGTAGGTGTTTAGTCAGACAGATGGACGTGAATTCAAAAAGCTGGTTGGTGTTTGTTCTGTCCAGCCAGTTCCAGCTCATCTAACAGTGTGGAAGGCTGCACGGCTGCACTGCGGAGTCTGCAGTCTGGAGTCTGGGTGCCAAAAGCAGATTTAATCCCAACTGTCAGTCAGAACTGTAACTTTTCCCTTATCAGCCAACACATCTCTGCAGAAGACAAGTGCCCCGGGCTACAGACTCTGTGCCTCATCTGCTGCAGACTCATACCTGCCCTGGATCCTTCACGCAACATCCTGCTTAAACTTGTTGACTAAACAAAGAGAGGAATAATCCATCAGGAAAACAGCGATGTAATCCTGCCCGCCCCAACACAGATCTGATAAACTACATCTCCGGTGTTACAGCTACATAAACTCTCTGCTTGCTGAGAGAGAGAGTGTGTGTGTGAGAGAGAGAGAGAGAGAGAGTGAGAGAGAGAGAAAGCGAGAGAGAGAGAGAGAGAGAGAGAGAGAATGTGAGAGAGAGAGAAAGCGAGAGAGAGAGAGAGAGAGACACACACACACACACACAGAGCTCTGCAGGTTCAGCCCTCACTGCTCAGTAGAGCTAAGCTTTACCCTTGTTCATTACTTGCGCACACACACACACACACACACACACACACACACACACACACACACACACACACACACACACACACAGTGTGCAATTAGTAAATCGTTGCCTTGTATCTAACAGCAACTTTACAAGAGAATGGAAAAACAGCTTAACTTTCAATGGAAGTCAATGTATAAAGATTAGATTCCGAAAGTCATTTTGGAGCATTTCTATTGGTCCGTTCCTCTCGACACTTACACACTACATAAAAAACAGCTGCCAGATTGAAGTTAGATAAAAAAAATGAAAAACAACAGAGATCTCCAAAAATAGAGATACACAGATCTTGCGTGACCGTGACGATATACTGACAGTTCATCATTTTTATGACCCAGACCAGAGTAGGCCCAAGAAGAGGTTTGATTTGGCCCACCCTTCACCCAATGAGAGAACAGAAATGCAGACAGTTTATTGGCTAAATCCATGCATATTGTCCATTGTCCCAGATACACCCACTATACAGGTTTACAATTACTGACTGTAGCCCGTCTACTATCAGCCACCCTCTCCCCCATCACGGGTCAGTTCACACTGTGCTTTGGAGTTCGGTACGGTGGGAAAAATACTTGCCCTGGAGCTACGAGGCCAACATGATCGACTAAAAGTACCAAGTAACAAGAAGTTCATTCGTAGATATGATGTTGCTAAATGGTTGCTATAGTGTTATTAGGTGGTTGCTATAGTGTGATATGAGGTCAATATAGTGTTGCTAGATAGTCGCTATGGTATCACCAGTGGTTTTTATGGTGTTGCTAGGTGGTTGCTATGGAGTTGTTTAGTAGTAGTTTGTGCTAGGTGGTTGTCAGTGTTAGGTGTTTGCTATGGTATCACAGGAGGCTTCTATGGTGTTGCTATAGTGTTGCTACAAGCTCGATATGGGGTAGTGATAGGTGGATACTTTGGTGTTGGTAAATGGTTGCAGTAATGTTGGTAGGTGGTTACTACTGCATCATAGGTGGTTGCTATGAGGTCTATATAAGGTAGCTAGATGGTCACTATAGCGTTACAGGGTGTTGTTATGGTGTTACTCGGTGTTCACTATAGTGTTGCTAGGTTGTTGCTAAGAGGTTGCTGGTGTTACTACAAGCTTGATATGCGACATGGTCCCTGTGGTGTTGATAGGTGGTCGCTATGGCAGTACAAGTGGTTCCTATAGTATTGCTGTATAAGTGTCTGCAATGGTATTGCAGGTGGTTGCTATTATGTTGCAAGGTGGCCGCTATGGTGTTATGTGGTTGTTGTGGTATCCCAGTGGTTCCTCATACACTAGCTGAAAAAAGGATCCTGGTAATGTTTGAGTTTGGGGTTCGAGGGTAAAAATAGCTTTAGACGGTTGAGTAAGAGTAAGAGAACAACATCCACAGATTACACAGCATCAATCCGTTCTCCAGCCACAACAACAAAAATAATACAGGAAGCAAAAGAACAAAGAAACGTCCCTGGATATTATAATCCATACTTCACAATACTTTAATACCCTGGATCTAAATCCTAGTCCAAAAGCTCCAGATCCCAGACATCTCTGCCTTTTCCCTGCTATGATAATGACTTGATAATGACCTGATGGGAGTCGGGCGGGACAGAGCAGGACCAGCACATATATAAAGCTAAGACAGTAAACTACAGCTAAAACCCAAGGAGAACTCAGGAAAAGCCCACCACACACAGTTCTTCCCAGGGGTCCAGGCTCTGCACACACTAGGGAAATCTATGTTACAGCACATGAACTGCAACGGTGTTGTCTGTTAATCAGTGATCCAGGGCTTTCTAAATAAACACAGCGAACAACCGCAACCACCTTCACACGAGCGCAGCAGAAGACTTCAGCACCGTGTAATCTGCAGCACTACAGCAGCCCACGCCAGCGTCTCAGAGAACACCACAAACACACCCGCAGTTACAACTTTGTCACAGATGCCTGAGAGAATGAGAACGGTGATGATCACAGTACGGATGTATTAATGCTGACACAGACACAGCGCCACACACCCCTGCAGAGAGTGCTGTGACCCAGCCTCCAGCCCGCCCACACTAGACAGTAGGAGTGCCACTGGGGCAGAGTATGAAAGGCAGAGAACTTTTTAGAAAGTAATGTGACCTCAGAACTGCAAATCTGATCTGAAAACTTCTAGTTTAAAAGTTGTGTTTATGATGTAAATATTATCATATTAATATCTAAAAATTAAAGTCACATTTTAAGACGCTTATTATTTTTGTCGTACTGGTAAAAGTATCAAGGCACTTGTGTTGTAGCGCTATTCAAAAGTCACATGTCGCTACAAGATCAGTACAAAAAATAAACCTCGAAGGCATAACGATGAACCTAAATTTTTATTTATCTTAAAGAGAAAGTCAGGCAACTTTCAGAAAGTTTCGGTTTGCTCCACCTGGTGTCGTACAGCGCCCCCCTGAGGTAGCTGGTATGGCCTGCAGTGTGTAAATGTTTCCGCATACACAACAACCTACAACTGTCAAACAAAAAGGTGACACCTCCTTGTCCTTGTCTACTAAAATTTTAAAAACTGTAATAGATTTAAGCAGAGTCCTAGAGGCAGGTAGAGGCAACAGAACTACCACTACCATAGTGATACTCCCTAAAGCACTACAATTCCCACAAATCCAAACTTTACTTGCTAAAGGCTTCTGGGTAGAACTCGCATTTGTGAAATCTGCTTCTACATGTCTCTGTGTGACTGCCTGCACCACACCATGGCTATATGAACACACACACCGTTAAACCTACACCTACAACCACTATGACCCCAGGGTTGCAGGTTCGAATCCCAAATCATGCTGCCTGCCATCAGCAGCCGGAGCCAGAGCGAGCACAATTGGCCACAATTGTCTCTCTCTCTCTCCCTCTCCACCCACGTCACTTCCGTCTGCTAGCCTAGGCGTCAGAGCTGGGTATCTGGTGCTTTTTCCTCTGAGGAGAATGTTGCGTTGGCGGCAGTTTGAAAAAGAGGCGGAGGCTGGCTGTGAATGTCTCGGAGGAGGCATGCATCATTGAGGTAAACAAGCAGTGAGTATCAGTTTATCAACATGAGTATGACATGAGCACGATTGTTCCAAAATCTAAAAAGTAGACCTGGGCAATATGACAATATTTTATCCTATTGTGATCAATTTTGTTATTGTTACAATATGCTTTTTTGAGCATATGGAGGAGACAGTTAGTGCTTAATAAACACTGATCAGCTGCAGGTTTCAGTACAAACAGTGTAATTAGACTGGTTTAATAACACGCTATTGATGTTTTTAGTCTCTGATTACATGTACCGGGATATAAATATTGTGTAAATATCGTGATATAGTATTTTTACCATATCGCCCAGCCCTACTAGCTCTGCAGAGATGAGCATTTGCCTCTTTTAACTCAGGTCACAGTTAGGTGTGTTTAAAGAGGCCGAAAGCTAAACTCTACAAAGCTGTGGCCCTCAAGGAACTCAGTTTGCAACCCCTGTGACAGAATGACGGCCCATTTATCACAGCACTCTCACTGGCCAGGTAAAGTGGTAAGGGGGATTGATTGAGCTCACCGTTGCGCTGGGGAGGGCCTCTACCCATCTGCTGGTTCATGCCGAAGGGATCCTGTGGGTTGGGGTTCATCGCACTTGTGTGCAGAGCCGAGTCGGAGTTGGTTCTGTCGAGTACAGAGGAGAAAGTGAGAGAGTGGGGTGAGAGGGGGGGGGGGTGGAATATGGCATTAGCTACTGGCACAGTGGATGAACAACAATGGCCAGTTCCTTTCAGAGCAGCCAGCTGAGGCTGAGTGAAAGCCTGAGCACACAAGCAGGTAAATAAAACCTCAACCCCCTCCCAACCCAACCCCACCCAACATAACCCAACCCATCCACTCACTGCTCTCTTTAACCAGTTACACATGAGCTCTCTCTCAAGGGCTCTTCAGGAAGCTTCAGTGCTTTTCTGGCTCTCTCTGCAGAGCACACGCTCAGGACAGAGCTCCAACATTAATCACTGCACATGAAAAGGTGAATGCAGTGCATTTGTCTCCAAAAGCAGCCAGGGTTTTAAGTGCATTATGCATCACAGCAGAATAAAAACTGCAGCAACAAAGCATGAAAGCGAGTTGGTTTCGATGTCAGGCTGCGGTGCTTTTGGAGACAAACACAGAGACCAGGCTCAAATCTCCATTCAGAATGAAAACATGAACTTCACTGAAGATTATATCATACTGGGATGAACAGAAGGCTTCCAATTTACTCCTCTTTAACAGGTACATGTTAATCTTTAATCTAACTTATTTTATTTAGGGTAGAAACATTAGAACAACATATTCCCCATATGGACAAAAGTATTGAGACACTTGCACATTAACTGTTTTTTGATTTTTTTTTTCTGTATTTAAAAAGGTTTATCCTGCTTTTGTTGGAGTAACTGTGTCTACTGTACAGGGAGGTATTGGAGGGAGCACCACAGCGCCACAGCTCAATGCTGGAGGGCCCTATTCCCCCGAGATCAAGCAGGGTGCCAGTGGGTTCGTGTTTACCCGCCCGGAGAGGGCTATTCGATTGGAAATCTCTCCTTCTCTACAAGGACCAGACAAGCTCTGTGTTTGTGCATTTGCACAATCTGTGTCAGCAATGGGCGCAGCTTAAAGTAGCTGTAGTCATTAAAAGAGGTGCCCATGCACATTTCGACATGTTGTGGGTATATAATAATAATAATAATAATAATAATAAGCCGTGGTCACACTAGACATTTGAGGTTTGTGTGACCAAGCGCAATGGGCATCAACTGGGGCTGAACTATGAACCTGGCCACCAAAATGTTAATGTTAGCTAACTTGAGTTGAAGTAGGAGCTCTATCTGGAGCCGAGCTTTGCATGGAACTAACTAACTACCTAAAAATGAGTAGGCTGGCTAACCCAACTCAAAAGTTTTAGGTCACCGGGCAAACAAAGCGCTTGGAGGAGGGCGCCGTGTACCCGGCTCTGCTGCATCGGCCAGCAGACACCAGTGCCAGGCCAGCATCGCACTGGAATGATGCGGAGTGCCGTATACCCACCTTGGAGAAAGCAAGGCCAATTGTGCTCTCTCAGGGCTCCAGCTGCAGATGGCTAGCAGCATGACCGGGATTCGAATTAGCGACCATAGGTCATAGTGACAGCACTTTGCTCCGCTGGACCACTTGGGGCCCTGCCTAGGAGGTCATTTAACGATTAGTATGCTATCTGACCAAATGACCTAAAAATCCAAACTGTCCCATAATTGGAAACGAAAAGATGTTTCATATTAAACAGACACCTCCTTCAGAGATCTTCAGACATGGGCCTTCACAGGTCAGCACAGTATGAGCAGATGCGTTGTACTGATAGTGGACACAGATTTGTGTGTCAAAGTTCACTGAAGTTGAACTTAATGCAAAGTTTTCCCATTCAAAATTATTCTAATTAATGTAATTCACTTAAGAAAAACCTCCTGCAGAGGTCTGGTGTGACCACAGCTTCAGCAGGACAGTGCATTAAATGACACTGCTATTAAAACCCCCTTTTTTATAAGGTTTGTATATTATTTTGTGTATTATTTAGCAAATATATGCTTTCTTTGCTATAGTTTTTAATTGTAAAACATTTGATAAAATTCTGCTAAATTCTTAAATCATCCGCTAGAATAATAATAATTCAACGGCTAATCATATAAACTGATCAAATGAACAGTGATCTACAAATCAATATCAATTTGTAACTCTTCATTAAATCACAATCATACAGCATTTCCAAGTTCATGCTTTACTCTCCAGTTGGAAGATTCAAGTCCAACAGCATGTCGAAGTTAAAAGGAAGTGCAGATTAGCAAAGAAGCCTAATCTGCGTTAGTTTGTAGATCTGACTGCCTTACCGACACAGTCACTTATTTTTGTTCTTCAGAGTCAAACAGGGATCGATACAGAAAAGGACAAAAGGGGCCATGATTAGTGATGTGCTAGCAATCATCTCGACCTTGTCAGAGGAGACCTGATCATAATCAAGAAATGGCATAATCAAGAAAAAAAGTAGAAGTGTGTGTGTGTATGTGTGTGAGTGGGGGACAGAACGTCAGTGTCTGAAAAAAAGAGAAAAAGCTACAAAGAGGGGGAAAGAAAGCCAGAAATCCAGAGCGGCTGATCTGTGACAGGAGTTCAGCAGAAGTTCAAAAGGTCACCTGTTGAGCTGTGATATTAATCTAAACCCGGGCCGTTTCTCCTCAGTCCAGGGCTGCTGCTCCCTTTGGAAACGGAAACAATCATGTGTTACTCACTGTCACACATACATACACACACACACATACAGGGCTTGGAGCTCACCCTGGCTTGGGGTTAGTAGAGGGAGATGAGCAAGAGGACACAAAGAGAGAGAGAGAGAGGGAAAGACAGAAAGCCATGGAGGCAGAAGAAAGAGTGGCGGGCTAATATGGCACGCTGCAGTAAACAGTATCCTCGGTAGGCCCTGTGAGCGCACACAAACAAAACTACACAAATCACAGCCAAGTCCCTCTTGTTAGTGTAAGTGGGGGCCAATCTTGCCCATTTACTACAGGGACCGCCACGTCTGGGAACAGAACAGAGAACAAACACAAGTGCTGCAACATCCACAGCTTCTAATGGGCTGAATATGATCAACAAACACCTTTGCAGCGGTACGGTATTGCTATAGTGATAAATGACACCACAATACATTTTTACGGAGTATATTATGGGTATTGCAAGTATGTGTAAAATACCTGAACACCTAAATGTTACAAAAATAAAGAAATAAAATATCCATAGTTTAAGCCAATTACAGCAATCTGTAACCCACAAAACCTAGAATACTGTATCTGCATAAAGTGCACAGAAACAAGCAGCCTACAGCAACCCTAAACCAGCACATCATTACATATACATTTATGGCATTTAGCTGACGCTCTTATCCAGAGAGACTTACAAGGTAACTCATATTACAGAGCTGGACCACTGTAGTGTTAGGAGTCTTGCCCAAGGACTCTGATTGGTGTAGCGCAGCACAGTCACCGGGAATCGAACCCCAGTCTCCCACATGATATGATATATGGTGGCAGATAGCTCAGTGGCAGATAGTGGGGCTATCTGTTGCGCCACACCAACCACCCCACATCATTGGAGTTCAGCTTCCACACCTCCTAGATTTATACACCAAGTCAAAGAGGTTTATTAAAGACTCCACCCACCCAAGCCACTGCCTGTTCGCACAGCTGCCCAGCGGCAGGAGGTATAGAAGCACGAAGATCAGAACCAGTCGGTCATAGACAGCTTCTACCCTCAAGCCCTTTAGGCTGCTGAACAAACAATAGTGCAGTGTACCGGTCCACAGTCCACAAGCTCTCTCTCCTCTCCATCATCACACCTCCACCCCATTGGAACATAGGACATGGAACTGACAAACCTCAAGCACTGCAGTCTCTCGACTGAAAAGATAATAAAGCAAGACCCAAAACAGAGGTGTAAAACGGGCCAATTCTGAAGCACCACTCAGGAGTAGGGTCGAGCAGAGGATGCACCAATAAGGGTGTCCATATACAAATATATAAATAATTAAAACACAGCCCAGAGAACGAGTGGGTACTAGTCGGCTGTTACATTAAGGCTGTGTTTATACTTGCAAGCTTTGGTTCATTTAAAACGAACCCCGGTGCGATTGCTCTATTAGTACGGGTCGTTACAGTAAGTGGGAACGCTGCCTTTCAAAGGTGGGTCTCGGTCCGTTTCTAAATGGACTCTGGTGCGGTTCTTTGACGTTTTAACACAGTGCTAACCAAAGGCACCTAAACGAAGCCGAGGCAGGACGTGAGGTGACAAGAGGGTTGTGTTGTAGGAGCTGGTGCAGCTAGAGTTGTGCATGGATGCATCTCCGTGCAGACCTGTCCTTGTCTCTGAGCTTCTTCTGTCTGACGCTGTACTTTGGCAGGGCTGTGTCCCAAGCCACACAGTACCACACAGTGTATGAAGAGTAGCCACTATTAGAACTGCTCAGTAAAGTAAAGACGTGTGTGTGATTTGGGATGCAGCCGCGGCAACATTACATTTTACAGCTTTGACATAAGTCGTATGTCGAGGTCATGTTTCGATATGTCAGTATGAACGCAACGCAAACCAGGGCTGAAATGTAACAGTGTACCATATTCTTAAATGGTCTGGAATAAGGGAACCGACCTACAACATCCTAAAAGGCTAACCCAGTCAACTAACTACAACCATCTGTTTAGCTAGCTAACAGCACACTATAAGAGCAACTATCTATCTGGAAAGATTGGGAATTATTGGCTACTGTGAGCCACTGTGGTTCGGTAAATCAGCCAATAAAAGCAAAGCCCCCACCCCCAACAGTCTGTTATAATGAGGTATAATAACAGGGTGGTACACATGCTTGTAAAATCACGTCTAGGTATTTTTCACACTTATCATTACTGAATATACAACGAATATTAATAGGACAAGTGTATCCAAACTTTTTGAAAGGTGTGTTTATTCATTACAGTACAAAGTATTTAAAAGTAAATGATACTAGATCAGTAATAGGCATGGTTTCTATACCCACCTACTGTCCATCCATCACACAGCTCAGATACAGAACCTGAAGCTGCAAAAAAAAAAAAGGACAATTTATCTCTTCTTGCAGCTTTAGAAAAGACTGCTGCTGCTCTCTGATTTTTCTACCACGAGTTCTGCATATTTTATCAACACGAAATCCTCTGGGGAACAGAAAATAAACAGCAACAACCCATCAGCCTGTCTACGAAGCAGGTGTGTAGAGGGCTATGTAGGCCACGGCTATTTTTGGGGGGATATCCGGGAAAAATACAATGGTTTACCAACACAACACCCAGCAGAAGAGAACCGACCAGGCTGGGCCGACTGTCCTCGCTGCCTGTCATACACTGGACATCAGCTTTGTTTCACATTACCCCGTAAAGCCTTTTTACCCCCACCCACTGAACTGTATTAGGGCTTAGCAGCACATGCCATATGGAGTGCTGAGGCCAAGCGGCCAGCCTCGTCTCCCATCTCCACAGAGATATCTGGGAGTGTAAATTAAAGATGGCACTCTCAAAATAGACACGGAGATTAAAGTCGTAGACATGAGAGGACGAGTAGGAAAATACAGAGATCCATGAGGCGAGACAACTGACCGGTCCAACCTATACAAAGCTGCCGCCCCACCGCAAGTGAGCGCCACTTGTTTTTATTCAGAGTCATTTCAGTCCAAACCGGCCACTGATCTGAAAAGCAGATGTTCTGAGGCTGGCTTCAACCCACCCCCCCTTGCCCCTCCGGCCACCAAGACACTGGACAGGCCATTTAAACGACCACATATTGGACCAGAGTCGCACTCATGTCTCTAGGACGGAATGCCTTCAAGGGTGCCCTCCCAGGAGAAGCCTGCCTAGGAAGAGTAGTGACCAAAGCAAAGGAAGGATGGAGGAGCGTGGGACTAGGAGAACAGCGATGACCCCAGAAGTGACCCAGTCCAGCTGGGCTCCACTGGGACAGCATACAGACCCTGTCCAAGCCTCAGAACCAGACCATCATCCCCCACCCCTACCCAGACTCCAGAGGGACTGCTGCTCTCCTGGGAGAACGGAGCCTTCAACAACTAAAAGCTGGAGCTCACCGAACGCACAGTGCTTGAGCTAAAATACCCATCCTCATTGCACGAAGACCTTACCCCTTTTACACTACATAAATATTCTTATCTGACTGGACTTCACAGGGTCATGCATCATTATTTTCATGTGAGAAAACGGTCCAGCAAAAATAGCAAATAGCATCAGAAATATGTAAAGAAGCAAAAATAAGGAGACTGGAATATTTGGACAAGAAGCGCTCAAGAGCTCTACATGTCGACAAGGCACTTATTAGGCATTTGCTGATGCAGTATTTATGCCCCGCTCCCAATCAGAGTCCTTCAGTATAGAGTATCTGCTCTAAACAGGCCGATATTCAATAACCAGTCATACTGCCATAGTCAACACACGCACCATTGCATTGCAGTGCATTTTAGTCCACTGTACAGTTTGTCATCGTGTAGGTTTTTCAGATTAGATCTAGTTAGAAGCTTAGTTTTACAAGCTCCCACAAGCTTCCAATACTCTGTGATACTGTGATCCCATGCATTATTCGATGTTTGTACAGCTGTTCTTGGGTGTTCCTGGTCTGAGCACCTTCACAGCTCATTGCTCGAGTTTGCAAATCTATTCTTTCACAAGCACAAACCAAAGGTTATGAGCCGAATGATAAACTGGAGGAGATCAAGTACCAGCACTGCCACATTTACAAAATACTATCAATAACACACATATATAAAAGGTGTTTGTTTTTCTATAGCATTGCTCAAAAACCATGTCAGAGTGTGAATGTGTGGGTTCAGGGGTTTAAGAAGTCAAAGTAAAGGTTCTTCACCAAATTAAGGTTCTTCATACTCTCAGTTTTTTTTTATCACAAAAATGCTTCTTTATGAAACCAAAAATGGTTCTTTTATGAAATCAACTCAAATATCTCTTTGTAGCACCTTTATTTTTAAAGTGTATCACTTTTAACTAGACCTAAACCCAGTTAAATGGTACCAGCTATCTCTTTTTTACTTACTAGGCTTCCTCAGAAAAGCATATCATAACCAAACATGGCACAATTTATCACATCATATCAATAACTATCATCACACTGCCCACTGATCTGGGCTGCCTGATACTCGGTGGAGCTGTAGCCGGGCTAGTTAAGCAAAGGCTAGCTTAGCGAGTGGCTACACATTCAAAACCACAGGAAAAAACCCCAATCAAATTCAGCTTTCTGTCGTTTTAACAGCATCGCTCGATCATTAGTCATCATCGTGTAAACACTTGTAAGTGGGCCTTTTGTCAGCCAGACAGTTTTGCTGCTAGCTAAGCTAATGCTAACCAGCTTCTCCCTCTCGGTTTAGAGCAGTTGAATATTCGTAATGATCAGACTGATGGTTTAACTTTTATTGAGTGATTGTAGTATTTGGTCCTTTTTTGGCTATAAAATAGGGGAGGATGATACGCAAAACCAATAACTTTATTGATTCCATGAGATTTGATAAGAGATTGACTTAATATAATCAATAGCCAATCCAATGAAATACGCTTGGATAAGATCAGGACATCCTTAACAGAGCCTAACTCCTCCTTCCACTGCAGTGCCGTCCAAGCACCCCGGACTCACCTTCGGACGTCTAATTCTGAACAACTGGGACAGCACAGCAAATCAAACACTTACAGAGTCCTCGAATCCCAGCAAGCTCAACATTATAACGAAAAAGGCCATCCTGTGAAGATAACCAGTGTTTACAGAGCCGTAAACGCAGTTCGGGCAGCAGAGGGTTAAAGGATAGTGTGGATTGCCTCCAGCATGTCCTGAAGTAATGCATTACAGATGTGGAGAGTGTTGTAAACATTTCCTGCTCCTCTTTCCCCAGGGACCGCACATTAGCATCTGCCTCGCAATCGAACAGGGCTCTCCACCTCCACCGCCCAAACACTGGCCTTAGCGTAGCGACTACAGCGAACCTAAAAGCCCACTGCCAACCCTGCCGTGGTAATGCTAAAACCCACAGCCCACTATTGCCCCTGCAGCAGCTACACTAACCCGAAAGCCCACTGATGTCCCAGGAGAAGCCATTACAATCCTATCAGCCTACGACTGACGACAGCTAACCTCGCTGCCCACTGCCGCATCCTCTTCCAAGTCAGACAGAGCAGAACTCTGCAGAACTGTGGCTACGTGCTCAGTGTCTGAATTCAGAGACTAAAGGATACTGCTTCTCCTGCTACTAACGGCATCGAAAATCAGACGTGGGAACGCTTGGAATATGGCTCATAAAAGCTTGGCTTAGCCTCTAGCAAACTCCAAACCATGGAGTCGAACACAATCTAAAAAATTAATTGCTTAGCCTTTAGCTCTCCTCTAACCCTTCAGTCCCTTGCTGAATATTCATTCAAGCTTTGGCAAACACACAGAATCTCAGCTCAAACTAAGACATGCTATTAACTCTTATACTGCAAACACTGTTTTTTACAGTTCTCTACACAATTTGGAATAAACTGCAGCTCCAAACTTCCCGATCTCACACTGCTGAGGGAAGTGTAATGGTCTGAATGTCAATTTGCCACTTATCCACCTTAGCCAAGCCATATTTAGTGTCCAAATGTTGCTTAAATGGTTAATATCTATGATAACACGAACCTTGCACACAAAGTCAACAGTCACTGAAATGATGTCTATAAACTTATGTCCAAAACCTTGCTCAACATACTTAAACTGCATCCATTTAGACTGGACATGGGACACGGGTTCGATCCCCAGGACCAGCCCCGACTGCTGAGGTGCCCTTGAGCAAGGCACCTGACCCCCGAGTGCACCCAGGGCGCTGAGCTGGCTGCCTTCCACTCCTGGTGAGTGTTCTCACTCCCACGGATGACTTAAATGCGGAGGCTGAATTCTGCAGCGTGATGGCGATAAAGGGGATAAAGTGGACTACTGTAGAACTCTTAACAGTTCCCCGCAAGTTATACCGCGAGTCCAAACTGTCTAAACATGTAGATGTGGTTTGAGTGGGTCGAGAGACGTTCCCAGCCTGTATTTACAAAAAGATTCGGGTGAATTTCGACTTACTGCGTTTGAAGGTATTCATAGTCTAGAACTGCAGAAGCAATAGCGGGCTCCAAACACGTCCTGACTGACAGACTATGTCAAAGATACACTCATTTTTCAAATGTTTGTGGACACCCCTTCTAATGAATGCACTTAGCTACTTTAAGTTGCACCCACTGGTGACACAGATGTGCAAATGCACACTCACAGCTTGTCTAGTCTCTGTAGAGAAGAGTACTAAACTGCACTGTCTGTCTGGAGCAGGTAAATGTGAACCTATTGGCAACATGTCTAATACCAGACGTGGGCTAGGGGGGGTTGGGGATGACGAGGTGGGGTGGTGAACATCCCGACCTCGCTGAATGCCATTAAATCCTCACAGCAATGCTCCTCCAAAATCAAGTAGAAAAAAAGCCATCCCTGGACACTAGAGACAGTAGAGAGTACTCAATCAATACCTTTGATTTCTGAAGAAACAAGGAACGAGCGGGTGTCCAAATACTTCTGACCATATAGTATAATGTGGAAAATTGTGTATATCTGATTGTTTTGATGAAGCATTCTTTAACTGCTGCAAAAATAGAGACTAAACCAGTGGTGGCATTGGGCCGTGAACTCAAAACTGAAACAGAAACCGCCACAATCAGTTGAAAAGCACAAAGCAGGAAAACCAAATAACCAAATACCACAAACACCTCGCTGCATTTGTTCAAACAGACAGCGAAACGCCCTCAGCAGGCACAGAGCCCATATTACTACTGGTCCCACTCCTGAAGGTCCTGTACAGAAGGGAAGCAAACCACTAGAACACAGTAAGAACCCAGCCTGTTGTAGGGGGGGAGCAGAAGGCAAAAGCTTGGCGGTGCACAGATCTGGCAGAATTAGTTAGTGCTGTTCGCACTGGGGGAGCACGCGCACACACACGCACTCACACATACTTGTATACTGTAGAAATAGCCACACATTCACCCTTTGAGAAAGAGAAAAAGCTGGTTAGATTAGAGAGGAAAGCTTCAGTTAGTACTGGGACTTTGCCAGGAGTTGATAAAAATAACATTATAATAACTGTATAAAATAATTCACTGAATAGTAACGAGATGCTACACATCTGAAAATACAGGACATTAATTGGACAAAATTAAAAATACATTCAACTCTGACAAAATGACATAAGTTTACAAAAGAAAGATATTAATAAAAAATTAAATATGGAGATCTGGCTACACTTGGTGCAATTCCCGCTGAATCTTGTGTTACATAATTTATCATGTAACTCAGCGCACATCCTTTTGGTCTTTGATGTAAGACCGCATGAAACGAAGCGCTTGCTGCATGTGTAATGATGGGCTTTAAGTTTGACGTCTGCATGACAGAAAAAATACCTAATAAGCTCAGCATTCCCTTCTCTCTCTGGTTGCCTCGAGCGGATCTCAAAGGCCAGAATGTGCAAGTCTATCCTCAGCGCAAGTTTGTGCTTCAGAGCTCTTCTCCTTCTTTACTTCACCTCTAATAGTTAAAACAAGGCCACCGTATCTTTAAAAACCATTAGAAAGCTATTTTAATTAGAGTGTGGCTCCTAGCGTAGGCAGCGACATGCACTGCAGCATATGGCCGTCACAGCGGCACGCCAGCACTCGGGGAACAGAAGGTCGGGCTGAAGCTACGCCGGCCAACCTGTTTTCAGGTGTAAACAGTGACAGAGGGCGTGGACTCATTCAGTTTTACAAGTCGAGCAGAGTCAACATGGAGTGTCGAGCAGTTTGCAGCGGATCGGCTGTTGGGAAGAAGCCACGTTGGCCAGTGGCCAGGCCAACATTCAAAACATGACTGTACAGAGGAGGAGCTGCATTAAGCCTTTTATTGCAGGCTGTAATTCACTCTCTGGTAAACACAAGGAGAAAAATCGGCCACTGATTATGCTTTAGCGAGACTGAACCCGGGAGAGAAAGTGCTGTTTGTGCTGGGCAGACTTACTAGTGTTTGTTTTTGGGATCTGAACCCTGCTAGAGGTTTAGACAGCTTGTGTTATGCTGCGTTGTCCTGTCCTGTGGTCCCACTACAGATATATACACACATACACGGTACTGTGCAGAAGTTTTAGGCACCTAATTATTTAAACTCATGTCTCTCAGCAGTGAGAGAGTCTTTACAGTAGAAGCTCCAGATCTCATCAGAACAAATAAAGCAGGTTTACATAAATCCAGTGAAAAGGAGAATCAAGAGCTTCTCATTCTGAAGAAAGAAAGTAGTGAGATCTTGTCGGTGAGCTAGTCTGAAGAACAGAGCTCGGTTCCTCCAGGTTTCTCCAGCACAGCGTGGAGGATGTGTTCGACTCCATCAGCAGCAGCAGCAGCAGCTCACCTGATTCACCATCATTAAGCCCTGATTTACCACCAAACCAGGTGTTGATCTGAGGAGAACTCTAAATAATACTAGACTCCATGAGAGAGGAGAACTTTGGAGATGTTCTAATGATGAACACAGTGATGGAGAACCTCCACCACTTTCTGTAGGAGTGTTATTATTAGTGTTTATTCTAATAGCAGTGATTTACTGAGGAAATAAACACAGATAAGGAGCTTTTTATTAAAATTTCTAATCACAGGTGCCTACAATTACTGCACAGTACTGTACTTGAGTGATATGCATTTAGTGTGAGCTTTTCCTTCAAGCCAACTGAATCCCTTTTTACCTGCTCCCAAAAAAAAAAACCTCATTACACAACCATTGGCGGCATCAGTTAGGATGCATATGCAAAGCACTAACGATCTACTTAATGCCCATGTGACATTTTAAACAACAACTCATTTCATCCAGTGATGGCTGCCCAGCTGAAGGCATTAATTTGTGTAGGGAACAGAGACAAGACAAGCAGGACTCACCTTCTCCAGCTGTTGTCCGGCGGAGGCGACAGGTACACTGTTCCATATGGAGAGCTCTCTGCGTGGTTTAGTCAAGGAAAACTGCCAAAGTAAACTGGAGTATTTCTCAAAATCAGACCAACACAAATTATACGCCAGCCAGTCATGCCATTAGAACGTTCCCACAGATGAAAAGCACTGATTATCTGCTACCAGTGACATCTATCAAGGGTGGGACATATATAGTAGACATCGAGTGAACAGTCAGTTTTCGGGCAAACACATGAATCTGAGACACTTTGAGAAAGTCCAGATTGTGAGGACGAGACAACTGGGTCAGAACATCTCCAAAACGTATGCAGTGGTCAGTAGCCAACCAACGACAGTATCATGGGCGCCCAAGGCCCACTGACTAATGAGATCCATTAAGATCACAACTTACCGGACTTATAATATAGGATCTGCTGATATTGCTTTTGGTGCCAGATTCCACAGCCCACCTTTCAGAGGTCGTTCAGTGGAGTCCATGCCTCGACAGGCCAGAGCTGTTTTGGTGGCCTACACAATGTTGGGCAAGTGGTTCTAATTTTATGGCTGATCAGTGTATATTCGCAATTCTCCGATTTATATAATATCATCAGTGACTGAATGATCCTAGTGCAAGACAGGGGAGTACTCTCCATGAGAAAACAAGCTGCAACTGCGGTTTGGTTTTTAAGGATCCGGATCGAAACCAAAAAACAAAGCAAAATGGAGCAAGAATTAACAAAGCGTACAAAGAAGTTACAGAACATCTTAAGTAAACATTGTTTCTTCGACTGCTGCTCTAACCAATGTTGACAATACTGACTCATCATGACGGCCTGCGCCAAATCTCTCGTCAGAGAGAACCTGAGAAAAAACAAAAACCCCTAAAGGAACACAGTGCAGGAGAGAGTCTGGCGCTTTCTCTGCTCAACATCTGCTCAGGACCGGAGCACCGACTCAGCAGTTCTTCACTGAGAGACTGGAGTCCACAAGCAAGGCTTAACCACCACAAAGCCAGCATCTTCATGTACTGACCTGGGTCATGGCACCACATGACTAACTTAACCTCCAGCATCCAAAACTGACCACTGAATTTTTCCTTTTGTGGCAAATAAACCAGACATCTGAGTCACTCTGGGTCTTTCTGGATCCTTTCTTCTCACCTCTTCTGCCTCGGTTACTTACTGTAGAAGTCTACTGTACTTTCATTTTTTCTTATTATTAGTTCTTATGTCATTTTTTTTTCTGCAGCATGCACTAAAAAGATTTAGTAGATTTAGATCAGTTACTGAGAGCCTATATTATCATTCCTGCATCCTTACTGTAAAGCATCACATTGCAGGATGTGCAATATCTGCAAAGTCAAATTATTAATTATATATACATTTTTTGATTATTATTACTTTCTTTTCTATTCTCAATTTCCCTTACACATATACCACATGTATGTATATCTGTTCAAAATCATTTATTTTAGTCCAATTTTGGATTCCCAAAGCTTATTATTAATTTCATGACCTGTTAATCACTGACTTCAGGAGAAATTTGGTAAAATTTTTATAATATCACACAAAAAAAAATATATGCAATGTCAATTTTTTCCAATATCGTGCAGCCCGACAATGTATAGGAACTGCAAAAACCTGCAGAGCAGCAAGCAGCTGATTGGATTTCAGCCCATTATCCCACAATATTTCTCTATTCATTTATTTTTATCAAATACATCATTTTGCCTCCCGGTCCTTTTTAAATATTTTTCCACTAACATTACGGACACAGGAAGCGGAGACATGATGATGCCCAAGCCAGTCTTCCATCCCTATGCACCAGACAAGAAGTAGGCAGGATAAAGACAGGGAGAGGCGAGAAGAGAGAAAGGTAGATTGGCTGATGTGAATTCAGAGAGGTTTCACAGTCGTAGTGTAACGTAAAGCCACCGCGCACCGGAAACGCTGCACTGTGCCATGTTTAACAATACCACACCATTGTTTGTAATGGAGGCCTGCACACGGACGCCGGCTCTGCACGTCAGCGCACATAGGGGCTACATGACTTCAAGCACTTTCAAATTCCTTGGCGCGCCACAACGCGCCACGCAGCATTTTCAGAGTCCTGCATTAAACTAAAGCCACATAGAGACAACAGAAAGCCACAGTAGCAGCCAGGCTTTTGGTAAACAAACAAATGCCACGGCCAGGTTGACTTAGCTAATGTTAGTCAAGTCAAATTTATTAGTATAGCGTGGTAGGAGGGTGTGCCGCTGGTCTGGCATGGGTGGTGGTGGGTGGGGGGCTTGCTGGTCGGACCGGTGGGGGGCAGCTGGTCTGACGCAGGCAGAGGGGACCTCAGCGGGCAGTCTTCCAGCAGGTCCGGCTGGGTGGCTGTTACTAATGTCACTATTCTAGCCCTGTACAGCTCGTATGTTTCAGCTCAAATAAATCTGTATTTTATCTATTATGTCATATTTAGTCATTTTAGTATCTTTTCCAGCAAACCCTCTTGAACACTGTTGTGTCTGTACTTAAAAAAGCTAAATATCATGAGATATTAGCTAGATGATGTTAGCTAGGTATAGGCAGCAGAGTGAAAATACATTTCTCCAACAAACTACTAATGAGGGAAGACCTTGTGCAGAAGACCACGAGTCCTCGTCAGCAACTGGTTCAAGGGTTAGCATTTCAGTTTTAGCTCAGTGACTCATGTGAAGGGGCAGCCTCTGACTATTTTCACATATGAACTTGGGGAAACGTCTAGAGAATCAGGTCCACCCAATGTTCATAGCTACCCTTCCACACATTAGCGAGCGTACTTGCGGAGATTTCTTTTTTTTTTTTTTTTTTTTTTACAGGCGTTCTCGCTACAGGAAATATTCGGCATGGTTTAGGCAAGGGACGGTACCCTGCGTAGCACATGGAGGCACGACAGAGGGCAAAAAGTTTGCTGTGTGTTGATTACAGCCAATCAAAGATGGCGGACGAGGCTACAGACTGCTGAGGTCATCAACAAGCCAACTGTGAATTCTCCAGAAAACTACCTGCTCTTTTCACACATTGGACTTTGTACTAGAGAGCTGTCAGGATAAAGTCCAGGTAATGTCCGGTACTACTGATTTGGACATTTGCAGCCTCACATATATTCCTCTGGGTAATGTCCGGAAACGTACTGGCTTACTGCACAGATGTTACAGGGGATTCTGTCACTTTCAAGACACAGAAACAGACACTAGCTATTATTTTTAAATAATAAAACGGTTGAAAACAGTTTAAAAACGTATCTAATTAAATTAATATACAAACATACTAAACGTTTTTTTGTAACTTTTACGGATATTGAAATATTAAAATGAAATGAGTCGGAATGTAAAAGTATATCTAAGTACTGCACTTTTCCCATTTTGCCTACCCTTGGAGCAGACTACCAGTTAGGGAAAGACATGGTCGGTGGAGAGATTTGCTGAGTGTTTACCACAGCTTGCTTAATCTTGGCAAATACAGCTGAATTGATTTGTGAAAAGAAAAAAAAAGCCACAAGCCACTGTGAGAAACATCTGGTGCTGAAGGGGAAAGAACCCCCCCACCCCGACCCATCCAAAAAAAAAAAAAAAAAACACAGTAAAGTCGAGTTTTGGCTGTTCGAGGTTTGAGAGGTCAAAATCATTCAAGAGAAGTAACTTTAACATGACGCTACTTTTCCTTTGACTTTTGTATTGGAGGGCTCATCTTAAAAACTTCAAAGCTTTACAAGAGTTTACGGTGTTTCACACAGGAAAACTTTGGGATTTGCACAGGATTGTGGGAATTGTAGTGTGGGAGTGTATCGTATTCACATGTCTCCAGTTATTCTTCATCTCTTATTAAAACTGTTTGCGGGGAAGCGACAATAAACATCAATAAATAAGTCTTCAACATTCGTA
The DNA here is from genome assembly GCF_030463535.1 of Salminus brasiliensis. Taxonomy (NCBI): domain Eukaryota; kingdom Metazoa; phylum Chordata; class Actinopteri; order Characiformes; family Bryconidae; genus Salminus; species Salminus brasiliensis. The sequence goes on from NC_132902.1 coordinate 23,026,588, forward strand.
ACTTAACGTGACACCACTTTTTCTTTGGCTTTTGTATTGATCTGTTTCGATTGGAGGGCTCATCTTAAAAACGGCAAAGCTTTACAATCAGCTATTTTTATCCCCCACTTCTTAACCCCGCAGTGAAAGATGGACAGCAGCAGTGTAACAAATTATACAGTACGAGGACATACAGTGGACAATTTCAGGACAAGAAATTCTTCCCTCTAATATTCCATCCAGCATTTCTGCTGACCAATACCTGGTATCAGATCAGTGCAAACTTCATCTGTATGGAGTGTAGTCTATACAGGTGAGACCGAACAACGTACTGAAAGGTCATGGTGCAGACGGCAGGGGCGGTACAGCTCAGCGTGCCGAGTCCCATGGAAACGACACTGTATGCAGTAAGCTATATACGAAACACCTACAAGCCGGACGAAGAGTGACGAATGTATTGCGGGACGGAATTTCACAACCACAAATTTCACACTGGAAAACTTTGGGATTTGCACAGGATTGTGGGAATTGTAGTGGATTTATGAGTGTATTGTATTAACGCGTCTTCAGTTATTCTTTATCTCTTATTAAAACTGTTTGCGGGGAAACGACAATAAACATCAATAAATAAGTACTTCAACATTCTGCCTTCTTCCATCTTCATTCGGCTCATTAAATCATGGTGGATTGGACAAGGAAGGTATGTCAGCGCTGTTAGACAACTAGGGTAGGCTATGAACATGCTAATGTTAACACACTATAACTGTACAACTGTAACTTGCACTAATGTCTGTTCAAAGACAATGAACTCAAGCCTTTTTGGGAGTATGTGTGGGTCATTGCACTGACCTGTAAGGTCCAAACGCAGTGTGAACTGAACTGTGACTTCTGTATACCCTTAGACCTCCAGTCGCCACAACTGAGCAACAGAGATGAACAGAAGAAAAATGTGCTCGTTAAAATAAAACAGCAAACTGATGCAAGAAGATGCGATCCCACTTTACCGTCCCAAAGAACTAGACTGGTTATATAACATGGGACGGTAGAACGGTTCCTATTACAGCATAGCCTAATTCTTAGTACGTACTGCAGGAAATCCATCACCGTATGTCATTTAAGGAGCAATATGATCCGACTCTCCACTGAGACGACACTGTGCCTCAGTCCTTAAAGAGCACACAGGCAGAGCTTTGAACAACAGATCCCGCAGTTCTTACAATAGCCGCGGTTACAATCACAAAGGCCTCCAACCGCTCGAAGAATAAAGCCCGCTGCTGCTCCCCGCACGAGATCACTCTGTCGCACACTGCCCTTTTATAACGCTGCAGTCTTCGTAACTCTCGTTCTCGGTTTGTCTGTAAATGCTTGAGCATCAGAAGAGACTGGGCAGTTCTAGCACAGCCCCAACATCATTAACTATGGATATGTTCCCAGCACTGTTTATAGATAATTCAAAACCTGGACGTGCTTCATGGCTTCAAAGACAGAAACAAGCAATTCTGGACTGAAGCACAGTCAGCATCTCAAGCAGCTTCGTCCAACATCTCGGTGAACCTCAAGTTATCTAGCATGGAGAGTGTGTGTGTGTGTGTGTGTGTGTGTGTTTGTGGTCATCCTAATACACTGGAGCTAGTTTCTAAACATTATTTGATACTATTTTAACATTGAGAACAGGGGTGCCTAAACTTCTGGGCTTGAGGCTGGGTCAAAAAGACTGGATAGGGCAGTAATCTTAATTGTACACCATGTTTTGTTGCTAAAATGCTTTGAAATACAAATCTACAAGTAAAATAAGAATTCGAGAACAGTTTATAAATAGAATAGAAACTTGTCACTGACACGTAAAAACCTCACATTGCAATTTCTGTAGCTTTTCACTGTATGGCGTAATGTAATTCTGGCATCTATCCATACATTGTGTGATAGAACAGGACCAACAGAAACTGAATAACTTGGAATAAAATCTTTTTACACCAACTTCCAATAATGGTTAAGAAGGATTTCTCCTTAAATTTGTCATTTTTAAAACACAAGGTTTTTGTGCGACAGTAAGGAGACCTTGGCTCTCTCAATGGAGCGGAGGGTGTGGTTTTGGTAACTTTCTGGAGGGCCTTCGAGACCCTCCAGGGCATTTTGAGCAGATATACTATTTTTGTTATACATCAGTACTCTCCCCCGATCACATGTACTGCTCCAGAGGAGACATACACCCTGAGGACTGACACATGCTCAACCAGCCACCGCCAATGCAACCTAAGCATTTGGACGAAAGCACCAGGTACCCATCTCTCATGCATCGGCTAGCAAGACACCAGCGTTGATGTGGGAAGAGAGAATTTCTCAGGCTCTGGTCGCTGGGAGCATGGCAACCTGGCATTCAAACTATATGCTATACTAATTACTTAATTCCTCAAATTACATTCCATCATTTTTCTGGTTGTTCCTAAGGTAAAGGGGGCCAGGTTTTCTTTGCATTTCCACAAAACAAGACTGTACATAACAACCACCTGTCTTAGAGGGATTTAAGAACCGTAAAAAATAGACCACACCTTATAGTAAGCCTCGCTAATTACTGAATAGTTGCACATTAATAATCCATGCAACAGTAATTGAACTACTGGTGATGGTACAGGTACTGGTTACTTTTACTGTAGTAGTATAGCTTCTGTAAATGCATATAGGCTAAGTAGCAACTTTAGATTGGACAATCCATCACCGTATGTCATTTAAGGAGCCAACTGATCCGACTCTCCACTGAGACGACACTGTGCCTCAGTCCTTAAAGAGCACACAGGCAGAGCTTTGAACAACAGATCCCGCAGTTCTTACAATAGCCGCGGTTACAATCACAAAGGCCTCCAACCGCTCGAAGAATAAAGCCCGCTGCTGCTCCCCGCACGAGATCACTCTGTCGCACACTGCCCTTTTATAACGCTGCAGTCTTCGTAACTCTCGTTCTCGGTTTGTCTATGAATGCTTGAGCATCAGAAGAGACTGGGCAGTTCTAGCACAGCCCCAAGATCATTAACTATGGACATGTTCCCAGCACTGTTTATAGCAAATTTCAGTACCTCTTTCTGAATATGGGATGAGAGCTGTGTAATAGGGTGATCACACATGTTATATGCTGTAGTACTGTAATGCATCTATAACAATAAAAAATAAAAAACAAGCAGTTACACTGTTTAACGACCCAATCAGTGACACTTCACATTACAGTACATAAGCAGAGCACAAGGCCATGCCCTGTTTATTCAGCAATACCTATTGCACAGCAAGTGCACTGTGACCAATGTAAATAAAACCAATGTATTTATTACTACTGGATTTGTATTCCACTGTTTTGAGGTACATACAGATTACACTTTATTTACTACTGCAGTACCTCCCTTAACACTGCTCATAATTCCATTGCTCACTATTCTGCTGCCCATGTAAACTTCTACCTGCAAATATATGTTCTGCTGCCTGGAAGACGGTCAATTGTCTTTATACACTTGTATAATGACAATAAACTCTCTCTCATCTTAATTAATTGAACAAGACACTTCATATAACATGAGAACAAAATATCTTCACCTCACAAAGGGTTTAACTTCCAATCAGTGCCACATTTCTGTTTAAGTGAGTACTTTTCACAGCTTTTCTCTTCTGAAGGTCAAGTTACACTGTCATTTCAGTCCAATTAGCCTTTCTGCGCCTCTTATAACATCATCACAGCTATTTCGAACAGCAAAACTAGAAAAGACACAAACATACAGGTCAATATAAAGCCTGGCTATTTCACTCCCACAATAATATACTTTCATGGGAGCTGCACAGTATAATGATACAGTGAAGACCATCACAGGGCCTAGGGCCTTACAAATGGCTGCCCACACAAACAAATGTCAACCTGCACACATGCATACACCCAAATACTCTCACACACACACACACACACACACACACACACACACACACACACACACACACATGCATAAAGCCTGTTTAGAAAACTGAGCTCCTAGACAAGTTTCAAGGATGGAAAAAGAAAGAAAACAAGAGACTAGGACGGAGACCCTAGGAAGGAGCTCGCCTTTCTATGGTGAATGTTAGCAATCAGGCCTACAGAGACGCTAGTTTTCTTGGCAGGTAAAGGATATTTGCCGTCCATGTTTGTCGATAGGTCTGCGATGTGGCGAGTTAATGCGGTTGCGGTCCCGTTGGACTCTCTCCACCAGACCATGGTGCCTGGTCCCTCTCACCGAGTCAAGACCAGAGGGAAACGCGCCCTGAAAAGAGGCATGAAGAAAGGATTAGAAAGTATCATGGATTTTAATCTACATACACAGTTATGTCTGAGAAAACAGAACACCCATTAAAAAACCTCTGTCTTTAACATATTTAAACATGTGGACATTTGATCTTCACACAAACGGTCACACAGACTTCACATCCAGTGGTCTGCATTTGGGCTGACCTCGTTAGGACAGCCTGACCTGAGCTGACCTCACCAGACTCACCTGCATCTACAACCTTCTTTCTGAAGGCAAACTATGCTAAGGTCCCGTCCACACGTGTCTGGATATGTTTAAAACAAATATTTGAAACAATTTCCCTCCATTTCTGACAATGTTTCCGTCCACATAGAGACAAAAACCCTTGAGTGCATGAGTGTGCTAGCCCTGTACGGGGCGACAGTACCTCATAAAAGACAGACATGACAAAACACCACGAAGAAGAAAGGAAAGGAAGGGAAAATGACACTCTGCTCCCTATGTAGTGTACTATACACGTCACAGAATTACGGATTAACAATCTAAACAGGGCTTTATTTATTTGTATTAGAACAGTATTAACAGTTATCCATATGAGAAAAGCTGAAATCTGGTGCTGCCTGCATGTAGACATTGTAGTTTTCTGACTTATGTAGTTCACTACATAGGGAGTAAGAAGGAATTTGAGATCCAGCCATAAACATGCATGCGTTGTGACGTCAGCATGGTCATAAATCTCTGGTCTCCCCGTCCACACGACAACATTGAAAACCAGGTTTTCAAAAATCTACACCTTGGAGAGCAGCATTTTCGCATGGACGGGAGGCCAAAACACAGGCACCTCACCTCAGTTTTTAAAAATATTCAAATATATAAATATATATACATATATAATGTAAGGTGCCCTAATTTCCTAGAACAGTATTTCTATAAATGACTACAATTATAATTATATTCTTTCTATAGTATTTATTTTATAAATGATATATATTTATTCAGTACATGATTATGGTTATTGCCTTAATCTCTCAATATTGTTCAAATAAAGATCAAATGTCCATATATTTAATAATTAAAATAATTTACACACACACAATATATATATATATATATATATGTTTTTAAATTATTTTAATTTTTAAATATATGGACATTTGATCTTCACATATACACACACACACACACACACACACACACAAATAAAATATATATGGCAAAGAATAAAATAAAAAGGGTAAAAAGAGTGAATGTCCAAACATGTTTGTGCAAACTATGCAAATGCAAATTAGATAAATAAATAAAAACAACCATTCAGCCTTATTTTTCCACCCAAGTGAGCAGACTACTCGAAAGCATGGTTTTACCTCACTAGATTCGGTTTCTGATGACAGCCTGTAATCTAGGGATCTGTGCCCAAAAGCTGAAAAGCACCTTTATTCACTGCAACAAGAGCACTTTCACCTGGAGATACACAACACTACTCTCCACGGGGGACCCAAACAGATACAGTTGTTCAGCTCTTGGAGCGCTCTGCCGTATCAAGTTTAGCACTGGGCTTCACCGGCCACTAATCGAGTGCGCCAACTGAGGTCTGACTCGAGGGGGGGGGGGGCCACACCGGTCTTCGTTTCATTACATGGACAAGACTCGCAATTACCATCTCGAACAATGTTTATGTAAGTGTAGCAAAGAAAAAGATACTAAGCTTATCTTTTTCTAAATGAGTGCATCGAGCTTGACTGACTTGGCTTAGATAAGGAGGAGTGCAGTCTATTTACCTGGAAGTCGGTGCTGGCGTTGCCTATCTGGTTGACATTGGGAAGGGAACCTCCGTAGTACTGGGCGCGGTTCTGAGACAAACGTAGCTGTTGAATCTTCTGAAACTGGACCTTTAAGAGAAATTGAAGAAGTGAGATTTGAGATTATAATGGGCTTTAGAAGTTAAAGTGTTAAATATATTAAATACATAATACAGTATTTTTATTTAAAAAATGATATAATACAAAGCTTAAAAAAAATGTAACTCCTTCAATTAAATTAATACTGTAAATTGCTATATTCTTCAGTGTTTAAACCCATACATACAATTTTAAAGATGATCACCTGCCATTGTATCATTTGGAATCAATTATTATGATACTACACTTTCCAATAGTATCAAATATGCTGGGATTGGGACAGCTGTGCTTAAAAACTAAAAGTACTTTACACGAGGAACTGAAGTGAGACTTCATTACCAGGCATTTGTCAATAAACTAAAAGGTCAATACACACAATGAGAACAGAAATTCTTAGAAATGGCTAAAGTAATTCAGTTTTAGGTACACTGAGGCCTGGCAAGAGGACAATGTAGGTTTTGTTCAGTCTAAGGTAAACATGTAAATTATCAATTCTGATCAGGAATAAGCAAATTGGCGTACACTCCTTCCTCACACTAAGCAAAAGGCCAAAATTTGAATCTCAAAGACTGACCTCATTTAATATTATCAATGGGTGAAGACTGTTTTGTCTTCGTTTAGTAGACTAGCGCTACATCACAACGTGCTAGTCAACGGCATGTGTTAACTCAAAGCTCTCATTCTGTGCAACCAGGGGATGAGTCAGAGGTTTTTGCTGGTCAGTCATTAGTTCTGGATTGCAGTTGTCAGGCGAGTTTCTTCCCTTAAGCAAATACATGGGCAGAGTGCAGTGTCCGCAAGGGACTAACTGCAAATGCTTGTGATTCTGGGAGTTCTGCACCACAGTCTTACATCGTGTGTAGGTCACACCAAGGGAAATATCCATTTTGAACAATTGGGAATGAATATGTAAATAAGTAGGGATGATCTCTGAACCATATCAGTATGGGCAGATCCTTTCTTTAAAACAATGAGCAGCATCGGACAGACTTAACTGATCTTTCAAAGACAGATTTGAACGTTCAGGCATTTGCATTTATAAATAAATAAATGCCATAAATAAAATGCTATATTTCTCTGCAATGCTAATCCTGGTTCATTTACATTTTATAAAAACCCGATTATGTATATACAAAAAATTCAGATCTCCAAAATCTGTGTAAAATGATTTTATTTGAAGTCATTTTGGAGCATTTCTATTGATCAATACACCATGTAATTTTGACACAATGTAAAGAATGACCGCCAGATTCACATTATGTCAAAAATCAAAGAGCAGCAAAAATGGAGATACAAGGTTTTTCCAAAACCAATGTTATTGGTCAGAAGTGTTCATGAAAAATCCTGAATTTAGCAACAGGAACAAAATTCCCAAATTCCAGTGCATTCCTGAGATCTACAATCAGTTTAACTCATATAAGGCAACCACTTATTCATCTACGAGAGTCGATCCATACGAACCAATGACTGTAGAAAAACATAAACACTGTGTGTCCTTTCGAAATGAAGGCACCATGTTGTCAAATTTTCAACCACATCCTGCACAGTAGAGACCAGAGGCGTAACCAGACTCGCCTACTCATTTCCCCAGACCAGACGTGTCTCAGACCACCTTCACTGAGCTTCCAGCGCAGAGGTTTGTCCAGCAAGTGGAATGTCTTCACAGTAAAATTGCAGTTCATGCAAGTTGCACTACAACGCCGCTACTCCATGTAAACAACAGAACAACCAGTCTCTTCCAGCCATGGCTGTCAATCACTTTATTCCTACGTGCAACCCCGCCTTCTTGGGGAAAACTGGGGAAAACGAACTGCTGGAAGGAGGAGGAGAACAAGATGGAAAATAGACCATTTTGTCATTGAAACATATGGTGATGGCAGAGCTACACATCATGCAACCAGCCAGCAGAGGCCTTCTAATAAAGATAGGAAGAACAGTGTAGAAAGAATATTCTTATTAATAGCAGTTAATTTTTTTCTATATAGTTCATTTTTTTAAGTATCATTTAATTTTTATATATATAAATTAATCTAATGTATGTAATGTAAGTCTTTTAGGACCTTCTACATTGTTCGTTCATCAGGATTTGATTAAACGATGTCAGAAAAGCAGCTGGGACTGTCATTTCCATGTACACCAAGTCCCGGGGTTTGTCTTTCAGGAGGCAGTTTAAAGGCACACATGAAAAAGGCACAGATTTATCCCTCAGTTAACATATTTAGCAAGCTGGGGCAAATAATCAGAGCTTAGGTAAGAGTACAATCGCAAGCCCACTGCTGATGGAGGAAAAAGCTACTCACTCTTCCTTTGCACTTTTCAGAGAACTCCAATTTCAGCCTAATGAACCTTTAGGGTACTTCTATTCTACAGCTCAGTGACTGGATCAGAGAATGTTTCCCATTTGTATGTCAGCCAAATGGTGTACTAACGTCTCTAAGATCATATCAATGATTATTACACAGAATCTGATCAGTTATTGTTGGATCTGCAGTTAACAGTTTACCTCAGAGCCCATCAGTACCAGAGCTCCAGACTACTGTACTCACCAGCCTTTGCTAAAGCTTAGAAAGCTGGGGTCAGAGCGCAGGGACAGCCTTACTAAATGGGCCCCAACAGCGGCCTGGGTATTGAACCCATAACCCTGCGATCAATAACCCAGCACTGTAACCACCAGATTACAGCCCAAAAACATTGTTATAATCTGTTTAGTGACAAATTACTTCACGGAGACCTGAGATCAGTGGACTTCACAAAGAGCTGCAACTGAGACCAACTGGGTCGTCATAAAGCATCCCTGCAGGTTTTACAGCAACCAAATAACATACTGTATCAATTAGGCAGATTGCAAGTAGGTTTGCTAAGTGTTGAGTCTAGGGGTTTCTAACAGGGACAGAGTACTGTGTTGTGGTCGTAATGATGCATACTGTGATTATAACATGGCTTGCAATATATTAGAATTACACTTGTGGGCTCCACATGACTCGTTTTTAGCGTTATTGCGATGAGAGTTTACACAATATACGCAGTGTTAAGGGCTGCGATGACAGAACGGATCAAATTACCTCACGCGCCGAGCCAGAGTGACGTGATTCGTTTGGTGGGACTGTAGTGCTTTCCGATATGGGAATTTTTCAATATGGGGTTTGAACCATGTTCTCCTGAGAGTAACACTCAACCATTTGGCTAAATAGGCAATTATAAAACCAATCAGAACCGCTCTACACTAAACTGTGCTTCGTTACGAAGCCTGCAAAAATACTTTAGGTTATGATTTCTCTCACTCCCAGAATATAAACCCCATCAGAACAGTCAGAATTATGCATAATCAGAATTATGCTGATACAGTCTAAAGGAGGGCAGCATGATATTTCTAACATGTTAAATTGTATTGTGATTAACAACATGCTCGTCTAGACATACGGTAGACTTCGGCAGTATAACGAGCGACAGCATAATTAGCCCTGTTTAATTAAAGACAGTGTCAAAATATCATGATGCATATTATTTATTGTAAAAAATATACCACAATGTTAGATTTCTACCAGATCGCTCACCCTTGCTATAGTCACAACACACCTGCATCAGGGAGTACCTGGCCACCAAACACACTAATCTTGTAGGTTTTTGGCCAGAATTACAGATTCAACAGCCTTATCAGCTTAATCAGATTGTTTGATTGTACTCGGTCAGGAGTTCCCAACATCAGTCCAACCAACATCAAAGTACAAAGTAGCATCCGATCAAACTGTAGACTCTTACTGGACTGCCTTCATCTGCAGGTTTACAACTGGCATCCCTGAGCTACAAAGAAGACCTGCTCGACAGACCATCACAATCTTCTCAAAGGCCTCCAGACTCCTCCTTCTGCTCTGTGATTTCATCATTAGTGAATTCTGACAGAATAGGAGTTGATGTCGCTAGTTCCAAGTGTGACTGATCTTGCACAGGAAGTGAGACTAGTGAGATCATTTTAGTGAAATAAAAATATATATATTATAAAAATAAAATAAATATATGAAATATTGTGTTCAGGAATGGTCTACTCTTGCCTGTTTCATCAAGGGTGCTTTCACAAGGACCTTCTGTCTTTTCACTTTGTCCAAATCAAAACAGCAGGTGCTGTGAGCCTCGGCCCAGACCAACTGAACCATGATTTGGTTGGTTTGCAACACTTTCTGGATGGTTCGGATTTCCAGACCAATTACATGAAGTTGAGGCCGGCTATCGTCACCCATTAAACAACAGAAGGCAACTTCTATTCGACGCACATCCTTTTACAACCTGGTTTATGTAAGTATAGGAAGATATAGCCCACGTATGCGATTACGACTGGACATAGCAATGTTCTTTAGTGCGCTCAGTCACTAAACTGCAGTGTAAAACCCAAACAACCAAACGTATACAACGCAGCAAAGCTAAGAACCTTGGTCCGGACTTTCAGGTGTGAAAAAGTCCTTAGAGACATACAAGTAACCCTACAAATTAGGCAGCAAGTGAACAGTCTTGAAGGTGCTGAAGGTGCTGCAGAAAGACAAGAAGCAAACTGTGACGGCTAGATGACTGGATCAGAACATCTCCAAAACATAAGGCATATAGGTATATATACATAAAGGGGTGTTTTGTAGGTATGCAGTGGTCAGCACCTACAAAAAGTGTGCCAAGTAGGGACCAGGATCATGGGTGCCCGAGGCTAATTGATGCTCATAGAGGCCCTACCTCACACCTCACACTAACTAACGTTAGTCTTTTTGCCTCAGATACCACAGGACTCCTTCAAAGGTCTTGTGGAGTCCATACCTTGATGGGTCAGAGCTGTTTCAGTGGCGTGAAGCGGACCTATGCGGTATTAGACAGGTACTTTTAATGTTATTGGTGTATTCAGGCTACATCGCCCACTTATAAACACTAGTCCAGTGAAGGCGGACAGTGTGATTATGATTAATAAAGGATATACTGTGCAGCCTTAGTTTCTTATTTAATTGTGGCGTCATAAAAGACATTCATTCAGATTAATTTAAGAGATAAATTAAGTGTGTGTGTGAGAGTAGAGTAACAAAGGACAGTGATCCCACTGATCCGGCAGGGCCACGGGCATTTCCTCCAGGACTTACTCCAACTTAGCCAATGAAGCATGGCTGTTCAATGAGCTTATCACTGAACCTAGATGTACACACACACACACACACACACACACACACACACACACACACACACACACACACACACACACAAACACGTGCCTGCATACTGGGGGCTGAGCCAACACAGCCAATCAAAAGCCAACTACAGATCAGTATTAAGCAACTGGGAAGGTTCAGGGAAGGTCCAATACTTCTGGAGTACCCCGTCCCCACACTTTTCAGTACGGCCCGTCCCAAACACCCCTGATCCAACTAATCAGTCAATCAAAAAGCCATTCCTGAGTTTAGATGGGCATGTTACAGAAGGCATGGGCCATAGAACAGTAGCTGTGCCCTATTCACTATATAGTGCACTATTTTGGGGTTCCCCCTTCTTTTTTTTTTCTTCTTCTCGGCATTGCTAAACTGTTAGTACGCTGTAACAATCCCACAATGCACCGCAATATTGCTTACGACGCACACTAAACAGACATTGAATACCCATAATTATTTGCATCGCTTGGTTTGAAGATTCACACACAGCCGGAAGGCCGACCGTCAGACTGTTTATGCGACTCACTCTCAGCACTGCTCGCTCGCTCACTCACTCACATACACACACACACACACACACACACACACACGTCCGAAATCGTTCACTACCTTGACGAATTCTGCTCCCTATAGAGGGATCTAGATTTCCGCATGTAGGGGACAGTGAACAGGTCACCGTTTAGGACACAGCTAGTTTAGTTAGTGATATACAAACACTATAGACCGCATTAGGAGGACAGGGAGACACAGCCAGTCAACTGTATGATCTTGACAAATGTACAAATTTTAATCCAAGACTTCCTTCCTCACGTGTGCGTTTCCAAAACACAGGTTTATATTAAATGAATGAACGACCGGACAGCTGCTGCTGCTGGTTTGACCCCTTCCAGCAGGGTCTGTAATGCAGCAGACGGAGGAGCCTAATTCTCAAAAGCACAACGTAAGAAAAAACAAGACTGATCTAATCTGTCCTATGAGTTTTGTCAGCTGGCACATTTCTGCAGGTACTGCATTTGACCCATAATCGCCTGAATCGAGTCTGAATGCACTGTAACATGGCACAGCTAATGTACTGCACTAGGTAAGGTAAGGTGCAAGGTGCACGTATTTGTCACTGTATAGTGTATATATAGTATATATATAGTGTATATATAGTGTATTTGTCACTGTATAGTGTATATATAGTATATATATAGTGTATATATAGTGTATTTGTCACTGTATAGTGTATATATAGTATATATATAGTGTATATGCCACTGTATAGTGTATATATAGTATATATATAGTGTATATATAGTGTATATGCCACTGTATAGTGTATATATAGTATATATATAGTGTATTTGTCACTGTATAGTGTATATATAGTATATATATAGTGTATATATAGTGTATTTGTCACTGTATAGTGTATATAGTATATATATATATAGTGTATATATAGTGTATATGCCACTGTATAGTGTATAGTATATATATATAGTGTATATGCCACTGTATAGTGTATATATAGTATATATATAGTGTATATGCCACTGTATAGTGTATATATAGTATATATATAGTGTATATATAGTGTATTTGTCACTGTATAGTGTATATAGTATATACTATATAGTATATATAGTATATAGTATAGCGTATTTGTCACTGTATAGTGTATAGTGTACTGTACACTGTATAGTGTACAGCGAAATGTGTCCTCCGCACACACACTCACACACACACCCAGAGCGGTGGGCAGCCAACTCCAGAGAGGGTAAAGGGCCTTGCTCAAGGGCCCAACAGTGGCAGCTTGCCGAGCCCGGGAATCGAACCCACAACCTTGTTATCGACATCCCGGCGCTCTAACCGCTGAGCCACCACTGGGATCAAATCATCAAGCTGTAAATAAGTCAAATATTATGATTTATATCATATAACATCTTTAATTATTGTGAGATGAGATCCCTGCCATATCTACACATCCTCCACTCCTCTGTAGGAGCAGGGAAACACTGCCTCCCCTACCCTCCACATTCACTCTCCCATACATTCAACAGTTGGTCAGCCCTTCTTTGCTAGTTTGAAGATGTAGAATTGCTGAAAAATAAACAACAAGGATTAAAATCGTAAGATTTCCTCACATATAACTCTCTTTAACGCAGTATTTGAGAAACACGTGTATGAGTACTGCTACCGTGACAGGTTTGACAACTTCCAGCCACTGTAGCTAGCATTGCTAGCTAGGACAGCAGCCAGGGCAATGCTCAATTTAAGCTCATCTTTAAAAAAAGACACTTAGTAAAATATCTGATTCATTGTGCTCTACCAGACCAAAGCGAGGAGTAAAATTCGCGGACTTTGGAGCTGCCTTACCCTTGAGACGGTGAGATCCGTCATAAGCTGCTCGAAGGCCCGCGTCTCCTCGGCTTGCTTCTGGTTGTGCAGCGCGATCTTCTCGCTGAACTTCCGCGGGTTCGAGCCACTCGAGCCCGGGGATCCGGACATGGCGGGCCGCGGAGTTTTGCAGATGAACACTTTCGCAGGAAACACAGTTTAGCAACACTCTGCTCTCGGTTTAAAGCTCAGAGGCACCTCAAATGTCCTCCCACTGTCCACATTTTTGCGAGCTTGCGGTGCAAATCGCGCTCAGAACGGGTTGTTGTGAAGGCAGCCAGCGAGCTGTCAAACTCCGAAGAAAGCCAAACAAAGTGGTTTCTAATGAACAGAGGAGGATTATCGGGTCGAAGGGGAGTCTGAAAGACTCTAGGCAAAATAATAGAATCGGGAATCCGTGTGAAATACTCGCTATATAACTTTATATTAAGGGTTTTGTGAGGGAAGCTTGACTCAAGCAACACAAGCTAGCTAGCGCTACCTACAACCCTCGTTAGCTGGCTTAGCTAGCCTGCTAGCTAACGTTAGCCATCGTTTCTACCTACGAGCTTTTGCTCACAACGACGTTTTCCGAAATGAATTTAATGAAATTAATGAAGATTAATGAAATATGTATTAATTAATTGATTTATGGCACCATAGGACACTTCGCACAACTCCCAATTCGTTAAGCCGTGGCCAGCCTGGCGATCCAGCTACAGCAACTGGCCACAAACTGGCAGCAAACTCGCCTCCACTGCTAACTTTAATGAAGATGTTAAGGAAGTGTTAAGTGTAAATATATATTTTAGATGTGATAAATTGTGTTTGAGACTTTTAAAAATCCCCGAACAGCAGCTTGAACCTGCTGGCTGCCTCCGCTGCCCGCTGCCCGCTCCCCGCTGCCTCCGCTGCCCGCTGGCCGCTGCCTATCTCACAGGTTTCACCCCCTTCCTTCCACCGCCTTGTTGTTGGGGCAAGTCAACGCGCAGTAATGCAAAGGGTTGTCGCCACTTAAATGCAGTTAAGCTAGAAAAATCGCGCATTTCTGAGCTGTTATCCAGCTTTTCCGCGTGTTTTAATACATGTTCAACAAGTGGGTCCAAGCCGCTGACCGTAAGCCTCAATGTTACGCGCGGAGGACTGCAGCACTCTGCGGCCAGCCTCCGCGACACGGCCGGCGCAAGACACGCTGATTTACACCCCGGTAATCCGCGGTTACACCACCATCCGACACTGGCAGAAAAACGACACCGAGCTACAGCAAAATAGCAGTTATTCGTCAGACGCAATTCTCAAATCTGATCATTAAAAAATTAAAAATAAAAAGGCTGGCTGTACTCTCCTCCTTCACAGAGCCGCCGTCCTCCTCCAGTCCATCCGTATGTGCTGGGGGGAATTGGGGGAAGATGCTGGCTCCTCTCGCAAGCACTTGTTTTCACTTTGGTTTTACTCCGATTCGCTCAGGCAGAGTGAAAACAGCAGAAGGGGAAAATACACCTACGAGCCCACTCCACTCCAGACCCGTGAGCGTCCGCAGGAGGGCGATGTAGATCCCTTAAAGGTACAGTAACACCATCAGCCCCGGCGTCTCCGCTGTGTCCCGCCCTGCTGCTTTAATACGACACAGATGAGGAAAAGGGTAACTGAAGAAAGTGTAGAAACGCAAATAACAGCTGTACACTTGTAAGGCATTTGCTTGAACGTGCAATAGATTTGCATTCTGTGCTTTAACAAATAAATGCAAATTGTTATTCCTTAATGGCATGTCTGCTTAGCTGGGTTTTCCATAGAATTGCCTTGGGAAAAAAAAGCCTATGCTTGGTTGTTACCCATATATCCAGCAGTCAGTCATTAATAAAATATATATATATATATATATATATAGAGAGAGAGAGAGAGAGAGAGAGAGAGAGAGATATATATATATATATATATATATATATATATATATATATATATATATATATATATATATATATAGATAGATATAGATATATATAGATATAGAGAGATAGATATATATAGATAGATAGATAGATATAGATACATACATATATACAGTGTGTGCAGAATTATTAGGCAAGTTGTATTTGAGAGGATTCTTTGTATTATTGAACAACTATGTTCTCAATCAACCCAAAAGACCCATAAATATCAAAGCTTAATATTTTTGGAAGTTGGAGTGGTTTTTTTTTTTAGATTTGGCTATCTTAGGAGGATATCGGTTTGTGCAGGTAACCATTACTGTGCAGAATTATTAGAAAATTAATTCATAAAAAACAAATATATACCCATCTCACTTGTTTATTTTCACCAGGTAAACCAATATAACATTCAGAAATAAACATTTCTGACATTCAAAAACAAAACCACAAACAAATCAGTGACCAATATAGCCACCTTTCTTTACCATGACACTCAAAAGCCTTCCATCCAGAGATTCTGTCAGTTGCTTGATCTGTTTATGATCAGCATTGCGTGCAGCAGACACCACAGCCTCCCAGACACTGTTCAGAGAGGTGGACTGTTTTCCCTCCCTGTTGATCTCACATTTTATGAGGGACCACAGGTTCTCTATGGGGTTCAGATCAGGTGAACAAGGGGGCCATGTCATCATTTTCTCTTCTTTTAGACCCTTACTGGCCAGCCACGCTGTGGGGTATTTGGATGCATGTGATGGAGCATTGTCCTGCATGAAAATCATGGTTTTCTTGAACGAGACCGACTTCTTTCTGTACCACTGCTTGAAGAAGGTGTCTTCCAGAAACTGGCAATAGGTCTGGGAGTTGAGCTTCACTCCATCCTCAACCTGAAAAGGTCCCACAAGTTCATCTTTGATGATACCAGCCCATACCAGTACCCCACCTCCACCTTGCTGGTGTCTGAGTCGGAGTGGAGCTCTCTGCCCTTCACTGATCCAGCCTCGGGCCCATCCACCTGGCCCATCAAGAGTCACTCGCATTTCATCAGTCCATAAAACCTCAGAAAAATCAGTCTTAAGATATTTCTTGGCCCAGTCTTGATGTTTTATCTTATGTTTCTTGTTCAAAGGTGGTCGTTTTTCAGCCTTCCTTACCTTGGCCATGTCCCTGAGTATCGCACACCTTGTGCTTTTTGATACTCCAGTAACGTTGCAGCTCTGAAATATGGCAAAACTGGTGGCAAATGGCATCTTGGCAGCTTCACGCTTGATTTTCCTCAATTCATGGGCAGTTATTTTGCACCTTTTTTTTTCAACACGTTTCTTGCGACCCTGTTGGCTATTTGCCATGAAACGCTTGATTGTTCGGTGATCACGCTTCAAAAGTTTGGCAATTTCAAGACTGCTGCATCCCTCTGCAAGACGTCTCACAATTTCTGACTTTTCAGAGTCCGTCAAATCTCTCTTCTGACCCATTTTGCCAAAGGAATAATTAAGTTATAATAATTAAGCACACCTTATATAAGGTGTTGATGTCATTAGACCACACCCCTTCACATTACAGAGATGGACATCACCTGATTTACTTGATTGGTAGTGTTGGCTTTCAAGCCTATAGAGCTTGGAGTAGGACAACATGTATAAAAAGGATGATGTGATCAAAATACTCATTTGCCTAATAATTCTGCACACAGTGTATACTTACACACATATATATATATATTATATTATTTTTCTCATATTAATTTGAGGTTCAATTAATAAACAAAGTCAACAGTGTTTAAATGTTTCTCTAAAATGTTTTATTTTAATAGAAACCAAGTCAGAATTGTTCAAAGTTGTGGTGAATGAAGGCAGATAGCTGAAAAAGGACAGGTAATATTTAATGAAATAGTCACAGTACCCTGTTTGGCCTCTAATACATTGTTTTTTAAGTATTACATGTATTTAAGTATTTTTTTTTGCTGAAGGCCATTTTTTAAAACTTTTATTTTTAGATTTATCTTTAATTTACATAAACAAGACAATGTAGGTTTGCTGGTTGTTTCAGCTAATAAATGCAATGGCAATGTTTGTGTTATAGACGTCACAACCCTAGCCCTAGTTTTCATCACCACCAGTACGTTTCTCTACAATAAGCCACAATAAACGTACTGGTGGTGATGAAAACGGTGTAAGGGCTGTGACATCAACACAAAATTGCCATTGCATTTATAAACACGTGGAAAAATCTGTGTAATGCTAATAAGAAAAATCAGATACAAGAAAAGAACAAATAAATAAATAAAATTAGACAAAAGACAAAAGGTGCAAAGAAATTTTCCTGTTTATTTATTTATTTATTTTCAATTATACGTTTTGTTGTATTTATCGTTTTGTTGCTCCTGGGGCCATTTAACACCAGACGTTTGGAAAGATTGCAATATACTGGAAGGTAAAAAAAACAAAAACAAAACAAAAAATTGTACAAATCTGAGTGCTCACATTTAAGTACGCAGTCCGGCGTAGGTTCGGTCGAGATGGCAATATACAGTGAATGCATGTGGAAAGAAAAAGCTGGTTAAGTGGTGGCAGTTTTTAGAAAGGAAAAACCAAGCCAAACTGACTACTAATGAAGAAATCGGATGAGAGGATCAGATGGGTAGTAGTCAGATGGCTCTATTTACTACAGTTACTTGAAAAAGCATTTGAATTCTACAATCATGTGGCCAACATAGATATGAGTAAAGACAGCTAAGGTGATTTGCATGATTATGCAACACTTCCCTTCCATTTCCAGCAGTAACTGTATTTTTCTATCAAAGACAGAGAGCAATAAGCAACGACTGGGACAAGACTGTCCACATTTGGCTACCATACAGTAGGAATGTAAAAGTTCTCTCAAGATTACATGAAAATATCTTTCACTCAGTTTATTCAAGTTAAGGCAATATAAAATGAAATGAGAGAAAAAAAGAACAGCTAAGAAATTAGAAGGACGTAAACGTAAAATCCATCCAGCATATAGCCTCTGAGAGCTGGGAAGGGAAATATCTACTTTTTCCAATAAATTACAATTTGACAAGATAATACAACCAGGTTTGCGTTTCAAAACTTTGAGTAGAGTCTGTAACAAAGATCCCTCTGATAAATAGAAATTTTTGGCTGTCTAAAGCGAGAGGGGTCGAGTTCTCCAGCTGAAACCTTCCTACAGGACAGGGATACCAAGAAGCATGGTCTGTTCTCCCAAGGCATAAAAATTTAACGTTAACCAAAACGCATTCTTTCTTTTTTTTTCCTTTCTTTACATTTACATGGTGCTGAAAGCTCACGCAAGCAAAACTAACTAACGCAGGTACGTTTAAACGTTGACCAAATTATGAAAGTTTCCAGCAACCGTAGAACCGTCCTCGACAGCGCATTTAGGGAAACGTCCCTTAACAGCAAGGCACCAATGGTATTTCTTTCCAGGTAGTGCAGAAAAGACAAATGACAGAACTGCAGGAGCAGGCGTTTATGTGGTGTGAGCATATCTTTATATGCAACAGTCTGTAAAGCCCTCAGAGTCTCTTCTATTTGCCGTAAAATTTCTTATTAAGCAGGAAAATGAGCAGGTTGACGTTGACGGTGGCTCGGTCAAAGAGTTTCATGACTGCCACTCCCTCGTACTGTAACTGCAGAAGATCCTGCAATTAAAAACAATGCATTTTACATTAGCAATGTGGAGGTCAGTGATCATAAACAATTATGCGAATATTTGAATGATTTGCAGAATTAGAAAATATAATAAAACAGCATGCAAGAAAAGACTGTGCACATAAATAAAATGATTGGATTTAAAAGAATGGGGGAATAATTACCTGGTATTCTAACATTAGCGTCTCCAAATGCACTCCCATGAACTTGGCCTTTATTTCAAACACTCCCACAACCTCAGAGGGGGAGATCTCAAAATGCACATTCTTAAATCTGTGAAGGATTGAGGAAAAAAATATATTATAAAACTAGAAAAAACGAATTATAAAAAATATTAAATAAAAATATTTACTGTACATTCTAGTGCAGTAACGTTCATGTAATGTCTTCATATATACAAATAATGAAATTTTTTATTCAATTCTACAATAAGTCTCTCTCACTATAAGAAATAGCACATTCTTTCTTGTATAATATATGAATAATTATGTAATATATAAAGGAGGAAGGAATTGAAAGGGATGTTATAGGGTTTTATGTTAATATACATGCCAGCTTATTTGTAAAAAAAAAAATTAAAAAAAAGAAAAAAAAAGTATATATTTTATATAATATTATATGAAATATTAGATATAAGATATAATATAATTTAAAACAATATTTGTATTGTTATTTTTAAGTATGTTGAATATTTTTGTGTATGTCTGAAAGCCTGTTTCTAAATGCTAAAAAAGTAAATAAATAAATAAAATCCCAGAAAACCCAAAACAGTGAAAACTCACTGATTTGTTTGAACATCCTCAATCTCGATCAGCACTCCCTTCTCATGCAGCCGGGCTGCTGTGTACTTCTGTGACGCCTGCTTGCCCTTCTTGGCCTTGTTATCTCCAGGCTTCTTCGACACCCTAAGAAAAAAATAAGAAAAAATCCGTAACATCAGTTTGAAGAGAATAAAAGCCTTTTCTCTAAGAGCACATACAGAATCAGAGGGAATTCACACTTACTTGCCCTTGCTGGCTAGATTGTCCATGCAGGTCTTGATGTACTGGTTGTAGTAGTCGATCTGCACATTGTAGAAACTGGTCTTTGAGTTTAGGGCAGAATTGGTCTGCTGAAGCTTCACCAGCTCGGCCTTCCTTCTCTGACGATACCTCCTCTGATTTCTGATATCCTGCGTAAATGCAACAAGAGTTTGTATAGGGTACATCGACTTATCTGCCATAGAAGAACCACTTTTAGCTCCATTAAAAACATGTTTAAGATAAATATGAGTGTGTGAGGACCTTTTTAAGGTCTGAGCAACCTTCACAAGATTCTTCACACTCCTAAATCTCTAATACAAACAGTACTGGAACCAAAAGTGGTTCTTCAAAAGTGGCATCACTCAAAGAACCATATGAAGAACCTTCATTTTTTAACGTTTAGGTACATTATCAGGGTTTTTTTTCAGCAGCATTGAAGATCTACAAATCAGTGCATCTCAGACATAATACCTTAGCAATGTCATTGATAAGATCCTGGTATCTGTTCTCTGGATGGACTTTGCCCAGCTCTGCCAGTCTCTGGAGGTTGCTCTTGATCTTGTCCTTCTTGCCTTGCAGGGTGAGGCTGTCGTCCACCACTGGCTTGGCCTGCTTCATCTTCTCTGGAGTTTTAGCATCGCGAATGGCTCGCCGCTGCATGGCACGCTGGTACTCTACCTCCTGTGGGCCACATATAAATGGAGGTATTAGTAAAGGGCATGTCTGGTTATACTAGCTGTGCAGCTTTATGTTCTTCTGTGCTGTTTACCTGTTCTGGGGATGCAGCAGTTTCCAGGATTTCAGAGAGCGTTTCTCCGGGTTGGAACCTGATCACATCTACGATAAGCCTCTTGGTGCTGAAAGGAAATTTATTTTACAGTGTTATTATTCTGTTTTATCATCTTATTATTATTAACCGCAGCCAAAGTTATGCTGGATTAGGTTTATGTGGTGAGGTCTTCAGATATTACAGCCTAGCTTCCTGTAGGTTTAAAGTCAAACCCTCATCTATCATACCCTATTTGGCCAATCAGAAGGCTTCTGAAGGCCGTGATTAGTTAGATTAGGGTCAGATCTGACGTCTGCTGGAAGGTTGCTCTCCAGGAGCAGGGTTGAAGACCACTGGCCTAGATGTACGACTTTAACAGTTTTCAGAACTCCAGTAGTGAATCCAGCATGAGTGACCTTCCTTTCCTCAGCAATTTTCATGTTTGAACTGACCTCATGGTAATGATGAAAACTTGACCATCTGAGGTAATTTAAAAAAGCTTGATCTCCCGAATAACATTAGAGAGCATCCCCTTATATATATATATACATAATCCTGCTGTAATGTAAAACAGTGAGAAGTGGAACACACTTCAGAAGAAGAGTCTTGGCATCCATTTCAGCATTGGCTTCACCAGGGACATCAAACTTGTTGGTAAGGGTGAGGGACACCTCCGTCTTGCCCATCATCTCCTTATTAGGGTCATCAGGGGGCAGTGGATTCTCACCTGCAATTGTAGTGTCATTAGCACATGTAAACAACTCCTCAGTTACCATGTTCTGGAGCTTTCCTCAGTAACTCACCTATTAGACTTTCAATGGTAGGCACCTCTCCCAAATCCTCCAGCAGCTCATGAATGGGGTCATTGTGCTCCGGAGCGATGGCATCCTGGTGATCTAGCAAGAGCTATGAGAGATAAGGCACAGGGGGGGAAACAAAAACAACCCACTGAGTCATGAAAATAGCTCAATACTGCTGGGGATGTGTGTGACTGCTGCCACGTGCTTCACACACATACCGTGTGAGTATTGATGATTTCGCCGATGGAGATATAAATAACAGGCTTGGACACTGTGACCAGGTCTGAGTACTGATCCACGTTAAATTTCTCCTCCAGTGACGGGACGTCGCAAGCTGCCAGAAAGAAGCGTCTGTGGGAAAGGAATAAGAGGTTGTAGAAGCGAGTATTGGGGCATAGTCATGGCATTGGAGTCATGTTTCAGGCTGAGGTCAAAAAATTGTTATATACTGTATTTATAGAAACAACCACATCAATTGAATTTGGGATATTAACAAAAATAAATGTTGTTAAGCAACCATAACCAACTGTTAATGAAGTGCATTTATTGGTGTAATAAGTGCTTATTTTTGTTCATCATTGTAATAGTATTATTGAGCATTTATACATTTTCAGCATTCTTTATTTAATGGTGGATGGTGTAGCATAGTGGCTAACTGCACTGCATTCACCATGGCAGACTGGGGTTTGATTCTAAGGCCTAGAAAGCACTCCACGCTACACCAATCCTGGTCCTTGGGCAAGACTTTTAACTCTACATTCTCCTACCTGTGTAACATGATTCACATGTAAAGGCCAATTTATGCCTCTGCGTCAAATCAATGCCACAACCCACTGAAATGTAACTACACTTTGTGGCACCCTGATGCCACATGATCGTGGCATGGATCATGGATTGTGTGTACACAGATCTACCTGCATTTCCTCGTCCATGTCTCTCAGTGGCTGGACAAGCACAGAAAATTAACCTTCTAATACGCTCAGTTTCAGCAGCCATCGTTTGTAGTGCAACTGCAGAACAACGCAGATGCACCAACACACTGGCAGAAACTCTTACTCAGGCTACGGCACAGACTCAGAAGCATAAATCGACCTTAAGCCCTTCTGGATAACAGCATCAGACAAATCGTGCCATTCATGTTTTTCAGCAAGAAAAGAACAAACGAGATGATCTGAGCAGACCAAGAAGCTCCTTTACCTAAATTTCTGGTAGGAGTTTGTGAGGTACTCATTGATGGGGTTTAGATGGGCATTATCTCCGAGGAACATCTTATTTGAGGCAGCGTGCTGCAGCATTTTGGCGATGGAGCCCAGGTTCCGACGCTGGTCAGTGGTCAGCTGACCTCCAGCTGACATGTCAATGATGTCGAAAGCATCGGGGGCCACAATGGCAGGGTTCATGTAGCGATAATACAGCAGGTTTCCAACAATCTAAAAAGAGAAAAGGGCTGTAAAAACTGCAGACGATGAAGAATTGACTTGAACTTACTTGATTATACATGTCCATCATTTCCACACCCCTTATTTATCCCATTATTTATATCCCATTATTTAAACCCAGAGTTTATACTGTAGAAGCTCCAGAATCCATTAGAACAGATGCAGGTGAACATAAATCCAGTAAAAAGGAACAAGAAAGTAGTTGAGAACTCGTGAGGTCAAAATATGCAAATTAAATAAACAAATACATGAATTAAAGGCCATATTTTATGAACATGGAAATGATGCACATATTGGAATCAAGCAATGTCAATGTTGCATGTTTTGCAGTGTGAGCTTCACTAACTGTACAATCTGCCTAGAAAACCTTAAAAGGGTCTCATTTGTATTCTTTTCTAATAAGGTTTGTAGGGCAGTGCAGGAAACAGGACAGAGAGCATGACAGAGTGTGGCACAGGGGTGTGGCTCACCTTGTGTGGTAGGCACAGAGGAGCAGAGGCCTCCAGAGAGCAGCGAAGGCAAGGACAAAGAGGGTAGCTGGAGCCAGGAGAGAGAGAGAGAAAGAGAGAGATTGGGAGAAGGGAAGATGGAGCGAGAAAGGTGCCGCAGAGACAGAGACAGAGGCAGCATTGAGAGGAGCAAGGAGCACCACAGCAGATTAGAAATAATAGCAAGGCTCCCAAAAGGATTCCATCAGGGGGTCCCGATTGCAATTCCCTCCGAGAATGGACCTAATCTGCATGTGCCATAGAGCAGCGTATTGGCAAGAACCTATGATACATACCACAATACAGGGGCTCCGATTCAATGTAAGCAAGGCGATATTACGATTTTTTAACCAAATTTTGGATTGGATAAAAAATCTAATTTTCTTTAGCTCAGATTTTACGCAAATAATGGTGTGTTTTCTTATCCAATCAGAATTCCGAATCCAATCAGGACTCCCTGAAGAGCACAACACTGCTATCTAGTGGTTGGGGTAATTGAATCACCGTCTCTCAGCCAACCTGCTCATGTGGGGCTCTTACATGGGTAGAATGTGACCTAGGTGGGTTCCAGGTGGGCATGGGCTCTGAAAAGTGAATTTGTGCATGCGTTTTCACTGGGACCCAGTTGGGCTTCCCAAATGGGCCCACATCTTAATCTTACATGGGTTCCATTATGCTCCAGTATCCAGTGTACAACCCAGATGGGGCTCATGTTTAACTCCCCCTGATCTTATGGCTGACCCTGGTGGGCATCCATATGTGGGGCCAACGTGCAACCCATAGACAAAATTGGGGTCCTGGTTCCCAATTGGGCTAGCCACACAGGCCCCACATGGACATTAGATGGGTTATCAGAGCTGCCACTAATCTTTGCATGTACATAATTAATTTAAAAAATGATACCGTGTTTTTGAGAATCGATCCAGAATTGCAAAACATAACATTGTGATACTCTCATATATATCGATATTTATATTATACAGATAGATAGACAGTGTGTTTCAGGCACCTTCATGCATGCAAAAGGAACAGATTTAAGCCAGGTGGTGCTTATAGTGAAGAAATGCCAAGATGTCCCAAGAAAAATAAAGAACATTAGAATTTGTCTTAAGCAAAGCAGAGGCAGGTCCTCAGTGATTTACGAGATGCCTCTGACCACAAACCTTCAAAAGCTCGTCCTCAGTGGCATCAGGGAACTTCTCATGAAGTGTGTCCTTCAGCACCTTGGCAATGAAACGCATCCCATACCTGTGGATGAACACAATCAGTCCCAGTCAGACAGTTTGTCAGCAACACTGAGGCCTCCTCCCACAGCCTGAACAAAGAAGCAGGTCATATAACCGGCCGGCGTTTGCATATTCAAATAGGAACATGGTAATGGTCATTTTCATACATTATAGGCTGATGTATTACAGAGGGTGATGGGTAAAGGCAGACAACACAGTGGAGACGGAAATCCCTCTCATACACACAAATACAAATACACACACACACACACACGCAAGACCAGGATACATCCCAGTGGTGTCTACTCACGGGATTTTGTCAACAGATACGACAATGGCCGACAGGAACTTGTCTGTAACAGTGCGCATGTTTTTGATGGACGCCTCCAGCCGGTTGCGAACCTCCTCGTGGCTCATTGCTTGCTCAGGAGTGACGTCGTAAGGCAGTTTGCTGTACAGGGCAGAGGGATGCAAAGTTGTTGCATATTTGGACCCAAAATCCAAAATCTGGAAACTTCACTTTCTTTGGAAGTCAATGTATGGCAAGTCATTTTGGAGCATTTCTATTGGTCAATTCATCATGAGAGATTCAAATTATGTCAAAAAGTTATCAAAAAAAATGGAGATACAAGGTTTTTACAAAATAAAGAGGAATTTTCTCCCTCTTAGTCCTCAAACTCTTTTTACACGTATTATTTGATATCATCCGTCATCATTAGTCAATGTCAACATGCAGATTTATGCTAAATATCTGCTGAAATTATAATTCTCACCTGGCTTCTCCTGTTTGAGACTCCATCTGATTCACCCAGCTCTTGTAAATGTCCACTGGGTCAGTTTTGATGTTTAGCGTCTTGTCGTCCATAATTTCTTTTACAACGGGAGCCAGAATCTGCCTCAGGGCGTTCTGACCCCGAGCTCCTCTGTTGAAGCTCACCACCATCTTTATGACTGTGGGGTTTCCAGTTACAATCTCCTGGATCTGGTCCACTTTAGATCTGTTCAAACATGGCAAACATTAGTGGTGATCTACTGACTCGTTCATTAAAGTAAACAATGCAATTCTCATCCACAGGCTGAAACATGACTGCGTGTCGGTGGGACCTTACTTGATTTCCTCCTGCAGTGCTGTTTTGAAGAGCTTAAGCAGCAGGTACTCTTCACGCTGGTTGGAGGCGTAGTTGTATAACGTGAAAATCACAGAGTCCATGAACTTGGTGGACTTGTTCTGGGGCATCTGGAAGATCAGCTTGGCCAAGTAGGTGGGATTAGTCTGGGAAAAGGTAAGAAAGACTGCATTTACTTCAGAGTTTCTCAACAAGAGTGAAGGTGATTTCTCCTTTCATGGTACAATTAAACAAGTAAAGCCATATTGCCCTGAACGCGTCATTTTGCAGTCCTCGAACACAGGTTCTAGTCCTGGATCCTGTAGTCACGGGTTTCTACAAAGTATCTACATTAAGTGATTCAGTAGCACTACACTACTGGATTCAGTACCTACATTAATGGATTCCGTACCTACACAAAAAAGATTTCATACCTACACTAAAAAGATTCAGTATCAAAAATAAACGATTCCGTACCTACCCTACACGATTCCGTACCTACCCTACACGATTCTGTACCTACCCTACACGATTCCGTACCTACCCTACACGATTCTGTACCTACCCTACACGATTCCGTACCTACCCTACACGATTCCGTACCTACCCTACACGATTCCGTACCTACCCTACACGATTTCGTACCTACCCTACACGATTCCGTACCTACCCTACACGATTCCGTACCTACCCTACACGATTCCGTACCTACCCTACACGATTTCGTACCTACCCTACACGATTCCTTACCTACCCTACACGATTTCGTACCTACCCTAAACGATTCCTTACCTACCCTACACGATTCCGTACCTACCCTACGTGATTCAGTGTCAAAAATAAACGATTCAGTGTGAAAAATAAAGGATTCAGTAAACTGCTTATGTGACCAACTGGCCAACTAGTGTCAAACCTACACATGTGATCCAGGACTGAACATTGAATTTATGGTTCAGAGATGTTACAGAGCATTATACCTTTACTTTTGAGCATAATCTCTTAACAAAGGCTAGATTGTGATTAGTAGGGATCTCTGTGGATTGCCATTTTAAATATTCTATATGAAATATATATATATATGAATGTGTGTGTACATGTTTGTCACACATTTAGAGCTCCCTCTAGCACTAGCAATGCTTCCAACACTAGGAGGGTAAGCACATCTGCTCTGATACATGCAAAGCCAGCCACTGCCTCTTTTTAAAATGACCAAAAATGCTAATAGACACCAAGATCGCTTAAGGGTGATGAGAGGAGGGAGTGCCATCTGTCCACCCGGAGAAAAGCCAGTTGTGCTCTCTAGGACTCTAGTGACCCCGGGCCATAGTTACAGCACATTAGACTGCTGAGCAACTCGGAGTCTGCTGGTTTTAAAATGTAAAGGTTCTGGAAAGCACCTTTAAGTCGGTATGAAACCTTTAGGGAGTTCATTTAATTCC
Source organism: Salminus brasiliensis (assembly GCF_030463535.1). Taxonomy (NCBI): domain Eukaryota; kingdom Metazoa; phylum Chordata; class Actinopteri; order Characiformes; family Bryconidae; genus Salminus; species Salminus brasiliensis. Next base: position 23,054,147 of record NC_132902.1, read on the forward strand.
AGTCCTGGAGGGCTGGACTGAACCTGGTACTTACGTGTCAAATTGCACCAAGAGTGTTTGAGCAAGAGATCTCCAAACTGTGCTGACTGGGCTCTCCAGAACAGAAACTGACTTAACATGGCCCAACAGACCCAGAAAGTGGTTCTTGTATGGTATCACTCAAAGAACCTTTTAGAGCACCTAGTTTTCAAGAGTCTATGAAGAGTCAACTTTGTTTCCATGATGGATGTGAACACACCTGTAACAGGTAGAAAAGGTACTGATAGGCCTCCAGCTTCTCCCTCTTCTCTTTGCTGAGAGCCTTCAGTCCTCCCTTCTGCTTGTTCATCATCATGAGGTTGGACAGCTCGCCCTTGTTCTTCTTGGTCAGCTTCTTGCTGTGGGAGACCACCTCCTGCAGGGTGATTTTGTTCTTCACCAGCAGGCCGATCTTGATGTCCATCAGGTTAAGGTCGTTCTCCAGCTGCTGGTTGGAGCGGATGTTGGTGATCACTTCCTCTCTCAGACGCATCAGTTCAAGCTCTTCCTGGAAGTCCTGGTCACTGTGGTCCAGCAGGTGCACAAACTTACGGACAACGGCCATTGGTGGATCGTCCGCATTGACTGCGTGGGAAGAGCAGAACACAATGTAAAGATGTATGGATTTTTTTGTAATCCAAGTTTGATTCCAATATGTTAGTCATGTGCAAACTCTATAGGTGTCAAATAATTGGTTGGAAGCTACAAAGCTGTAAATACAAAGAAGGATCCAGTTGTAGATGCTTCTAAAAATGACTGACAAAGCTAAAAAGCATAAAGTTACAATTACAATTTTACAATCTAAAATCTATCCAATTACCCAATTATCTAAAATATCCAGAATGCTTCATTTACAGGCCAAAATACTGTAAACAGAGAATCACAGTATGTGATTTAACCTTCAAAAACACAGTTTTCCCCAAAATAGGGATGTCCTGGTCCGATCCAGGCATATTTGACTGGAAAGTATCAGTCTTTGTTTTTACCGCTGTGTTCAGAGTGCCACCTAGAGCCCCCAAAGCACCATTAACAGACATTATCATTCTCAGAAGATTAATAAAGGAGTTGAGGTTCTGCAGTGTGGAGCTATTTTACAGTGGAATATGAAACCATCCATGAAACAATACGTTTTACTGGCTGGAGAACTGCAGAACCTTTCGCCTTCTTCTGTTCATAAACCAGCACTGAAAAACCACTAACACTAATGCTAATACACACATGCTACAGAAACCACACACAGCACATTCCCCCACTATAAACCAGTTATTACACACCAGCAGACCAACAACTACAGATATCAGTCCAGAGTGTGTACCACTACACACACACACACACACATACACACAGGAAGTGATCAGACTGCAGTGTTGTAAAGGAGCTGGGAGCTGATTGGTCAGGAGGGAGGAGAGTCAGACTGGATTATAAGATATTAAACAGTATAAAATATAATTTTAAGAAAAGTCTCGACTAAACTAAATCAGTCAGTCCAGAAAGTCTGATTATAGAAACTGAGACTGAAAATAAAGAGATTTACTGAACCAATTAATCAGCAGCTCATCTGATCTAAACTGTGGAGCTGGATTATTTATCCAAACAGAAAGATTGGATCGTTACCAGTTGATATTCAGCATTAAGAGACTCGGATCAGGGGGGCAAAATAGCCTGATCGAGACATCCCTATTCCAAAATACTTAAAATTAGCTTGTAAAAGCTATGATGTCACAATTCAGTGTCTAATTCAGTATGTGTATATATATATATATATATATAAATAAATAAATGTATGATGTAAGTGTCTAATTCAGTATGTATATATATATATATATATATATATATATATATATATATATATATATATATATATATATATATATATAAATATAAATGTATGATGAATTCCTTTCCTGAAAAGTCTTGATTTACACTCGAACAACAGAACAGCATGAATTGCAGAATAGCATGGCCCTTACTGAGAGTCTTGTAGTCATCCCTGGCTTTATTGGCTCTGATGAAAGCTTGTATTTTCACCACATCATCGATCTGAGATTCAAAACAACACAAGATAAAACAAGTGATCAAAGAAAGACAAATGCATCTGTAGATGTTATTTTGCCATCTGAAATAAAAAAATCATAAAGGTTCAACAACCAACGCAGAGGAAAGAGTTACTCACATGGTCCTTGAAATACTTCAGCCGGTCTCTGTACTTCTTGCGAGCCTGCTGCATCCTAACCATTGACTGGATCTGAGGACGTTATGAACGCAGTATAAAAACAAGCTTAGTTGGTTGAGGAATAACAGCCCTATTATCACTCAACTGAATCATCCTCATCCGAGTCTTTCATATCATTCAAGACTTCACGGCTACATACCTTGACAGCATCCTCCGTGTGGTCCTTCAAGTACTGCTTTCTCTCGTTAAACGTCTTCCTCTCTTTGTAACCCTTCCAGTGGGCCTGTAGATCATATTGAGTCAATACAAACTTCTCACCATCAATGACATACGGACTCCATGTGGGAGTGCAACACATGGCTACATGTTCTACGACTCTTTGAGGATACTTTATCAAGGATACAGCCTGCAGTGCTTTCCTAGGCTCTTTAATTTGACGCATGTAGTTCTTTGGTCACAGCAGAATAAAGGCCAGGACTCACCTGAATGCATTTAATGGCTGGATCTTGGGTTTTCAGGAAGTCGAGACGCTCTTTCATACCTCGCCTCACCAGGTAACCACGGCAACGGGCCTGCAGCTTAGCGATCAGGCTCTCATTGGCCAACCATAGCTGCTCGCGGTTGTAGGCTGCAGTCACTCCTGATACAACGGACTAGTGAAGAACAGATATACAGGCATTAGTGAAGCCAAGAGATGTACAAGAGATGTCATGTTGCCCACCTGATCTGATCCTCACCTGATCTGATCCTCCCTTGATCAGAGTCTCTTAATGCTGAGTATCAGCCTAAACCGATCTGATCTCTGTGTGTATAAATAATAATCCAGCTCCACAGTCTAGATCAGACGAGCTGCTGATTAATCCGATCAGTAATTTTTTTTTCTTAAAATGACTTTTATAGTGTTTAATATCTTATAATCCAGTCTGACTCTCCTCCCTGACCAATCAGCTCCCAGCTCCTTTACAACACTGCAGTCTAATCACTTCCTCTGTGTGTGTGTGTGTGTGTGTGTGTGTGTGTGTGTGTGTGTGTGTGTGTGTGGTGGTACACACTCTGGACTGATATCTGTGGTAATAATAATAATAATAATAACTGGTTTATAGTGGGTGAATGTGCTGGTATTTGGGTTTCTATAGTGTGTGTGTGTGTGTGTATTATAAAAATATCCTATATCAAATCACCTGCCCCACAATTTCTATAAGTGCAATCCTATTTATGACTCTAACTTAATATTCATCTTTACACCCTGATTAACAATCTTGAGGAAAGAAAACTGAAATACTGACTGCATTTACTCTCATGTCATGCATACATTTAAAAATTGTATAATTTACATGATAAATATATATTTTTTAATGTCCTGTTAAAAATATATTGGTACTGTTTTTTTGACCGTTTATCCTTTTTGAAAAGTAACGTCTGCAGAAGTTGCCTATAACCAGTGCCATTTATGACATTAAGTCCACTGTATCACTCCACAGTGCAAACTCTGTAGGTATGAATGACCAGCACGTGCAGGTAATTGCCACCGTTCAGACGCAGTACATGTAAAAACCCTGTATCGCCATTCCTACTCCAGTAAAGCTGCTTTTGTGAGCGGTCTCGTATCAGCACTCACCTGGATTTCGTCCTTATTCAGCTGCGTGTTGTTCTGCACAAACTCAGTCGGCTCGTCCCAAGTGCCCTCATTAGTCTTCAGGTTGTAATAATAGTTATGACCTCCCTTCACCCAGTGCTTCATCCACTCACTGCCGTTATCACCTAAGGAAAACAGCCACAGCTTTCAGGTCTATCCCAATTTACAGTGGTCATTTACAGTGATGGACAGTACTTATGCTACGAAATTAACATCTCTCCTACCCTCAGACTTCTTGTCCTCCTTAATTTTGACCAGGTCTTGCTGGTAGGTCTGTGCACATTCTGGGGTCACCCCATACAGGCTGGCGCCAGGAGCTCGCAGGGCAGCCAGTGTCTGGGACGCATCTCCACTGTCCACAGCCTCGTTAATAGCCTGGATTGCCTGAGAGACTGTGGATAAATACATTCTCAGTAAAGAGCAAAGTTTAGGCACAGGAGAAAATGATATAAAAAAACTATTAAATGCTGATTTGCTCAGAAAAACAGTCAAAATAATTTACATAAAAATACATAAAAACTTTAGTTAATCATCTAATGCCTGGTGTGGTTAATTTATGTCACGGCTGGGGGCATCAAAGAGAAATCAGAGACCAACCCAAAATTACTTCTTTATGAAAACAAGAGCCGTCTTTGGTACACTATATAGACAAAAGTATTGGGACGCTTGCTTGTTCATCGTTTTTATCCTGCTTTTGTTGGAGTAACTGTCTCTACTGTCCAGGGAAGAAAGCTTTCTACTAGGTGTTGGAGGAGCTTTGTGGTGAGGATCTGATTGCATTCAGCAACCAGAGCATTAGTGAAATTAGGATCACCACCTCATCCCATCCCAAAAGTACTGGATGGAGCTCCTCCACCATCATTCCAGAGAACACAGTTCTTCCACTGCTCCACAGCTCAATGCTGGGGGGCTTTATACCCCTCTAGCCCAGGCATGGCTTTAAACATGGTGCCAGTCCTGTTCTATTGGCAGGACTTCTCTAGTGGGACTATACAAGCTGTGTATGTGTGTCAGCAACAGGTGCAACTTAAAGAAGCTGACTGCATTCATTAAAAGGGGTGTCCACAAACATTTGCATAGGTGTGTAATTTGCTGAGGCTTAGTTGTAAGGATGCATTAAAATCAACTATTGATTAGAGCCACTACAAAAGTGACTAAAACTGTAATAATAAGCTACTTTTAGCTAAAGATTCGAGAAAATTTGAGAAGACGCCCAAAAGCAGGTCCTATTTAAATATATAACATTAATTGTGTTACGTTACCCTACATTAGAAGATGCTTTGATCTCCTGCATGTTCAATTTTATTAATTGTAACTCAAATAATGATAAAATCACAACACCACTCGAGACGGGATGACGCTGATGGTTAGAAACAGCTGGTTTAAATGCAGTCTTACACTGTAGGGCCTCCTCTGTGTCCTTGTTGGCCTTCAGAATGGCCTCCTGAATCTCATCCAGCCACAGCACAGCTGAGGGATCACGGGTCTCCTACACCAACAAAACACACACAAACACAGAGTCAGACAGGACTGTTTCCAACATCCGCTTGGCTTTGGGCGTGAAACTCTATCCAAAGACTTGGTGGTCGACCAACCTCTCCCATGGATTACGAGTCTACTACTCTCTATTGTAGGTATAATATGGGGTTTTACTGGAGTACACACCTTGGATAAACAATAAAGGGTATTATTCTGAGGGTCTTATTTATTTATTTATTTTTAAAATACAAACATCTTCCAAAAGAAAAAAAACACACACACACACACACACACACACACACATATATATATACAACAGGGGCAGTGGTGGCTCATTGTGGTTAGAGCTCCAGGCTATCGATAACAGGGTTGTGGGTTCGATTCCCGGGCTCGGCAAGCTGTCACTGTTGGGCCCTTGAGCAAGGCCCTTCACCCTCTCTGCTCCCCGGGCGCTGGAGTTGGCTGCCCACTGCTCTGGGTGTGTGTGTGCTCACTGCCCCTAGTTCACCAGTGTGTGTGTGTGTGTGTGTGTGTGTGTGTGTGTGTGTGTGTGTGTGTGTGTGTTCACTACCACAGATGGGTCAAATGCGGAGGACACATTTTGCTGTACACTGTACAGTGATAATTTTTTTTTTAAAATTCAACTGTTTACTAGAGTATCGCTTCACTGTGACCACTAGAGGGCGAAACGTCCTTCTATTCTGAAACGTTCATTTTGTAAACACACATGCCTGCAGTTTCTACTGTCGGTTATCATGAGCTGAATCCGAAATATCTGATCAAAGTGAAAGCCAGACATGTGATATTAATAAACTCCCAAAACTGAAGAGAGTTCACCGTTATTAAAGTTAACTGAATTGTGCATTAGAGCCACATGATGTCAGGGCTGCATGACTGTGAAAGTGATCATACAACATGGAGCGATTCAGGAACCAGATAGTGTCTCTCTGGATGGAAAGCTAAGAGCCATAAATAAGAAAAAGGCCAAGGCTGATGTCAGTTTAGATAAAACATGTCTGTCTGTCTGGCTGCGGCCTTTGCTGTGGCACATTTCTACCACCAGGTGGCGGCGTTTCTCTCCAACAGTCCCAGCCCGCATGCTGAGCATCGTTTCCGGAGTGAGCTGTGCTCTCTGCTAATTGGCTGCGAGCACAGGCCCCTCTTTGTGCCTCTGCCTGCCACTCTCAGAGCACTGGAGCTCGACACCAGACCTGAGGGTGTGGCGCGCTGCTAAACACAGAGGAAATTTGTCTTCTTCGAGAGTGTAACAGGTCTTCTCATAAACAAGCCTGTGATCGCCAACTCTGGCTCCGCTTTCACACTCCGAGGGCCAATAACGGGTGGTTGTACAAACAGGGCCATGGGCAGAGATGCGATGCTATGACTGAAAAACAAAGTTATCAGCACTTCTGAACAACTGCCAATCATAATTGAGGAAGTGAAACAGGGTGTGGCGAAATGTCCAAGATTGCGTTTCTGTCTCTCCAGGGCCTGCCACAGCATGACAGCACAACAATAAAGGAACTTATTATATATCAAAGCTAACGGCTGTGAACGTCTACCAGATTAGATGCTTATCAGCTATTTTAACTGGACTCTCTCACATACTGTCGGGCCCAGAAGTGACAATGCTGGTCATCTGGCCTCAGTACACCATCTCGGCAGGCTTCAAATGAAGAAACCGAGGTGTGATTGAACTGTAGACTTTTAATTTTCTCCATTTTTAACAAAATTACTGCATCTCAATTTTCACAGGCTCAAAAGTAATTGGACAGTTGACGGATAAGCCGTATTACACCAAAGCGTTCCGTTCCCTCATCATCTAATGAGAAATTAAGGAGATGAAAAGGTCTGGAGTTGATTACAAGTGTTGAATTCATATTTGGTCGTGGGAACTCCTGAATTCTGGGGAATTCTGAATGGTCCACAAGTGAATGCAAGTGAAGGAGGCCTTCAATAGACTGAAAACGAACTTATGAACGAAACGAAAGAGACGAAAGAGAGAAAGCAGTGACTCTAGGAGTGGCCAAATCAATAATCAGGTAGATTGTAGATGAAGGAAGGCACTGGCAAGCTCATCACCACCAAAAGGCCTGAAAGACAAAGGGAAAACTAGACAAATGCAGAATTCTTTACTTAAAAAAGTGACCAGAGGATCGCTGGTCATGGTGCTAGCCATCGGCAGCCGGGCACCAAAAGAGCACAACTAGCCTTGCTCTCTCCAGGGTGAATAGATGGCGCTCTCTCCCCACATCACTTTAGTGGAGTGCTGGCCGACACTGGCGTCTGCTGGCTGGTGCATCGGAGCCAGGTATACAGCGCTTCCCTCCAGGCGCGCTAGTTGCCCCGTGATCAGGAGCGGCTCAAAAAAAATAAAAAATAAAAAGAGTTGCTGGCTGGCTGCACAAGTGTCGGAGGGGCTAGTGTTACTAGTGTCGGGCTGGGTAATTGGTGATCCAAATTGGGGAGAAAATGGGTAAAAAAATAACTAAATAAATAAATAAATGATTGAAAATAAAATTTTAATGAAAAAATGTAAACACAGAAGGTTTAGCACTGGTAACACTGCAGAACAGAACAGCCAGAGCAGACTGTGGTTGGGAGGGGGTTGGGGGGTGGCCTGTCCGGTTCTGAAACTAGATTCTCATACAGATGAAACCACAATTAACTTGTACCAAAATGATGGGAAGGAAATAGTATAGAGAAGTAAAAGAAGAACCCATCAACCAAAGCTTACCACATACAGTATCTCAGTATCTGCCAAACATGGTGGAGGCCATGTTAAGACATGGTCTGCCAGTGGAACTCTATCATTGGTGCTTATTGAAGAGGTGAAGGCTGATAGAATAGACTGCTCAGATTCAGTCAGGTGCTGCAAAACTGATAGGACAGCAACCCAAGAGCCTCTTAAGTCAAATAAATAGAATGCTCTTAAAGAGGCAATCATCTGACCTCAACCCAGTTTATCAGCTTTTCACTTACTGAAGACGAAACTAAGGCCCACAAACAAGCTAGTGACCGACAGCTGCTCAGTCGGTGTTCTCACTGCAGCTCTGTGTCCAGACTGAGGGAATGAATACTGTAAGAAGTAACTGTGGGAGTAAACCTTCATTCCACACTCTTATAGCTACATTTTGCAAATTAATACGAAATTCCCATTCATCCCGAACTGTTCCTAGTTAGCACAAGAATCAGTAATTACTACTAAATTTGCCAACTAATCTGGTCGTTGACTTTAGTAATAGTAATCCTTAAAATCTAACAGTGAAAAGTAAACTGCCTCAGAGGTTAAAAAAAGGGGGTGTCCAATTACTTATGGCATTTCTAATTTTATCCCTGAATGCTGTAATGAATAAAGTGCCTGTCTATAGTCTGCTGTCCACCTGCTCCCGTCTGCTCTGAGAATCTGAGTGAAATTCTCACATCCCCTCACATCCCTCAGCTGCACCGCACATGAGTTTGCAAAAAATTGTAGAAAAAAAAAAAAAAATCCAAGAACTTCCTCCTGTAACCACTTCCTCAGTATTTCACAGATGTGGAGACATCTATGTAAGCATCACACACCCAGGAATCACCACTCCAAGTGAGCTCAGGGCCTAAAAACACACTGCTCCAGCCTGGACGACCACAGTTTTGCCCATTTATGGCAGCGATGTGGTCATCGGCCCGTTATTTCCTACTGTTGTGCAAAGTGGCGCATGAAGGAAGACTTTGTTTTCATAGCCATTTTGAGTCTGGCATGACTCTGAAATGGGCCATGGCAAACAATTAAAGCTCGAATTTCAGGAACACGTACACAGCAGATAGGAATCAGAGTTGAAAGCTGATCTGCTGATGACTACTGATGAGTTTGTGAGAGTACCAAATTTACTTTTTCAAAGGAACAGGCCTAAAACGACAAGGCAACAGTACAGCTGCAGCTGACGTCAGCTGACAGTCAGCGGCCACTGGATGTGACAGATTTGAAAGACATGTCCTTAGCATGCTAAAAGCCGCCAGTCTGCATGACGTCATTTACGGCAGCTTTTCTCTCAGATGATCTGCCATCAGCCATAACATTAGCACCCCTGACAGGTGAAGTGAAACACAATGATTATCTTCATCTACAGTAGCATCTACAGTAGCATCTACAGGAGCACAGATCTAACAAGGGCTGGATATGTCAGGAGGGAAGTAAGGTTCTTGAAGGTGATCTTGGTGTTAAAGTAGGAAAAATAAGGAAGCATAAAAATCTGAGACACTACTGGGTCAGAACCACAAAAGAACCACATGCGCCCAAGGCTCGCTGATGTGATCCATGGAGGCCATACCTCACAACTTACAGGACTTAAAGGATCTGTTGCCAAGATACCACAGGACACCTTCAGAGGTCTTGTGGAGTCCGTGCTTTGAATAGTCGGGTTTGTTGTGGTGGCATGAGCGGGACCGATTTAATATTAGGCAAGTGGTACTAATGTTGTGGCTGATCTGTGTATTTGTACATAGTAGACAGTTCCTTACATTGGACTTTATAGTTTCTGTATATGTGTGTGTATAAATATATTTTGTTTGTTTGTTTTTGTTTATTTGTATATTTTGTTCAGCATAATTAGTATATTTCTATATATTAAATATGCTTCGTTCTGAATATTCAGTAAAAGTTTTATCTGTATAGTTTGTACATTAATTCTGCATATGTAGCAAATTTAGATCTGTATATTTAATATATTTAGTTCTGTTCGTTTAGGTCTGTACATTTAGTATATTTCTGTATATGAACCATTTCTGTATATTTAGATCTCTATTTTAATTAGTTCTGCACAGTCTGAATATTTAGTTTATATTTGGTATATTTATGTATATTTACGTCTGAAAATATTTTGTATATTTATGTATATTTCTGTATATTTAAATCTGGAAATATTACATATATTTCTGTATATTTACGTCTGAAAATATTTTGTATATGTATGTATATTTACATCTGGAAATATTACGTATATTTAAGTATATTTACGTCTATTTATGAACCATTTCTGTATACTTAGTTCTCTATATGAACTAGTTTCAGTATATTTATTTGTGTATATTTAGTTGTGTACATTAGTGCTGTCCTGCTGAGGAGTGATTACCTGAGCCTCACCACAAGCTTGTCAAAGCGTGAATGTCCTGACAGGTTGTGCAAATGACAAATCAACCTTAGCTTGACTTTTACTGGCTTCTCTATTGGAAGTGGAAGTAAAAGGGCTCGGATTGAAAGATTAACAATCATACTGCAGTGCTTTCACCCACCGCTCTAAACTTTTACCTGCATATCTACACTTCACTGGAACTGGCGGCCCAACCGTGACTTCATGTGAAACTGAGCGTGAAGAGCTAGTTGCTGCCTATTGACCTTATTCACACTCGCAGGGCGGTTTGTGAAAATCAATCAGTGACAATTGAGCACCAAAGTGTTTTATTAGGTCTGTATAGTGTGTGTGTGTGTACCATAAAGAAGAGCCAGGCATTTTCTCCAAAGACTTTCAGGTAAATTATTAAAATGGAAAAAGGAAATAGAAGGTTAAAAAAAAACTCCTATAGAAATGAGGAGGTGATGGATGAGACAGAGCATGAGACAGAGTGAGTGTTAATGATGTCATCTGGCTAAAGTCATGGGGTGCTGAATCACATGAAGTGGAGCGCTCAAAAAAGCAGAGCTTCAGAGCTTCAACTACTAGGCCACTCAGGGGAAAACCACAGTGACTGGCAAACTGAAACTATAAATGAGACCGAGATACTGATCTCTCAAATAGCTGTAAACATCACTGCATCAAGGCATAACCTCCTGCTAGTAGAACGACCAAGGGACACAATAATATATGCTGCATAGCGCTGCCAGCACGCAGAAACCTTGTGTCTCCATTTTGGATGCTTTTCATTTGGACATAATAAGAATCTAGCAGTTATATACACTGTGTCAAAATGTCATGATGAATGGACCAATAGAAAAGCTGGATAGAAAGGCTGCCATTTGTAAGATGTGAGGTATTTGCACAAAAACGCTGGTGATATGCTTTATAATAAGGACTCTGACATGACTTACATGAGCCTTTTCCCTGCGAGCCTCCAGCAGTTTGTCGAAATAATGTTGAGCTATAGACGGATCCACGTCTGTTAGCTTGGCTGCGGGGTTCTGCAAAGCTTCCAGTGTCTTCTTCGGGTCCCCTTCATCCAGAGCCTCGTTAATTAGACCAATAGCAGCGACTCCTAAATGCACAAAACATCAGGTTGTCATTAGTGAGGCCCTTCTGCCTCAAAAAAGGCACAACCATCTATATCTACATCTGGCATCAGTGTGAATATAGATGACTGCAGTTTTTTTAGAAAGCCGCCCCACAATTAACATGTTTATCACCACAGTTAATGTGTTGCTTAGCAATTTAATAATCTATCTACCCATCTATAAAGTCATTGGTCAGATATGTTGTTGGTCAGTATTCAAGGCCAAGTTACTGGTTCAAGTTGGTTAGAGGAGCACAGTTAAAACAACACAAGCTTGGATCCTGACTCAGTTCCACCAGCAGCTCACCTGCTCTACCTCAATAAAGGACTGATTAGATCAACTATGAATTGAATGGGAACTGGAAACACTGGGATTCCTTAAATTTGCAAAATTATCCTTTGGAAATATCAAATATTTACAGTCATTTTTAATCCAATTGCTCTGAAAAATCTGAATCAGCTCTGTAATGTAAACAAGGCTGCAGCGTGTATCTGACTTACTCTCGTGCTCCTCCTGGACAGTGCTGTTGACCTGGTCCACACAGGCCTGAATGTCATTCCAGGTGAGGTACTCGCTGCCCTCTTCTCTCGCCGCAGCCTTGAGACGCATGAGCTCGTCCATATACCTGGGAGAAACGTTTATATAAGCAAATCAGCACCATCAGGGCTTCGATTGTTCAGCTCACAATAAAAACAAGCCAAACTCCAGAGCCTCATCAGAACAGCAAAGAGGATCAGCGGGTACCCGGCCACAATCCCGTTAGCTTTCTAACAGCACATAATGCAGAGAGGACACAATAACAAATCAGCACGTTTCATACAGAGGTAGGATAACAGGGTGGTTAAATAACATCTGAGCATTTTTTTGCCCTAACCAGTCACACACATACTATTTATGCATTAAACAACATAAATATTAAATAAATAAAATTTGCAGTTCTATTAATGCTCAGTTGTGGACCATGAGTGATTTTTAAAGCTGCACTACATTCACATGGAGCCAAGCCAGGCTTTACAGAGTCGGAGTCTGCAACCGAATTTACCAATTATACTCACTAGCTACAGTATTGAAGACTTCCCAGTGACAAATGTGTGTGTTTATTGCTTTTATTGTCAATATTTCTTAATATTACTTTTTTAAGTTAGTCAACACTGTCGGCCTAAGCACCTTTTTTTTTTTAGGGAAACTGATACTTTGGATTATATTACACAACTGTATAAACACTGCCCACATTACCTGTGTATACAGTGTACAACAATATCATGTCAAAAGCAGTGAAATCTAAGCACCAAATCGTTCCTGAAGAATCCTGCTCAAATCGCAAGGTCAAAGATTTACACCTATTACTATTACTTCACACTCTATTAGTCTTGAGCTCTCCTTTTCTCCTCATCTGCACCTCCTGTGACCGCAAGACCCCTCAGAGAGTGGAGAGTACAGTAGAATCCATCATAGGTAACACCCTCCCAGCTTTACAGGACATCTACCCGGTTACAAAATAGGATAAACCCACAAAGTCAGGTTGGACAGTAGTCATCCAGAGCATGGCCATCTGGCAGGGGGAACCACAGCATCCAGGCCAGAACAAACAGGCTAATGAACAGTCTCTACCCACAGGCTATTTGGCTACTGGATGAGTCATGAGTTAATTTCCAATACAATTGTCACGCTGTGACTTAGTTAAGATATATTGGTGCTATGGACACAAGCCACTTTAAAAAGTAGAGTAAGAACTTCCATTAACACTTATATGCGGTTTAAACCGGCAGTGTTGCTACAGCATTTTTTATTTTACGTGTAATATGTTTTAATCATGTTTTACTTTTAGTCTCCTAAATATTTGTAAAATTGACACAGAAATTATATAAGTTAATATAAAAAGGCATTTTGGAGCATTTATATTGGTCCATTTATCATAAAATTGTATTTTATGTAAAGAACTGCCAGATTTACATTATGTCAAAGTGAAACCCCTAGATACATGATTTTTACTTGACAACTGTTGGTTCATACCTTTATTTATTTATTTATTTATTTATTTCCCCCCAGATTATATATATCGTCTATTTGGTACACAGTATAGAGTTCCACACATCAGGCCCTTATGTATATTTGCCATAAGTAAGTATATTCAGTATATTTTATGCATATTTAGTTCTATATATTTACTGTATTTATTTATTCCATATATATATATATATATATATATATGTATATTTTGTTCTTTATATTTACTGTATTTATTTATATTCTGTATCTCTATGTATATTTAATTTAATATCTATCTCTATATAAGTGCTATCCTGCTGATGAGAAATGACCTGAGCCTCACCACAAGCATTTCAATGAATGCATGCCCTGACAGGATATGCAAATGAGGAATAAACCTGGACTTGACTTTCCTCTGCACCGTCCTCTCTGTCTCTCATTTCCTCTCGCTTTCTGATCAGAAGACCGTGAAGACGGACGTCTTGGCGTTAACTTTGCATCCATTTCCTGAATCACACTGTTTCACCCAGCCAATATCGTCCCTGGAGTAAACCTTCTTTAAGTAAGTCATCAGACTTGCTCAAAATGTCAAAGGCAGACATGCTCATTTGCCTTGGCTGCAGGATGGTGTTACAGACCAGACTTCCTACATGTCACCTGACAGTGCCAGAGATTCTTACTGACTTGTGTTTGTGCAAGTATACAGAGTTATGGCATGAGACGCCATGATTTGTAATGGAACCCTACATAATTCAGAAAGGCTTTATGAGTAACTGTATAATAACTATGACCTTGTTGCTGATGTCCACTGTAGACATGTGTCTACGCAATCAAATAAAATGGGCACTTGAGAATGTTTGGACTCACGATTGCTGCCACTTGAGTTGTTGCTATAGTCCCACAGATTCGCTTGGCTGCAGTTTCTGCCAAATCTTTTTCCGAGTCATAAATTTGCATTATTCTGTCCAGTATTCTGTGTTATTACTACCAGGCAGACGTGCTTCACTTGAGACTGTCTTTGAAAACACTTGACTGTGTCTGTTTTAAGTGTCTTGTGAATCTGCTTGGTTCCATGTGTCTTACCTCTGGGCGTACTCGTCCTCCACGTTGCTGAGGCCGGTGACGGAGCTGCTGAGCTGCTTCCAAACGGCTGCTCGGTCACCCACATTCAGAGCCTCGTTTATCAGGACCACAGAAGACAGCATCTCCACAGCAACTAGCAGCTCCGGGTGTGTGAGCGAGCCCTGTCCATCCAGACACAACACCACAATCAATCACAATCTTGGGGGTCTTGGGCTAACCTACATTGTTAAGACCAGTGAAATTTTTTTTTTTTTTTTTTTTTTTTTTTACTGGCAGTATTTCAGTATTTCCAGAACTTCTGATTTCCTGGGATTTGCAACACCAGGAAGCTGATGGTGCAGTGGTCACAGGCTCACCAAAACTGGACAGTTAAAGACTGGAAATGTATACTGGTCTGATGAATCTGGAGGTTCCAGTTTGCTAAGGTACAAAAAATAGTGATCCGCAGGAATCAGGTCAGTCAATCATGCCAACACCAGAATTTTAAAGGAACATTTCCTACATCTTGTGGAATCCATGCCTGAGGAACTGAATCCATCCAAAGACTTCAAGCTGTTCTGACAGCAAAAAGAGGCCCTACCCATTACCCATTGTATAGTGTTCCTAATAAAGTGCTCAGTGTTTAATCCATAAGCATAAGTAGTTACAGGTATATAATTTATATCAGTCATCTGCATTATATGCATGACCTCACATCCCGCCACTTTTCTGACCTCTTGGCTTTGCTGCTGAAGGCTGAAGAGCTCTCTCTGGTAGAGCTCTGCAGCACTGGGGTAGACTTGCGGCAACTGAGCCTCAGGGTTCATCAGTTCATTCACGGTGTCCTCAGCCACACCCTTTCTAATGGCTGCATTTATCCTGTCAACAGCCTGCAGCACTGAGAGAGAGAGACAAAGAGAGAGACAGAGAGAGAGACAGAGAGAGACATAGAGAGAGACATAGAGAGAGACAGAGAGAGAGACAGAGAGAGAGACAGAGAGAGAGAGACAAAGAGAGAGAGACAAAGAGAGAGAGACAGAGAGAGAGAGACAAAGAGAGAGACAAAGAGAGAGACAGAGAGAGAGACAGAGAGAGAGAGAGCAAAAGAGCATTATTAAATGAAATGGGCGAAAGTAATACAGGAAATTCTCAAACGTGTTGAACACTGACTGACGACTGTGGGTGAAAACAGAGGAGAGTTCATACTTTTCAGATAACTGTCTGCAATTCCATTGGCAACATCCACCCCACTCTGCAACTCGTCTTTGGTCAGTGACTCTCCTGGGGTATTCTGAATGAAATACAGGAGAATATTACAGAAATACACAGTAAACAAACAAACAAGTAGTAACTGCATCTCTGTCGATCTCTATGTGTCTGTCTGTCTGTCTGTCTGTCTACTGGTCTATTTGTATACATCTGTCCATCTGTACCGACCAGTCTACCTATCAATCTGTCCATTTACATTATACACCCTATGTCCAAATGTACACCCACTGTTGTCACAGATGTGAAACGCACACACAGCTTGTCTAGTCCCTATAGAAAAGTACTGCCAATAGAATAGGACTCTCTGGAGCAAATAACCCTACCTGCTGCCTAATGCCAGGCATGGGCTAGAGAGGCATAAAGCCCGCCAGCAATGAGCTGTATAATAGTGAAACTGTGCTCCGTCCAATACTTTTGGGATGAGTTGGGGATTTGATCATCCAATATAACAAATGCTCTTGTCGCTGAATTCCATTAAATCCTCACAGCAATGCTCCTCCAAAATCTAGTAGAAAGCCTTACTCCCAGAAAGAAAGACATTCCTCCGACAAAAGCAAGATTTTTTTTAAATCCTTGATTTAAGAAGAAACAATGAACGACAGGTGTCCCAATACTTTTGGCCATTTAGCGTATCTGTTTATCTGTAGGTGTCTGTCTGCATCTTTCAATCTGTCTGCCTGTTCCCCTACCAGAGACAAAATATTCTAATCACCAGAACAGTAAATGTGCCACTTTAGCCAACTAGTAACAAGCAACACCAGCTGCAAAACTGTGAAATCGTGGCAATCCAGCACTAATCCAGCACTGTGCAAAAGTTTTTAACACCTGTGCAAATACAAACCGAAATAAAAAACTTTTTTATCTGGACAGTAAGTGTTTATTTCCTCAGTAAAACACTGCCAGGTATTAGAATATTGATATACTGATATATTGATATATTGATATTGAATACTGATATTAGAATAAACACTAATAATAACATTCCTACAGAAAGTGGTGGAGGTTCTCCATCACTGTGTTCATCATTAGAACATCTCCAAAGTTCTCCTCATGGAGTCTAGTATTATTTAGAGTTCTCCTCAGATCAACACCTGGTTTGGTGGTAAATCAGGGCTTAATGATGGTAAATCAGGTGAGCTGCTGCTGCTACTGCTGCTGATGGAGTTGAACACATCCACCATGCTGTGCTGGCTTGACTGGGGCGGGGGCGTCCAGGAGAAACCTGGAGGAACCGAGCTCTGTTCTTTAGACTAGATCACCGACAAGATCTCACTACTTTCTTTCTTCAGAATGAGAAGCTCTTGATTCTCCTTTTTACTGGATTTATCTTCACCTGCTTTATCTGTTCTGATGAGATCTGGAGCTTCCACTGTAAAAACTCTCTTATTGCTCAGAGAAACGCTCTGGATCATGTGTTAGGTGCCTAAAACCTCTGCACGGTACTGTATGTCAGCATGTCCGTTACCTGCTCCTTAGCCTCACGATCTGCCATCAGCTGTTTAAGGTACCAGCCCTTGTTTTTTGACTTCAAGGACTGCAGGCCCAAAGCTGGGGAGGAGAGGGCCTCATAAAGCCTGTCCTCGTCGCCACTGAGCAGGGCCTGCTCCGTCGAACTCAGGGCATTGGTCACTGGAACACATAAGGGCAAATTTCTCAGGACTGACGGCCAACAAAAAAAACGTACAGCAAGAAGTTACAGGAACCTCTCTAGAATAAAGATCTGCAGGACACCTACAGTTCACTTTGGTGACATTTCCCTGAATTTCAGCCTGTGTGAGCAGTTCCTCGTAGACGTCCCTCTCTGCATCTGCATTCTCCCCGATCTGCAGCACAGAGTGTAGAATTCATGAAATGACATTAGAAGATTATACAGGACATGATACTGCTGCACAACAGCCCACCATGCTGGTGTAGCGTTAGAGAGTGTAGCTCACCTACATCTATATATACACCACCTTCTAACCCTCCAACCATGGTCAGCTTCTGACCACAGAGCTGCTCTTGGCTAAAACAGTTCTGGGTGGTGGACCCACTTTCAACCAAGCAATAGCAACGATGTGTAAAAACCACAGCAACACCGCTGTGCCTGATACACTCGTAGCGGCACCCTCCCCCCCCCGCCGACACACACACACACACACACACACACACACTACCATGCCATATCAGTTTCACTGCTGTGAAGATGCACTGTAATCATAAACTGACAGGGTTCATGAACAGGGTAGGTAGGTAGTTGACAAACTGTGCAGCAATATATGACTGGTTTGTTACTGTACAGCTAAATAAAGGACACTACGTGCAGGTGGGCCTTATGAAGTGACCAGTGAGTGGACCTGCAAGGTAAGTCCTTCTAAGAAAGTGTTTCAGTCCAGCTCAGACTCTCATACCCTCTTTCTAGAGTTGGCTACTTTCTCAGCTTTGGCCTGGAACAGTGTGTCCTGGTAGTGCTGGGCCGCGCTCTCGTCCAGATTAAGCAGCATAGCGTTGGGGTTCCTCATGGCTGCCAGAGTGCCCTGGGGCTCTCCATGGTCAATAGCCTCATTGATGGCGATCACCGCTGCATGCACTGAAAGAACGCAATAATAAAAAGAAAGCAAAAGCTAAGTCACTGTTTATCTGAAAAACACAGAAAGTTCTGTGAAGTTCAATAAATGTCCAAATATTTAAATTCCGCAATTATTATGATCAATCATGTTGGTTATTATATTGGACATTCTGACACCACAGTTCACAGTAGGACATGTAAACAGCTCTCACAAGCTGCTTCATCCACAGAAAGCTCGTTGGCCAGGATCCCGCCGATCTTGCTGAACGCCGGCATCTGAATGTTGTACTTCTCCAGCTCACTTTTCATGTTGTTAATTTCCTCCTCTGCAAGACAATGATTAGGAACATGCATATTAGACAAATGACACTAATAGCCAAAACATTAGGATTACATAGCATGAAGGACATATTTGGAACCCACTGTTTACTTCTACAAAGCTTTGCTACAACCCACCAGTGTGAATGCGTCGTATCGGAGGTTCATACAGGGATTAAGCCCTACTAGACTATTACTCTAGTAATAAGTGGATAAGTTTATTAATATAAGCTTATATAAGCTGGATAAGTAAATAAAATGCCCTGATTAATAAAGCAGTTGTACATCTTTATACACTACATGGACAAAAGTATTAGAACATCACTGTTTCTGTCCTAAAATTAAAAAAGTGTATCCTGCTTTTGTTGGCATAACTGTCTCTAGTGTCCAGGGAAGGCTTTCTAATATAATTTGGAGCACTGTGGTGAGGACTTGCATTTAATAACCGGAGCATTAGTGATGACAAATGCTCTGAACAATAACAAACACCATCCCGTCTCATCCCAAAAGTATTGGATGGACCACCATCCATTATTACAGGGAACACAGCTCTTGCACTGCCCCACAGCTCAATGCTGGGGGGCTTTATACCCCTCTAGCCCACGCCTGACATTAGGCAGTATGGTGCCAATAGGTTCAGGTTTATCTGCTCCACAGAGTCCTATTCTATTCTATTGCCAATACTTCTCTGCAGGGACTAGACAAGCTTTGTGTGTGCACATTTGCACACCTGTGTCAGCAATGGATGCAGCTTAAAGTAGCTGAATGCATTCATTAGAAGGGGTGTCCACAAACATTTCGACATATTTGGTATACTGTATGAGTGATGAATTATGACTAAAACAGAAACCTCTCCTTAAAGCAGCGAGGTTGAGAACTGAAAGCACATTTTTGTTCACTGTAGCCAACAGTCCTAAAAATACTCCACTGTGAGGACTGAGACAGACCGGAGAGGGTAACGGTCACTAGTGCAGGGTTTACTGACAATATGGACCCACAATAGGTAAAACGGTGAACAAACAAAAGGACAACGCAAGTTTGAATGAAGCAGGAAGATAGAAAAATAACAAACTCTAAGAGCTAAAGCTACGGCTAAAAGCTAACCGAGGCTGTTTACTATTAGTATTATTAGTATAGTTTTACTAATAGCAAACAGAGGCTAATATAATTATGCAAAGCTGCTGCAAAAGTTACAAACAACAAACCCTAAGCACTAAAGCTCAGGCTAAACACAAACCAGGCCTCGAGGCTAGCAACTATAGCAACCAGCTATGACTTAAGTAGTCTTAAGTTAGTCTTAGTCTTAAATTAAGTCTAGTTAGTCTTAAGTTAAGCTGCAGCTAAACTAAAGACTAACAGCTAAATAAGGGCTAAAGGGGTGAGAGGAGAGGAGAAACAGGCAAGGAAACTCAATACCAGCAGAGCAATTGCAGATTTTTGAGTAATGCTAAGGGTAGGTAGGGTATATTAGCCCTTGGGGACTGGAAAACAAGGCTCAATGATGCTATATATGTTATCAATGCTTATTTTAAAGCCTTCTAGTTACGTATATGATGTTTTTCTGAGCTGTCCATGTGTGTATTTTGCAATTTGGCTGTTTAGTCACTCTGCATGTGAGAGCGCCCGGTTTAGGCCTGGAAAGCACTTGTTTGGGCTTCTAAGGCTACATTCCCGCACTCCACATGATCCGTCATCGCAGCTCCTAATGCCTTTATCATGGAAACTCACATTGTGATAACTCATGACTGGTGATTTACCATCAGTTATCACGCAGACCTGGTTGTGTTACAATCTAGTGTTTTTTCCTGGGCCTGCCATGACTTAAATAGCCTTCCCCTTGCTATGAGCTCAGCAGCCACAGCCGGTTGGTCGAAATGACAGGAAGCGCACACAATCGCTAATGGCATCAGAAAGTTCTGGTGCTTTCCTTCTGCTGATAGGAACATAACTCACTGAGAGGTCACTAAAGCACACTTTTCATTGAGAAGGTCAGCAAACTCACCTGTGAAAGCGACCTTGCCATACAGGTCAGTGATCTGGGGGGCAAGACCAAGTTTGAACAGGTATAGACTGCAAAGGAATGGAAAAGGCAAGGTTTATTCAATGCAATACATAGGCCTGATTTACTCATATACTCCTATTGGTGTTAAATACCTTATCAGAACTCCCTCAGCCAATTAGTCCAGCGTGGTAATCATCTTAACACCTGAGAAACATGCTTTTTTTTTTTCTTGCTGCATACATGTTCTACAGGGAGCCACTCGTGCAGCTAAAGACCCCTGCCAACCTCTCGCCCCCGCTGGGCTGCGACTTCCTGCCTCTGCAAGGCCAGATTTATGACCTGTGGGCTGCACACGCACTCTGTACATGGCTGGAATGCGTCTTTAACACAGCCTCTGCGTCTGCTCCAGCTTTTCCACCCTTGCGCTAAATACCTCCACTACATGTCTGAGAGGTTTCCTCCTCACTTAAGACTGAATTCCAACACAGAGCTTCATTTCCCTGATTTTTTTATTGTTTATATTTAAGGCTGACTGAGACAGTCTGCATCTTTGGTGTATCTGCTACACTTCCACCACTGGGATTGGTAAGTATTGACGTTCTTGAGAAAAGCCATTTAAGCAGTTATTTGGCAAAAGATCCTATTTACACAATTTCCCCATTGACTCAAATGGAAACCAAGCCATGGAGCCCAGTCTGGTGTCCAATGTTAGTTTCTATCCTTTCTTATTACAGCTGACGGTGCAGAAATAAAGGAAGCTTATACCCCACCAAGTACCCTACACATACCCTTACTTACAGGATTATTGAAATGCAATAGCAAACCTAAGATATCCTAAGATATATTCCAGGCCATATCAGTAACCCATATTATTGGCAACAGCAGCATTGTCCCGTGCTGTTTAACGTTCAGCAAGTTCGGGAAGCTCATCCCACGTTGGCACATTGGCATAAAGGGGCATTAACTGGCATTAAGTTAAGTAATCTGAAACACAGATAGTTTAATAACAGCAGAGTCCAGGCTTTTGTCTGTTTAAGATTACATAACAATTCAGTGAGGTTGAGGGCAAGATGATTTTCATATATATGATATTTGCATACAAGCTAATTGGTGGGGCATAAGCTTCCACTATTTGCGCCACTTTAGCGCTGTGGCAATGGTGCAAAATTTTAAAAAGCAAGCATGTCTTGGCTGATTTGATATGGTAAAATAGATTTTTTCATATTTTTTTTCTGCATTATATATTGCAATACTAAAAATACAGGATTTTCTACCAGATTTCACCAGAAGTCAGCGACCCAACATGACAGCACATTAATAATGCATTCTGTGTATCTAACATTGGAGTAAAATAAACAATACTGGTCAGATAATGGCAAGGTGAAATTTTTAAAAATATTTATTTAATTTGACGCTGCACAAAACATTATGTGTCCCATGACGTGACTTTTATTCAAGTGCACATTATTATAACGATGCTGAAACAATATTTTGTGCAGCCTCAATAAAAATATCAACACTATACATGTGTACAATACTTTCGTCTTATGACTCCACAATAGCAATAGTCTTGTTATGTCCATACTTTGGGTTAGAGCTATTTTGGTGGCGTGAACTGGACTAACACAGTATTACACAGGTGGTTTTAATGTTATGGCTAACCAATGTACATACCAATAGTGTCACATCTGATATTCTTCATTTGTTATTGAATATTTACTAGGCACCTAAGGCAGGAACACATGACCGTTCATCTGTGTTCTTTAAGTACTGATAATATCAGAAAAGCATATTGTGATATAACTGATCACAACAAATTATATATTTGATAAAATATGGTAATTTTTCACTTTAAATTTGGTGTTGGGGCAAATTATACATTTCTGCTTTACATAAATGACTTGACACTGAACTCTAAGACTGATGAGAAGTCGTGCACTGATTCATCACATATTTGAGGCTCCTGAAGGAGGTCATCTTGGGTGCAGACAGACAATCTATGATCCAGATGGTCTCATACCTTCACATCCCAAACTCCAGATTTTTTAAGGCTATATCATATGGGAAAAACAGCCGTTTCTGGGATAATTGAAGCTATCCTATCACCCATCAGTGCTCAAGTTTGGAAGGCCGTCTATCCGCACTTAAACATTTGAAAGCAATGAAGAAAATGTAGGAAGGGGAGGGAAGCTTTCCCAGGGTTCTGAAACCGCCTGCCTGAGACATGAAGGGAGACAATATCAGTACCTGAGCGCATGGATGCAGTAAATACAGCGAGGCATGTTCTTCCTGTCGTAGATGTCTGTTGTCTCAGGGTAGAAAATCTGAGGAGCGGGAGGAGGGACAGTCAGGCTTTGATGAGGTAACGCTGAGTGCTCTCTATTGTCATGACACAATCAGCCCAGAGCTTCTGGGCAAGTCCAATCATGACTCAGGTGGTGATATCCAGACTTAGTATTAGACAAGTGTGTTTGGTTCACCGGCTGTGACCAATCCTTACCAGAATGCTGTATGTTAACTTTATTAACTTTATTATCATCACTGTTTTAACAAAACCTCCAATTCTCCTATATGGTAATGTTACAGTGAAGAGAAATCCAACTACAAAATGTTGCGTCTCTGTATCTGATATACTGATAAGCATGTCTCATCTGATTGGGTGTCCTGAGCCTTATTCAGAATAACAGTCCATGCTGAAACACTCCTTAATAAGTCTATAATTAAATCAATGAATAAATAAAATAAAAATTATTATAATTTATATTATACATTTTTATTTTTATTTTATTTGCATGGTTGGCCCCACCTATTTGGATCCAACCACGACCAAGCAAAAGAAGGAAAATGAAAAGAAAAATTATAATATAATTAATAATTATTTTATTGATGTAATTATTGTGATTAATATTATAAAATGTTATATAATTTATATATCATATCAGATTTATATATCATTATAAATTATGAAAATGCCAAACAGCAGTTATAAAGGAGCATTTCAGTCCAGACTGCTGTATGGAAGAGGCACAAAATAGGACAGCCAATCAGTTATTAAGGGCTAAGAACATGTTGGGGGGAAAAAAATAAATAATAATAAAAATAATAATAATATATATATATATATATATATATATATATATATATATATATATATATATATATATACACACACACACACACTACAAAAAAAACGAATTAGTCTATAAATCACACAAGTGCCACAAAATAAAATAAAACATGGGAAAAATAATTCATAATCCCCTTTAATTCAAATAAATAATTAATAAAATAATTTAAATAATATAGAAAATAATATTAATAACGTTTATGCCTCTTGCAGTCCTCAAAAATTATCCATTCCTTATCCCAAAGACTTCCTCGGAATGGCTCACCTTGGGAAGGCCTTTATCAGCCATTGCATTCAGCCACTGAATGACATTGTCTGTGTGTCTGAAGTGGAGCCCAGTAGCCTGCGAGCAATGCACAGAAAAAAGGCCATGAATTCTTGGTGCATGACAGAAACAGCAGGCCGCCACCCCTCTGCACAAACACACACAGCGCATTTCCATCACATTCTGATGATATTCGTTCACCTTGTAGCGCGTCTGCTCGCGGTCGTAGATCCTCTTCATGGAGACGACGTGGGGGGCGAAGAAGTTGCCCAGCTTGGCCAGGTAGACGCCGTTTCGCAGACCCTCCTCCAGCTCTGTGGTGGGAGGCAGGTCCTCGTTTAGACAGGCTTCCATCCAGCTATAACACACACACACATACACAGATATAAGAGATTATGGAGATTACACACTAGGGAAACCCCCCACTCTTCCAATAACACCAGTTTTCCAATAGTCAGGCATGTTTAGCATTACAATAGCCATGTAAAGCAGAGCGCTGAAAGCCCAGAGATAAAAGAACGCCGCTGGGACAGTTCAGCTGAGTGTTGGTTTGTAATGGTAACAACATTAGTATAATGGATTTGCAGAAACTGACGCTGCATTCAAAACTAGCATTTCATAGACTGCCTAAAAGCTGCCTGATGTTGTTTAGCAGCTCATTTGAACGTCTCGACAGAGATCAGAAAGTACACAAAGCTACAAATGCACTTTTAATTAATCCGCCACATCCCAGAGCCAAATGCTCGTATTCTTTCAGTGTGTAAACAATGACAGGCTGATGAAGCATACCACTCGTTTTAATCGGGTCTTATTTTATCCTGCACTGCTTCTCAGCTTTTGTCTGTTTCTATGGCTGAAGACCTAAAACAACATGCCAGCTGGTTGCTTCACATGTCCCACGAGTTCTTCGAATTCCTTCAAGCACTTCGATCCAATGAGCTCACGTATTTACAGAAAACTGCATGAAGGCTTGCCGACGCAGCCCTGGTCTCTTTAAAGCATCTCACATTTGCCATATTTGGTGGAACACACCGTCAATCATCAGAACGATGCACATGGGTGCAGCTTACCAGAGTAAATATCTGGGCTTTCCATAAATTGTTGTGATTTTGGGGGATTATTTGGTTACAGGGAGGTTGAGAGAGCCTGGTGGTTGTATTGGTGGAGAACTTGTGCATTAGTATGCTCCTAGTGCATGGTCTACAGGAGGTAGGGTCCGAATCTGGTGCCTCCAGCACGCATCCATGGCACCGATCTGCCTTGTGGAGGTGAAGTAATGCTGTGGAGAAGGCTCTATTGGCACACTTTGAGCCCATTAGTACCAATCAAGTCCACAGCCTATTTAAATATATAGTAGAGCGGCACCGATTCAATATTAGGATCAGATATCGGTCCCAATATTAACAAAACTAGCATGAACGGGTATCGGATAATTAGGCCGATCCATGGAAGCGATCCTTTCACTTTAATTGGTTGGTGTGAGACTGACCTAAATGATTACATGTTTGCAATTTTTGATTGCTGCCTGTATGTTTAACCAAGTTACCTATTTATTCTGAGGTGCAGCTGCTAGATTTTATTTTGAATTACGCTAAATATTTAGTGTTTGACAAAATGAAGCTACTTATTTTCAGTTTTGGCTGATACATTTGATGTATTTTCATATCTTTTAAGAAGTTTGACTCCTTTTTTATTTTAAATTTAAATGCTGTGTCAAGGTCCTGCACCATTGTTTATTTTAGTGACAAATAAATAGCAATTAAGTACATTCATATCTATGTGTTAATTTGTTAGTAAAGAAATATTTAAGTAAATCCTGATGCCTTAAGTCTCTCCCGCATGGTGAGGTATACGGTTTATTAATTCAACAATGGTATCGGATCAGTTTCGGGTATTAACAGATATGCAAAGTTTATGTATCTGTATCGTTATCGGAATTGAAAAAGCCGGATCGGTGCATCTCTAATATATAGTTTCTGACCATGTGCTTCCCTGATTGGCTCCTTCCAGCACGGCGATGCATCATGTCACAAAGCAAACATCTCAAACTGGTTTAATGAACAGGACATGAGGGCAGTGCTCTTCAGCGGCGGTTCTTCCCAGTTAGCAGATCTGAACACAACAGATCACCTTTGGGACGTGGTAGAACGAGAGAGAGTGCTCCTGAGAAATCTGCAGGAACAGATGCAAGTGATGCAATCATGTGAACTTGGAGCACAGTCTGTAAGGGCCGTTTCCAACATCTTGTGGAATCTGTGCTTTTTGAGAGCAAAGGGAGGCCCAGTTCAGTATTAAGTATAGCGCTTCTAATAAGCGGCCCGGTTAGGGGAAACAATACGACGACCCCAAGCAGATATTCAGGTACTATTCCTTCTTATCAAGTAGTACTGCTAAAAAATGCTATATCAATAAATAAAAAAAAAATATTTTAAAAAAATAATAAAAATAATAATATATATATATATATATATATATATATATATATATTCTGAAAAATCTCACTGATCCCAATATTTATCTTCTACAGTATTGTTCTACATTATCCATATATCACAATTCTCCACTAATCATTTCTCTGTCAAGTTTTCTGAACGTATTTGACTCTCATCATAAACAAAATGAAAAAATTGACAGTGCAACCATATCATATTAAATTACATTCTATATTTCGGGTATCGTTACATCTCTAAATGTTTACAGACCAACACACCATATCTACATACTTGCCCCATGCCATCTGCCATTGGGTGGCTTGTGAAACAAGAAAGTAGAATGTGATCTTTTAGGATTTCCCAAAAAACTTAAAATGATATAAGGTGTTGACTTCAAGCAATAATAAATAAATAAATAAATAAATAAATAAATGATGCAGGTGTCTGACCAAGACTGTCATTGGTGTCAAGTCTGCTTCCTCAGCATTACAGTGAAGCTCTAAGCCCAATATTCCCACAAGCAACTGATCTTTATATCCCACTAATAAGCATTATAGCTGAGAGTCAGAAACCACAGAAGGAAGTGTGCTTCACATTACTAAAGAACTGACGTGACGTTTGAGGCAAATGTGTGCAGGCAAACGAGGTGCGGAGATGGTGTTCAAAAGCTTGTTCCACTGTTTGTTAGCCGCATTAGCCTAATGTGCCTAACTCAGTTCCAGTACCAGTTTTTGTTTTTGTAGCATGTGACATACTGTCCGTCCACTCTCTGTGTTTTTACTAGCTGGTTATAATAAAGAGGAAGGGGGGGGGGGGTGCTGCTTTATCATCAAACTTTATCATCAGAAGTTAAAACAGAACTTTCTGACCACGAAAAAGTATGTTTTGAGAGCAGAAAGGGAGAGGAGTTTCATGAGAAGAACACATTTCCAACTGTTAAGCATGGGGTGGAGCAATCATGCTTGGGCTTGTATTGCAGCCAGTGGCACAGGCAACATTTTACTGGTGGAGGAAAGGGATGGATTCAGTGAAATACCAGCAAATTTTGGAGGCAGACATCACAGGACTACCACAGAGGGCAGATAAATGGGTTCTTTGAGAGTTTATAGTTTACTATAGAACCACTGAAGATCTGTTTGAATACTTAAGCGTCCATCAGATTGAAGAGAAACATTTCAGTGATGTCTTAAATAGATTTATATTTCTATATAGGACCAAAAATGTCCTAAATAAAGGTTCCACTATTATTATGAATTATTATTTGACTACCCCTGATTATTATTAAGTGGAAGAACCCTTTTTCAGGCATCAGGGTACTTGAGGTACTCTTGAGTAGGCGTCACACCAGCTGATGAAACGCAACTGCACGCCTACCTGGAGCGAAAGTATGTCACAGTATCTTGTAAAATGCAAAGTATTCGGTTTCTCTGGATCGCTCTCGGAGATCCTCCCCTCCCTAGCTGTGAGCACAACTCCACTGGAGCTTGTTTGGGCAGTTACAGCTACTGCATAACAGACTTTCTCTCCAGGCTTTACTACACCACAAATCCCAGGCCTTGGCCAGTGCTGGTGCACTTAGTTAACAAGCACAGACAAATAGGCTGTGTCTCGCTTACACACACACACACACACACACACACACACACACACACACACACACACACACACACACACACACTTACTTTACACATAATATAGTGGTATACTGAGCTTCCTTTCGCCACCCCCCACTCAGGAGGTCTGCATGCCCTGTGATCCCACACAAACTCCGCATTGAAAGGGGTAGCGGCCAGCCTTGCAGCTCCCGGACTAAAAGGCTGTGAGAAACAGTCGTTCTTTCAGTCTCCCACACCGACACGCACTCACTAATAGGTCTATATCAGGGACACGCCCGGCTGTGCACACACCAGATGCACACCCGCCAATTAGTCACTGCTGGGAGCGGGGCTGGAGAATGTTCAGCACAGGTCAATTCCGGCACGGGGAGGCATACCCAAATTTCGTGTGAGCATTGTAAGCTGCTGCGGGTTGTGAATAACGTCCGTTAGTGGCGCACTGAGGGCGCAAGAGGGCGCTCTGCTAGAACACAGCGAAAAAAAACAAAGGATCGGGAAGGAACTGCAACAGGTTTAAAATAGCTAATAAAAATCCATTCAAACTAGGGCTGAGCGATATGGTAAAAATACTGTATCACGATATTTAACGACTTTTATCACGATACACAATATTTATCACGATACATGTAAATCACGGACTAAAAAACAACATCAGTAGCAACAGATTCTCATAAACTGCTATTCAGATCCTCTCCCGTACTGAATACAGTGATTTATACTCAACATCTGCTGCTCTTCATCTAATGAACCCAGTCTAATTACACTGTTAGTAATGAAACCTGCAGCTGATCAGTGTTTATTAAGCACTACCAGTCTCCTCCATATGTTTAGAGAAGCTTATTGTAAATCACCATAACAAAATTTATCATGATACGATAAAATATCGTCATTAGTGCTGCCCCGATACTGTATTGGTATCGGCAACAGAGAGCACAGATACCATGAAGCTTACTGATGCCATATTATATATATATATATATATATATATATATATATATATATATATATATATACACACACACACACATATATATACACATATATACATACATACACATATACATATATACATATATATATATATATATATATATATATATATATATATATACACACACTTTTTTGTTACATAAACATAGAAAATTTTGGTTTGCAGACTTTATGAAACCAAACGTTTAAACAACCAGTAAACAGCCAGTCTTAAATAGTTATTACGATTAACCAGAAGCTTAATTAAACTTTTAGCACATTTTCTTTTCATGTGCTGGTTAAGTTTAAGAGTTTAAGCAGCTTGTTTTAAGGCCACGCACTGAAGTTTAGTATTTTTTTTTTACATAGAGACGTGTTCTTGTAATAAAATGTGAATTTTAAACACCAAATAAAAAGCTGTCTGGTCGAGCTTCGCAAGATTATGCTTCCCTACTTGCTTACTGCATTGTGGCGATTTTCATTGTTTCATAGCTCTGAAACTTTTTAAATGTGAAGTTCCTCAACCAGTACATGCTGTTCTTTTTAAGGAGTATCAGGATTTATTGTCGTCTATCGAGCCGTCTATATTTAAGTTAGAGTTGGTATCGGAATCTGTACTCAGTATTGGCAGATACTTGAAAATCTGGTATCGATATCGGTATCTTGAAAGAAAAAAGTGGTATCGGTGCATCCCTAATAGTCATATTGCCCAGCTCTAATTCAAATATGCCTGGATGCTCCAATCCCGGTCCACTGGGTCTCTACTATCCATCTCTGCTCAGAAAGGTTTATCGTAGCAGTGATTTGCACATGATCCTATCGTCCACTTCTTCAGTGTTCGTCATCCTCTTCATGTGGGAAAGGTGTGAAGTCGGAGGAGAGGCTGTGAAAAGTGAAGAGAACAGAGGTGAAAGAATAAGGCTTCCTTTCGTGTGACAGGAAACCACAAGCCATGAAGTTCGGAGGTCACTTCAATAGGAAGAGGCCAGCGGGAGATCACTGTCTGCAGAGGAAGAAACATGGAGCCATTCGCCTTATTCATCACAGCCACCAGCACTCACACAGACAATGCTCCACCAGCAACACCCACCATCAGCACAGGCCGCAGGTCAAGCCTAATGGATCTCTATGCATACCCACCACAGCACGGCCTGCCCGTTTCTCCCGTGCAGTTCTAGAGGTTTCCACAGCTGCAGACCACAAACAGTCATTTCCGTGCTTACACAAAGGACTTCAAAGTGTCTGCTTCCTCCACCAATCACAGGCCAGCTGTGCGTGAGGGGGCGGAGAGCAGAGAGAAAAGGACGTAATGCAGCTGCTTATGACTCGCAGGGAAAGTGTGATGAAACGGGTAAACAGTCCCCATATACTCCCCAATGAAGGACCTGGCCTAGGGCTGGAACTCTCTAGCCTTACAAAGGTTCTATTGTGGATTCTTGAGGACTCGGCGCATCGTGACGGCTCTAATTCCACCATGATTTGGTTTAAATATCACCGTATTTCAAGTCATTTCCACAAGGTCAATATTTTCCAAAGAGGCTGGCTTCCACAACAGGATAACAAGCCTCACAGAGTTCCCCAACCAAAACACTAGGGCTGTACCCGATTGCCAGACTAAGCGGATTAGGCTGTTCAATAGGAAAATTCGACTATTAGTTCATAATTTGTTTCCCACCATATGGGAACATATTTTTAAACATTTCAAAATAAATAAATATACTTTAAAAATCAGTAAAAGAGGCTGCATATGAAGATGAAAGATTACACTATTTTGATTACTGATATAGAATAAATAAACAAATATATACATTTTTTTAATCAGTAAAAGAGGCTGCGTATGAAGATGAAATATTAGACTATTTTGATTACAGACATAGAAAAAATAAAATATATATAAATTTTTATCAGTTAAAGAGAGGCTGCGTATGAAGATGAAATATTAGACTATTTTGATTACTGATATATAGAATAAATAAATAAATATTTTTTTAAATCAGTAAAAGAGGCTGCGTATGAAGATGAAGTATTAGACTATTTTGATTACTGACATAGTGTTGGGCTGCCAAATAAAATCGTGGAACATTAAGACAGACAGCAGTATGTTTATAGGAGCATATTTAGGTTCAAATAAGCTCAAACAGCCCATTTTATTTTTTTTATTTCAGTTTGAACATTAAATAGTTTCAACATAGCCAGCCTATGTCTGTATTCCTCTTTAAACATAAAAAAAATACAAAAAAAATAAATAAATAAAAATAAAATAAATAAAACTATAATATTGAGAAAAAAAATACTAATAGCAAGTTGCAGCATCGCCAGCTTTCAAACAATAATTATCTACAGGATTATTTTTCAACTGTATTCTTCGTTTAATCTAGATAAATGAAGAGCTGAAACAGAACATGTTTGTCTTTAGTCTCTTTTGCCTGCACAACAAACACTTAATAGGTCTAAACTGAAAGAGCGGCCTGGCCTATAAAAAAAAACTACAAGGCAGATGCATGGTTTCTTTTAGCAGGCGCGCCAGATATTCAGCCCCGCCAGTGTATAAACATATTTATGATTCCCATCATTTATAATTCTTTAATAAAATGTAATCCTTGTGCAGTTTGTTTTACCAAATAAAAAATCCTTAACTTCAGTCAAACCTAAGTCGACCGACGGGTCAGCCCTGCTAAACAGCACAGGAAATTTGACTTGTGATAAAACTTTCCAGCTGATTTCTGCCAAAGGGGTCGTCACTAAGCACTGATGATTTGGACCGTTTTCCTTTACATTATGTAAGATGGAAGAGGGGTGTAGTGGTATACAGTGTTTGGGTCAAACTTTGGCTTGGTAGAAAAAAAAAACCCAACAAAGATTTCCCTTTATTTATTTTGAACAGAGTGGTGCGCGTTCCAGTTCGCTCCAACTAGTGTTGTATAGCGCCCCCCTGAGGTAATCAGTACAGCTTTTACTGTAAGCACGCACAAACACAAATAACGCAGGCACATCGTCCTCGTCCGATGCACCGTCCTCATCCGACGCACCACGATTTCAGGAGTTGAAAGAAGATGGAAAAAGGCCAGAATGTTGGAAACACTGTCAGTCCTTTCGAAAACACACTGACGGCTAGCGGCTTACGGCTTTAGGTTTCCAGGTGGAACTCGTGCTTGTGAAATCTGATTCTGCGTCGCGTTCATCCAAGTACGTCCACCGCATGGAGGCTTAGTCTATAGCTTATAATGTACCATGTATGCTCTACACGACTGTGCGCACTAAACTTTGCCGTCCCGTAAAAGTTCTGCTGCTGTTTGCCAAAGGCGTCCAAACTTTTGCAGATGACTGTAAACGTTTATCGGCAGGAGCACCAGAGAGATCAGAAAAATACGTACATGGAAAATCACCACTGGATGTCGACATCTGCCCATAATTCCCATATTATTGCGCCCCTAGAAATGTTTCAGCAGATCATCATAATCATCATCATCCTCCTAATCAATTATAACAGACATAAACATTCCTGAACCACCACACTTGAGTCACCGCCTTCGGATCAATTCATCGTGACACACTGAAGCATTTGAACCCCCCTGGTGTGTGCAGCTGCCTGTGCGCCCGTGTGCGCTAATCCCTCCAGGACCGAGCGTGTTTACCTAAGCGTCCTACTGTGAGGAGAAGCAAATGTGTGGTGAACCTTATCAGCCTACAGTGAAATGCAGGGGTCAAAGGCACACCTGTCCTCCTGTCTCGCTCCCTTTTCTCTGTCCTGTGCTTCTCTTGTCTCATTGTTCAATGCCCTGAAGCGACACAGAGCGGGCAGAGAAGGTCTGTATTGTGTGTGAGCGACTGAGTGGAAATGAGAGAGAGAGACAGAGAGAGAGAGAGAGAGAGAGAGAGAGAGAGAGAGAGAGAGACGAAAGCGAATAACCAAAGAATCCCAGACAATTCACAGGCAATGACACGGGAATCGAGGCTCTTCCTCGATTCCCGTGTCATAACAGCCTGTGAGGAAACGCCAGCAAGTGTATAAACAGAGGAAGCCACAGGCAAGTCTTCTGAAGGGGTCTCAAGCTGACGTGGTGGAGTAATTCCCCTGCTGGAGCTCTCAGCAGAACCCTGCAGTAACTCTCTTCATGCTCCGTCCTTCACAATTTAGTCTTATCTTCTGCTTTGAGGTGTGGATACTGGAGCAGGGTGGCATCTTCTCAGACCACAGCAATGTAGAACTCTTCCAGATGTTGCTCAACATTCTCTGCTCCCCATCAATCCATTCACACCTAACTCGGTCTCTTTACCTTCTCCGAGTAAATGGTCACCCAGCCCGACCTGCTGGAAGACTGCCCGCTGAGGTCCCCTCTACCTGCGTCAGACCAGCTGCCACCTACCAGTCTGACCACCAGGCCCCACCCCCCCACCCATACCAGACCCGCTGAACACCCTCCCACCACTGTTACCTGCATAATGACCATGTTCTAACTATCTGCCACTATTAATATCACCACTATTAACTTATGATCATTACTCTGACCATCACTGCCATTACTGTACTATGTTATACTACACCATGATTATTATATTATGATTATGAATAGTGTAGAGTTAGGAATTTAGAGTCTTGCCCAAGGACTCTTACTGGTAAAGTGGGGTGTGCTTGCCTAAAAGGGAATTGAAGCCCAGGCTGCCATAAGGAATGCAGTGTTGTTATCCACTACACTACTCAACCATCTGGCCATCTACAGTACTGTTTATAAGCCTTCGGCTTCAGAGATATTGATATACACTGTAACACCATCTATAGTCAGTTCATGTTCTGTTGGAAAACACATTAAAAGACATTTTCACTACAGTAATTAGATAGACTACATATGATATTTCAGCACTATATAATGATTAATTTTGCTGTTAATGGAACGAACAAAAAACACGCTAAACTGCTGACTACTACAATTGTGTTTATTTCTATTAATTCTATATTAAAGGTATAAAGTTTATATATTTTACTGACACAAAACACACAATTTTCATGGCTTTTCTCGTTGCGCAGAACTGCATATCTAGCCTTAAATCCCCACTGGACAGAGACTTATTTTTGTATCTTTTTTTGTATTTTTTTAGGTTGCACACCTGAGCAGTTCAGATGGTTTGGTGACTTTTATCAATAATTGATAAATAGTTTTGATCAGAGGAGATAGGTATAGATGGGTCTCCACTTGTGAGTCTTGGTTCCTCTTATGGTTTCTACCTCCAGCTCTGAGGGAGTTTTCCTTGCCACTGTCGCCCCTGGCTGGTCTTTAGGTTTCGCATGTTTTCTTGTGTTGTTGATTTTACTAATTACTGTCTTTTACTAATTACTGATTGTGTAAAGCTGCTTTGTGATGCAACAACAGTTGTAAAACGTGCTATACCAATAAATCTGATTTGATTAGATTAGATCACAGCAGGTCCACGTCTTGGTGGTTCCTGGGCTATCCCTGACCATCTAAACCAATCGCCTCTCAGGCTGACAGTCTGACTCTTCTTTATGATCTTCCTGGCAAAAGCAGCTACACTTCCCACTAACTTGCACTTAAGTACAACGGTTAGAACTACAGCTCTTCATCAATTCCCTGTCATACCAGTCTGCGAGGAGCACCAGCAAGTGTGTGAAACAGGGCGAGGCACTGAATGGGACGTGGTAGAGTAATCCTCCAGCAGTGGAACCTAGGAGCTCACTGTTCTTACTCAACTCTCTCAGCAGACTCCTGCCGTGACCCAGTAAACCCAAGCTCACAAGTTTCACAATCCTACTTCCCAGCTATAACCCAACAAAATGACGGTCTTACTAACCAATGACGTTATAATGAATTATATGAACCTACAGGCTGTAGAGCAGCCCAGTGCACCAGAGCACCAAGAGTAGGCCTACAGCATGACTGAGGATATTCTCAACTCAGCTGGATTTACACATCCTGCTGAAAATAGACTCCTCCTGTGTGCTCCTCACATTGATAACACAGCTGCAGGGTCAGCATATCCTGCCTGCTTTCTCTGTAGGACACCCATGGAGCAAAGAAAGCCATTCATTGGATCAGAGGCAGCATCACACACCCACACATGCATTAAAATGTGAGGCAACCACTTGACCCTTGAGGCAGAGGCAAGCGGGCCATGGAGACAAGGCCCTCTACAGCAGAATTACTCCACATATACACACACACACTATATGTCCAAATGTTTGTGGACACCCCTGTATCACCCATGAATGCACTTAGCAACTCTAAGTTGCAGCCACTGCTGAGAACGATGTGCAAATGCACACACAGGTCTGTCTGGT
The DNA here is from genome assembly GCF_030463535.1 of Salminus brasiliensis. NCBI lineage: Eukaryota > Metazoa > Chordata > Actinopteri > Characiformes > Bryconidae > Salminus > Salminus brasiliensis. The sequence continues at coordinate 23,089,589 of NC_132902.1, forward strand.
CCCTGTAAAGAAGTAGATTAGAATACTATAGGACTCTCAGGAGCAGATCAACATGAACCTATTGACTCCATGCTGCCTAATAATGCCAGGCGTGGTGGGCTAGAGGGGTATAAAGCCCCCAAGCATTGACCTGTGGAGCAGTGGAAGAACTGTGTTCTCTGGAATGATGCTCCATTTAATACTTTTGGGATGAGCTGGGGTGGTGATCATCAGTTCTCCTGCCTAGCCATCCGAACCAACCAACTGTAAAGGTTTGGGTCTACTCCCAGACCTTGGCAAGTTGGCCACACCTCCAAATAACTTACACTTATGTGTAATTGCTTGAACTGATGATCTAGGAACCTGCAGTTGTTTAGAAATGACTCCCAGAGACATTCCCGGCTTGTGTAAATCTACAATTATCCTTTTCAGATCTGCACTAAGCTCCCTGTACTTTCCCCATTGTACTTAGTGTTGGTCAATGTAATGAGTGCTGTCAAACTCACCCATTTGTTTGTATGCTGAAACAGAGAGCTGTAGCCAATCACGATCACTAACAGGCCTCGAACTTAGCTTAGAACTTTTAGCAACACTGAATTACTAATCTAAATGGGTGTACACACATATATATATATATATATATATATATATATATATATATATATATATATATATATATATATATATTTGATACAGTCTTATGTATGTATGCTGCAACTAAAGAGGTCTCTCCTCATCCATGGAAACAGGAGTCTGATCTTATATGACCTGGGGCAATACCAAGATACAGACTTTCCCATAAGGATTTTGTTTGCTCTCAAACCCAGTCTGACCTGCCTTTGTTGTGGGCCGTCACAGTGCCTGGCACAGCAGCAGTGAGCAAAGAGGAAGGGTAAGAGAGAGAGAGAGGGGGGGATAAAGGGAGGGGTAGACAAACAACAGGGCGTGTGCCCTTTCCTGCCCAAACAAGGGAGAGGTTTAGAGGGACTGAACAAGTAAGCAGCTGTACTGAGGAGATTCATACAGCAGCTCAAACACACGGCAGCCACCCACATGGTAAACCACCAGCCCGGCTTCCTCCAGGTACAACCAAGCTAGTTTCTCAGTGCCCACACAGTCTACCATCAGCTGCCCAAACTGTTTACCATGCATGTGCAGCACTACTGTTGCAATTAAAGCAACATTATGTAGCAATTTTATCTCTGGATGCTCTTCTGACTGGCATCCGCGTCATTCCCAATCCGGGCTGGAATGCTTCTACTACACTATGGAGCTTTGGTGGAGACCAGAACCATCTCCAGAACTGCTGTGTAATCACTGTGAGTCATATCAGTGTAAAATCCAGCAGTATTCCTCACCGCTCAGTCCACATGCTTCTCTACCTTCAGATGCTCAAAGCACAATTTGCATTTACAGCGGTGGTGTAGAAGTGAATTACACTCCCTAACTATAACAGTGAGCCCTGGAGCAATTACTACTAATTACCAAGTATTGCATAATGCTGCTTTACCCTTTTGGTCTTTTTGACACACTATTTAGTATGGACCATGTGGTTTTGGACATAGCCTCTCAAATCTCAATGTGTGTGACGCAGTTGTTTCTGTGTTTTTTGTACTACATCTTTACTTAATCATTCCTCACCTTATTAGCATCAAAGATACATAAATATAGATGGATAGACAGATACAGAGTCCATTTTCTAATGTTTGATTCTTTAAAAAAAAAAAAAAAGTCTGAGCGACATGGTAAAATGACTATCACGATATTTAAAGACTTTTTTTGCAATACATGATGTTTATCAGGATACATATAATAACCACAGACCAAAAACATCAGTAGCAGCGACAGATTCTTATAAACTACTATTCAGATCCTCTCCTGTACTGAATACTGTACTCCTGTACTCAGATTTAAAACCCTGACACTGGCCTACAAAGCCAAGAACGGACCAGCCCCTCCATACTTCATGGCAATGGTCAAAAGCCGATCCGCACCAAGAGCCCTTCCAGCTTCAAGTACGGCTCGGCTCGACCTGCCATCCCTCTAAATCCACGGAAGACAAGCGTCCAGGCTTTTTTCTGTCCTGCACCAAAGTGGTGGAACGAGCTTCCCCTGGGTGTCTGAACAGCAGAGTCCAACACTCGCTGTCTTCAAACGCAGACTGAAGACCCTCCTCTTCTGAGAATACTTGGGCGAATAGCAGAGTACTATGGTCACCTTATTGACTTGTGCTTAGTAATGTCTAAAGCTTAGAGGTATCTTTGAACTATTAGCCTATTCTAACTAGCTGAGGTTTTTCTTGGGTAAATAGCAAAGCACTTTGTAAGTCGTTTTTGGATAAGAGCATCTGCTTAATGCCATAAATGTAAATGTAAATGAAATATAGTGATTGATACTCAACATCTGCTGCTCTTCATCTAATGAACCCAGTCTAATTACACTGTTAGTAATGAACCCTGCAGCTGATCAGTGTTTATTAAGCCCTGACAGTCTCCTCCATATACTTAGAAAAGCTTACTGTTATCACCATAACAAAAATCTTCAAAAATGATCTACCCCACCTTACTGTGTAGGTAAACTCATGGGAATCTCATTATGAGGAACGCCGCTGGTCTGAAATACTGATCATGGCGCACAGAGCAGGCACCACCTTGCAAAGCTGGTTAACCTTTAGTCTCATGCATGCCATCAAAATGCTACTGAAAATCCAGATCATGGGCGGAGCTTCAGCGGGTGAGACCAGGGCTGCGTGCGAAATACGAGCTGCCTCCAAGCCTTGCTGCCTATGCGGTCACAATAAGTCAGTCACCCTAGAAGGCAGCATTGTGATGAAGGAACCTACAACCAGATTGCGCCCGAGAAGCACACCTGCCAGTGTGTCAGTCATTAGACAAAGTCAGAATTCAGACACAATCTCTTGTCAGAAATCTCTCGAGACGAACCAGCTCTAACCAAGTGGACCATGGGATGCGTAAGGCCTTTACAAATCAGCAAGATGAAGGTACCTTAACATTCGATTCGGACATGACTCGGTACCTTCCTGCCCAGGGCTAGATTTGCTCCGTTTGGACTCTCAGAATTGTTCGGATTAAAAAAATACTCCACACTGGACCTACACCAGGACACCAGGATCTACAAACCTGCAGCTGATTAGTGGTACAGACTGACAATTTCAGCAGGAAAGCCTACTGAGATGTCCATCATATCATCAAATGGTCCACCTTTATTGCTATTACCCCACCATGGACCTTTTCAAAATGCATTTTCAGTCATTATCAGTTACGTTTCATTAACCCAGACTATTGTAGCCAACATTTAGAGCTCCTCCTATACTGGGGAAATGAACTTTACAGGAACTGTAGCTCAGCTCTGCATCCAGAACTGTCCAGAACAGCATGTAAAACTACAGCACTATTAACCATACACCTTTTTGCCTTTTTTCAGCTCTTTTACACCTCATCCACATATTTTATGCACTTTCTGCCTTACAATAATCATATCAATCAATACACAAGATTTAGTTTGCCTCTACCCGCTAGCTGTATCAAAAAGCTTTGAATTTACATTTACATTTCCGGTATTTAGCAGACGCTCTTATCCAGAGTGACTTACAAAAGTGCTTTGCTAATTACTCAAGAAAAACCTCAGCTAGTTTAAATAAACTACAAATTCAAAGATATCTCTAATCTTAGACTCTACTAAACACAAGTCAATAAGGAGATCATAATACTCTACTATTCGCCCAAGTACTCTTAGAAGAGGAGGGTCTTCAGTCTGCGTTTGAAGACAGCAAACGACTCAGACACCCAGGGGAAGCTCGTTCCACCCCTTCGGTGCAGGACAGAAAAAAGCCTGGACGCTTATCTTCCATGGATCTTAAGGGATGGCGGGTCGAGCCGAGCCATACTTGAGGCTGGAAGGGCTCTTGGTGCAGATCGACTTTTGACCATCGCCATCATTGGCGTTTGACCATTGCTATAGTTAATAATGAAAATGGGATATCACTAGATTGAGAGATTGAATAAGAGTCCATCTCAAATACCCTTTTCTACACATTACAAACGACTATATAAATGTGTCAGGGGACTGAAAACTGTGATCATTTCTACCCAAGTCATCAGATTAGGAAAATTGCCAACCCCCCTTCCTCTAATAGCTAATGAGGTTTACAGGAACATGAAGATACTTTTCTGTAACTTGCTCTCATGTTCCTTTAAACCTGGTGGTATTTAGACAGACTGTGTACCAACCACCACCAGCACCACCACCACCACCACTCCCCTCAGGGAGCCAGGCCAAACCTTTACTCCCTTAAAGCCATTCTCCACCTGACATTCACCCCTTCACTACTGTCGCCAAGCAGCCAGACCTAAAAACAGTAGCGGCTGAAGCTTAAGGTCAACATTGTTTTGTACCAAGTATGGGCGAGTATTTGGAAGGTAGTTTTAAAAGATCTGTCGCTGCTGATGCATTCGGTCTGCGATCATGTCTATTATCAATCATAAAAATGTCTTTAAATATATATTAGATAATATATAGATATAATATAGATATATTTTTACAATATCGCCCAGCCCAAGTTTGGCCAGTAAATGTTTAAACTCAAGGCCTGTCTCTAAATATGAGAGGAGCCCATTAGCCAGGCTAAATGGGACAGAATGTGGTCCGATTCACTCACAGAGAGGGTGAGGTCTGATGAATCCAAGGTCAATCAGAAACACCTAAATGTCAATGCGGTTTTAATCTCGGCTTTGTAAAATGGCAGCGAGAGTGTAAAAGCTGGCTGAGTTGAGGTAAAAACATGGGAAAGGCCTCTGAACTGCAGAGCTCACATCCTCCGCATTGTGTTATGCACAGAGCCTTATTCCCCACAGACTGCCAGTGAGACGAGGGTTCAGCGGAGAAGCCAGCTGTAAGCCTGCCTCGCAGCACAACAGGAAATTGCATGAAAATGGTCTTGCAATTAGGCGGCAATGGTTACAACAGAGGACCGAAGGAAGAGAGAAACACTGAAACAGCTTCTTATTTATAACATTAATAAATAGCAGTGCTTGGGAGTGCTTGAATTCCTCTCTTATCGGACATCATCAGACGCTCTTCTTCAGCCTGACTCCACCAGGAGAGTAATCCAGCCTGTAGCTGCTCAAATAGCTCCGAATTGCATCTCAGCAGTTTATGTTTACAGCTTCCAGAATGCACAAGAGCTTCAATGCTTCAGCAAACGGACTCTCCTGCATGAGAAATGAAAATTATGGCCATTTTCTGACCCGGAAAGGTCGTCATGAAGACTTATGAGACATTTCTGCTCATTTATAAGAGCGCCCGATGGCGTGTTATGTCTGCACAGACTTTGGAAAAAACGACTCAGATTACCACATCATTTTCCCTGCTGTCTTCATGGTATGCATGAGAGTAGGCCCTTTTCCTCCCCTGAGCACAACCTAGAGGCCTACACTCCAGTCTAGGCAACATTCAGTATCATCCAGTCTAAGTAAAACCACTGAGAAATGAGGTCTGGGGTAAAGGACTGTATCTCTGTAGAGTAATCGAAGAGAGTGGCCCTCCCCTGTCTCTGAACTGGACGCATTCTCGAGGGCTCCGCCCTGCTGCTACACATTCTACAGTAATGCCGTTTGTCTTTAGGCTCTTATCCAGAGCAGCTTCCGTATGAATCATGTTACACACTGAGGAAAATGTAGTCATAGGAGTCTTTTTAGGCACTCTTATTAGTGTAGCATGGTGGGGAATCAAACAGCAGTCAGCTATGGGGACAGCTCACTACACTACACCACACCAATCACCAACCTGCTAATAGACACCTGCCAACAGGTGATCACAATATGGACAAAGCGCTAAACCAGCGGGAGGACGATTTTTGGGGTAAATTTAATAACTTTTAGATCATCAAGGTGCCAAAAGTTCATATATTGAGTATTTTAGGCTTTGGTTGGGACATAAATGCTGAGATTTGGCCTATCAAGCCCATTTACAACCCTGTTATATGGCCTCAGGTGAACAAACAACCCTGTTATTTTTTTATGCTGGAAAACGAAATAAATAAATAAATCTAAATCAATAAAGGTCTGCTCTTATTGGCTGGGTTAGCCACATAGCTTTGTTCTTGTTCGGTCATTGGTTCGCTCTGCACGCCTGGTTGGCTAGCTAACTGGCTAGTCACTCCCTGGCTGGACATAGCAACTGGTTAGCTTCACTGGCTTTCCCGCAATGTGCAACTCCCCTCCGACCAGTGCTTCACATCGGCGGGTAAGCATTAGCTTTCAGCCTTTTTTTTTTTTAGCCTCATTTCTATATTCTCCTGAAGTAGCCATTGTGTTATGTCACCTACATAATATTTCCGAAGTCAACACTGTTATGTAACAGGTTTGGGAGTGTTTTTGGGGAATTAGCCCCGTTTTCCAGCTCTGTTTGACTTGATGTGAGTTTATTGTGTAAAAAGGTCCACCTATCGTTTACCTGGACGTGTTCTGAAGGACGCTGCCCTGCTGCTACACGTTCTACACTGTACATTTACATTTACATACAGCATTTAGCAGACACTCTTATCCTGAGCGACTTACAAAAGTGCTTTGCTATTTACCCAAGAAAAACCTCAGCTAGTTTGAATAGACCAATAATTTATTAATATAAGGAGACCACTCTGCTATTCGCCCAAGTGCTCTCAGAAGAGGAGGGTCTTCAGTCTGGGTTTGAAGACAGCGAGTGTTGGACTCTGCTGTTCGGACACCCAGGGGAAGCTCGTTCCACCACTTTGGTGCAGGATAGAAAAACTGGACGCTTGTCTTCTTTGGATTTTGAGGGATGGCGGGTCGAGCCGAGCCGTACTTGAAGCTGTAAGGGCTCTTGGTGCGGTTCGGCTTTGACCATCGCCATCAAGTACGGAGGGGCTGGCTGGTTCATTCTTGGCTTTGTAGACCAGTGTCAGGGTTTTGAATCTGATGCGGGCAGCAGCTACAGGAAGCCATTTACAGCATCTGGCTGATGCGTTTTGTCCAGAACAGCTTGTGTTTGACTCATGTTACTCAGGTATGTGGGAGTTTTGGGGATTTGGGGATTTGAAATTGGCCCGTTCCACAGCTCTACTTCACTTAAGTGGTCTGTGCTTTTGAAAGAGGAACAGCAGTGTTTGAGGTTCACAGTTTGTCACTTCCAAGCCCCAAACTGTCATTAGTCAACTAGACCGAGATAAATACAGTTTTCCATTTTAGGGCACCTTTAAGAGACGGGCCTTATATGGATCCTGGGCCTCTAACTCAAACTCCAACTCCCTTCCTTTTTTCAAATATCTGTGATCGGACAGAACGCTCACTGAACACAACGTGCACTTTACAGTAATGATATGCAGTGCTCTGCAAAGTCCAACGTCACAATACCGATCAAAACTGTGCAGGCTGAGGAAAATTAACCTCCATATCTGAACACCTTCGAATCCAAAGGCAAAAACAAAGATTTTGATTCATGCAGAAAAACATAAGCACATAAGGGATGAAGTGCAGAGCTTCTCTTCATTTCCCAAGCCTCAGCGTCTGCACCCTCTCCTTTCCTCCACATTTACTGCAGGCAAACCTGCAATCAACGCCCAGCAAATGAGAGGTTTTGAGGAGTGGTAATGCTCTGATGAGCAGCAGTGGGTGGCCTGGAGGGGGGGGGGGGGCATGTTCGTATACTACCTAACAGGGACTTCTAAACAAGCTTCACACTTGTCTAAATGTGGCTGACTGATGGTATTACATCAGCGCTCAGAATGCATGACCATTACACAGAAGGAAGACGCCCTACTGCACATTACACACAACCACAAAGAAAGGCAGAAGACCTTCAATAGGTCTGCCCTATGTATTTATTTATTTATTTGTTTGTTTGTTTGTTTATCTATCCATCAAGCCATCATGTGGTGCTTTGGTCATGTGAAGCTTCACCACATATTTTCAAAATGCAGCTAACACAACAGCTCAACACATTAGGAGGAGAACAGTAACTGCAAATTCTCTTACTTCCACTAATAAATATATATTAACATTTACATTTATGGCATTTAGCTGACACTCTTATCCAGAGAGACTTACAAGGTTACTTGTATTACAGAGGTGGGTCAGTGTAGTGTTCAGAGTCTTGCCCAGGGACTCTTATTGGTGTAGCGCAGCATAGCCACCCAGACTGGGAATCAAACCCCAGTCTCCAACGTGGTGTAGTAGCTCACTGGCAGGTAGAGGTGTTATCTGTTGCGCCACACCAACCACCATATATATATATAAAGGCCTCCAATGCTCTGCTGACTCAATAACTGCAGGGGAAAAAGCTCTTATTAATGCTCCTGAATATGAGTGTAGGTGTCCCAATACTTTTGTCCATATAACATATTAGTATTAAGTATATAAGTATAATTAAAAGATGATTACATGGAGTTTAAAGTGTGCACAGGCTCTCATTTTCCATCTTTTCGTCGGACTGCATGTAAATTTTGAGCTTGTGTGACGTTCTCCTTTATTTAGAGGTATCGTTAGTGAGGTCAACACTCTGTGAGCTTTCTCAAAGCCTGTCATTCTCAGCAGACTGTGAAGAAGCACATATTTCTAGAGCATGTAGTGCCTCAACTGTAGTGCCTCAGAACCAGCCTCACGCTCTGTCCCAAAATAGCTCCAAAACTGAAAGAAGGAGGTGATGCTGAACTTGCTCTGCTCTGATGTAAAGCTTACACCTAGAAACATCCACAGCATTCAGGAAACACAGCTCTACAGGACCACTCTCCAACAACCACAGCAAAAGAACGACACTGCATCAGCGTGGGGTCGGCGTTATGGCCCCCGGGCTCCTCCCACTCAGTCATGTTTCTTTACTTATTACAAATACTACTTATTTAAACTGCTTATCTATACGCTAGTCAAATTCGGCCTTCGTGAAACGAGGACCTCGGCTCTCGCTGTGGACGGCCCTGCCTGCTGAAAAGGCGATGAGTGGAACGAGAAAAGATAACATGGGTATAAGATTTGCATTGCACAGCTAACTGACGCTGCTGCACATCGAGGAAAGACACACAGAGATAAGGGCAAATTTCCAAATAAGACACAAGGGTCAAGGGACCACACTATTTCTGGTGATCTTCATAGTAGGACTGTTTACTGGCAAAGACCTGGTGATCCAGGGCTCGAGTGGTCCAGTGGCACTTTCACTATGACCAGAGGATTGCTAGTTTGAATCCAGCAGCTGGGCGCCAGAGAGAGCACAATTGGCCTTGGTGTCTCTCCAGGGTGGGTAGACGGCACTTTCTCCCCACATCACTTCAGCGCGATGCTGGCTAAAGTGATTTTTTTTTTTTTTAATAATTAAATAAATTATATGCAAGAAAATCAGAGTAAATCAATAAATACTGTGTTTTTAAAAAATATCAAATATTATAAAACATAATAATATCACAATACTTCGATATAGCGATATTTTCTTACACCCCTAACCGGAAATTCAGTATCAGGAGATCTTTCCAAGTTTGCATTAAAACACAAATATCAAGTCTATCATTCTACTCCACACCTATCCTACACCTGCCAAGCCCACACACACACACACACACACACACACACTCGTAACACTACCTGCAGGTAAATTCCTTTCATACTAGCATGCAGAGCACTTTGCATGACCACATGCTCAATGCATTCCAGAGCCAAACCTGAGTGGGAATGTTTACAGCCCTCCAAACACCCTCTCGGTCACTTTCTCTCACACTCGGCACAAACCACCTCTCGCATAGGATGCATGGCTCAGCGGTGACGTCATTTAAGTGAGAAGTCATTTAAGTGACCTTTTGATGGATTTATTGGTAGGATGGACCAATTTGGCAACTGCAGGGGGACGCCTTTTACATCTCTGCTGATACTAAAGAACAGATCCTTAGAAGTGTACATTAAAGTAAAGACATCATCACTAAGCGCATGCATGCAAGAGGCATTAAATTCTTCTAAATCTGACCGTACACATCCATGTTGCATGACCACGAAATGAATACGCATCCGATCTAGGACCAAATCTGATTTGAAAACATTCGACATGCAGATCTTTAATGCATGTGAGAGTTTTCGGGCATTTATTTACAGAGAGGAGGTTGGTGACAGTCCGAGTGCAGTGTTTATTAGCAATGTTAGCGTAGCATCTCCCATTCTGAACCAAAGATGTGTCGAACATGATCTTTCCAAATCAGATGAGAGTTACTTTTATAAGTTGTCCTAGATACGTATCCGATTTGCAGTCATGCTACATGAATGTGAGCGGTTAGATTTGGGGGGGGGGGGGTCTTTTTTGGGGAGGGATTCAGATTTGACTCGCTTTAGTCTGGTAATGTGAACGTAGCCTAATTTATGTCTTTTTTTTTCACGTCTGTCTTTGCTGAAATCGATGCTGACGCAGATTATTTAGATCAGATGGTTCAGATCAAATATAGTCTTATTATCTGCAGTAACAGTCGGATACATTAAAGGAATAGCTCAGCAAAAAAATGGAATAAACAGGATAGATCTCTGACCCTAGATGCAGTTAATCAGCTGAGACCTGTTGGATATCTGAAGTTTGCTGATTTAGTTCACAACCGGAGATGCTAGGCTAACGTTGCTAACAAACACTGGACCTAGACTGTCACCAATCGACGCTTATTTGCTTAAAACGCGTAGAAAAGCTAAGAAAACAAGTTTTATAAACATGGTTTAGTAACACGGCCTGGGTAGACCTCATTTAAACATTAAGGCTAAAATCGGAGCCACTTGTCGGCGCTTAAAGAATATCGCCAGTGCTTAAAGAGCACTGATTAACTGCACGTTTCATTACAAAGAGTGTCATCAGTCTTATTTAATTAGTAAAAATCACGGTACTCAGTATGGGGAGAGTATTTGGGCCGCAGTTAAAAAAAAAAAAATGATGCTGTGCATTTTGTCTACATGACGAAATATTACGATACTATCGTAAAATATAAAATATCGCAATATCGATTTTTTCCATATCGCCCAGCTCTAGTGTGGATGTATTTTGAGAAGGTTAAGAGCTGGCTGAGGTGTTTTCGGTTGTGCATTTACAGAGAGGAGATTGGTGACAGTGCAAGTGCAGGTTTTGTTAGCTGATTGACTAAATCTGAGCTCAGTAATCAATCATGTTGATCACCAAACCCACCAAATCTCCCCTAACCCTCTCCGAGCGTCTGCAGCCATTGCTGAACACAGAATCCAATACAGCTTCAATTAAGATCATCCGAGACATGAACACCCCTTTTTTTATCAGCGGGTTCTCAAACACACTCACTACCTCAAACACAGACGTACAGATAGAGACTTACACCGGAACCCGTCTCTATGACAACCAAAGGTTTCTATGGCTACAGACTGAGATACTGAAAATCAACAGAGGCTGAGTCACTTCCTCTTGCACTCGCAGCGTGTGTACGTGTGTGCATGCGTGTGCAGGACTGTGTGTGTGTGTGTGTGTGTGTGTGTGTGTGTGTGTGTGTGTGTGTGTGTGTGTGTGTGTGTGTGTGGTGAGACTATGAGGCAAGAACATGCGCTGATACACTACAGTCTTTCCACACTAGGCCACTGCAGCTGTCTGTAGCTTCCACATTCTCCAGAAGACTGGGAAAAATACATGTTGCACAACTCCAAGGCCAGGCCGTGCCTCGCGATGTGAAAGGGGTTCTGACTCACTCCATAAACAATACTGACAGACTAAGCCCAACCGCCACGGGCTAATGCTACCTCAGTTTCTTCATTACGTATAAACACCTGCACTTTACTGCAGTTATAACCCCCCCCACCCTCAACCCCCAAGCTTTACGGCCTTCAACCTTCTACTCATCCAAACCACAACAGGCCATAATTCAGTTTCATGGAGGTTAAAGCGACGACCTGTACATGGACACCACATCCAATGCATAGTATATCTGAAAGTGCATCATACAAAATCCTTGTATCTCCCCCAAAAATTTAATAAATTAATAAATCAAATCAATCAATCAATCAATCTTCCCCCAGTCATTATGGAGCATTCCTATTGGTCCATTTGTTATGAAATTTGGACACAATATAAAGAACATAAAAAACTGATAGAACTGAATGATATCTGTGGATTATAGGCATAATTAAGTCTTAAGCATTTTTCCATTTTTTTCCATTTAAGCTCATCATTTAGGGCTACGGTGATGGAACAGATCTCGTTAGCTCACAGGTAAACAGTGTTCGAGTGCTAAAACGCTTTCCATGTGATCCTCAGTCTCACTTCCAGACTTCAAATATCAAAATATCGTTCAATAAGAACTCCTATCTTCAAAATAGCAGCTTTACAGGAGAAGGAAAAAAAGCCATTTGGGTCATTTTGGAGCATTTCTATTGGTCCATTTATCATACAATTTGAATTAAATATAAAGAACAACTGCCCGATTCTTTTATTTTAGAAACCTTTTATTTCTATAATTATTTTTAGGTGTCTACAAATAAAGCTGTTATATATTAGACATGCAGATTGCTTATTAGCCTTAAGCCGAGGTCACACCGGGTTTTTGCATTGTGTGTCAACTCATGATATGGGCATGGCTGCGACAGGGCTGGAAATCACCGGTGTAAACAGCATCACCAGTTTCATTAACCAGTCGACGCCCATCTAATCACCACCACCACCTCTCGAACCGTGTACCGTCCCGTCTCTCACTTGTGTAGTATTTTAAAATCCCCATGAAACGAGTTGTCCAACACCTCCTGTTTTGAAACTGCAGCAATCAGAGCTTCCTCCATGTTGGCTCAGACCAGATCAGAGACAGCACAGAGCATGTCACTGGTCACACAGTCAGAGCAGCAGCTCTAGTTGGGACCCAGGCTGCTTATTTTTACACGTGAAAATTTGCGTGAGTGCCAGCAGCTGTGGTGCCAGTGCGGGTATCAGCATGTTGTTTATTCAGCATTTGCTTAAAAGAGAGGTTGGTTAGGTTTCTCTTTTATTACACAGCAAAAAAAAAAAAGGCTCTGTACTTGCTGTACGTGCAAACGCAGCCGGACACTCGGTCAGAGACGTTTAGCATCTTTAATACGCGTCAGAATATCATCACCATCATCAGTCGTCTGTACAGGAAAGCACGGAGTTATGGTGGCTGGCATGTTGTGGAAACAGACAGCGTCGCTGCCAATACAGGGAAACCGGCTCTGTCTTTACAGCTGGAAAAGTCGCCCCTACTAACTGCTCATAAACAGGCACTGCTGCCTCTGTGAGAATGATGGTTGGCTTTAGTGTCGTGGAAATCATCACATCACATGACCAATGTGCCCAAAGTTTGTAGCCTACCGTTTAGCCTCCTCCAGATGGCACAGGTACTCATAGGCCATATTCTGCTGTCGCCGCTCGTCCATCTCCTCAGCTGTGAGCCGCTCCACGCCGTCCAGAACGGCTGCAGGGGAGAGCAAAGTCAGTACATTCACAGTAATGAAGCCCTGCGTACGGCATAAAGAGGACAGATTTAACCAACTATAAAGAGCCTGTAAATAATCAGCGTACATTACTAATGAAGGCCCCTGGGACAAATAGGATTTATAGAATAATTGATCATGATAATGATATTTAAAATGTGCTTCATTAAGATCATTAATTTTTAAAGAACACAAATCAAATGACTGGGTAATTAGCTCTGGTTAATTGGGTTTAGTGCAGCAGTGAGTGAAATGTTCAATAAACATCAGTGTAATTAATAATCTGTAATTATGGTTGGTATATTGGTCCACTATGACTACAGCCCAGGGGTCACAAGTTCAAATCCATGCCGTGCTCTCTCCAGCTGGGTAGATGGGTAGACGCTCTCTCCCCTCACAAGCAATGCTGGGGTCTGTTAGCCAGTGCAGTGGAGCTGGGGACCCGGCACTTTCCTCCGAGGGTGTCGGCTGCCCCATTGATGGCGGTTTGAAAAGAGGCGATGGGTGGATTCACATGTATTGGGGGAGACGTGTGTGAAGTTCTTAGCCTTAGCCTAGTGTCGGGAGCATTGCTAGTGCTAGGGGGGATTGGTGATAGGGGTGAATGGGTGGGTTAATAGTATTAGGAAAGTACCGAATTGGGAGAAAAAGGGGGGGGGGGGGGTTGGTATTGAGAGATATTGTGTATTGTGAAAGTGTCATATTGTGGAAGTATTATGATATATTTATATGTAGTGTCAACATCAGTGCTCTCCAGCTCCTAGAGAGAGACACCTTTGAGTCCAACCTTAATCCTCCAATTCTGATCCAACTAAATTCTGAAGCCCAGAAGAACTTCAGAAGGCCATGATTGGCTAAACGGAGTGTGATTTGACTTGTTAAGAGTTCGAACTCATGAGACCCCCCCGCCCCCCTTAGCCATTTTACCAGGACGTGACGTCCGGAAAGGCTGCACCACAACAGCGATGCATGATGTGCAGAAAACATCTCTTGTTTATTTCCTCATTCATAAATCTAAATGCCATAACTCTAATTTATGAACTGCTGTATATACGACCAGGCTGCTTTGGGAGCCGACGCACTGCACATTACGTAATTTGGCTGCAGCGTTGGCTCCAGCTTCCTCCAGCTCTACGGTTCCACATGCTGAAATGATTTAAGGGGCCTGAAGTCTCGTGGAACGCCAGTGAAAAACGATTCATTACTGAGGTCCTCATATTCCAGCCTGGAGATAAAGATACGCTTCATCTGAGCATCTGAAATCAGGATTATGGTACAGAAGTACAGTTTTTTTTGGTAACAGACAAATAACAAATGCAAAACCTTGCATCTCCATTTTTGCTGTATTTTCACTTTTTGACACTGTGAATTTTGGCAGTTGTTCTTTGTATTGTGTCAATAATTCTTGATGAACAGACCAATAGAAATGCTCCAAAATGACAACCTTTTTTATTTCGACCCAAAAGAAAATGAAGAAGGCTTTTTTGGAGATACAAGTTTTTGTTGCCTATTAAAAAGAAATGTGTGGAAAATGTGTGAGTAATGTACTGAAATGGGGTGGGAGGGGTCAGTGAGTATTAGGAGTATATTCTAAAGGGAGATTAAGAAAACATGAATCATGGGGTTCTCTGTGTGTGTATGTGTGTGTGTGTGTGTGTGTGTGTGTGTGTGTGCGTGTGTGTGTGAGAGAGAGAAAGGCATGGGAAAGATAGTTACATGAAGGGGAGAGACAGATACACAAATGTGACACAAACAGGTAGACAGACTGACAGGTAGAAGGACGGACAGACAGACAGAGAGACATATACATAAGGGGAGGTGAGACAGACACAGATACAAAAAGGGGATCAAGAAATACCCAGATAGATAAAGGGGAGAGAAAGAGAACGAGAATGAGAGCGAGACAGATAAAGTGGAGAGAAAGAGAACGAGAGCAAGAGAGTGAGACAGATAAAGTGGAGAGAAAGAGAACGAGAGCGAGAGAGTGAGACAGAAAGGGGAGAGAAAGAACGAGAGCGAGAGAGTGAGACAGATAAAGTGGAGAGAAAGAGAACGAGAGCGAGAGAGTGAGACAGATAAAGTGGAGAGAAAGAGAACGAGAGCGAGAGAGTGAGACAGATAAAGTGGAGAGAAAGAGAGAGCGAGAGAGAGAGTGAGACAGATAAAGTGGAGAGAAAGAGAGAGCGAGAGAGAGTGAGACAGATAAAGTGCAGAGAAAGAGAACGAGAGCGAGAGAGAGAGTGAGACAGATAAAGTGGAGAGAAAGAGAACGAGAGCAAGAGAGTGAGACAGATAAAGTGGAGAGAAAGAGAACGAGAGCAAGAGAGTGAGACAGAAAGGGGAGAGAAAGAGAACGAGAGCAAGAGAGTGAGACAGAAAGGGGAGAGAAAGAACGAGAGCGAGAGAGTGAGACAGATAAAGTGGAGAGAAAGAGAACGAGAGCGAGAGAGTGAGACAGATAAAGTGGAGAGAAAGAGAGAGCGAGAGAGAGAGTGAGACAGATAAAGTGGAGAGAAAGAGAGAGCGAGAGAGAGAGTGAGACAGATAAAGTGCAGAGAAAGAGAACGAGAGCGAGAGAGTGAGACAGATAAAGGAGAGAGAAAGAGAGAGCGAGAGAGAGAGTGAGACAGATAAAGTGGAGAGAAAGAGAACGAGAGCAAGAGAGTGAGACAGAAAGGGGAGAGAAAGAACGAGAGCGAGAGAGTGAGACAGATAAAGTGGAGAGAAAGAGAACGAGAGCGAGAGAGTGAGACAGATAAAGTGGAGAGAAAGAGAACGAGAGCGAGAGAGTGAGACAGATAAAGTGGAGAGAAAGAGAGAGCGAGAGAGAGAGTGAGACAGATAAAGTGGAGAGAAAGAGAGAGCGAGAGAGAGAGTGAGACAGATAAAGTGCAGAGAAAGAGAACGAGAGCGAGAGTGAGACAGATAAAGGAGAGAGAAAGAGAGAGCGAGAGAGAGAGTGAGACAGATAAAGTGGAGAGAAAGAACGAGAGCGAGAGAGTGAGACAGATAAAGTGGAGAGAAAGAGAACGAGAGCGAGAGAGTGAGACAGATAAAGTGGAGAGAAAGAGAACGAGAGCGAGAGAGTGAGACAGATAAAGTGGAGAGAAAGAGAGAGCGAGAGAGAGAGTGAGACAGATAAAGTGCAGAGAAAGAGAACGAGAGCGAGAGAGTGAGACAGATAAAGGAGAGAGAAAGAGAGAGCGAGAGAGAGAGTGAGACAGATAAAGGAGAGAGAAAGAGAGCGAGAGAGTGAGACAGATAAAGGGGAGAGAAAGAGAACTAGAGAATGAGAGAGTGAGACAGATAAAGAGGATAGAAAGAGAACTAGAGAGCGAGAGAGTGAGACAGATAAAGAGAGAAAGAGAACGAGAGCGAGAGAGTGAGACAGATAAAGTGCAGAGAAAGAGAACGAGAGCGAGAGAGTGAGACAGATAAAGTGCAGAGAAAGAACGAGAGCGAGAGAGTGAGACAGATAAAGAGGAGAGAAAGAACGAGAGTGAGAGTGAGACAGATAAAGGGGAGAGAAAGACAGATCGACACATAAGGGATGAGAGAGATATTGATATATGAGAGAGACTGACAGCGACAGACAGACAGACAGACAGACAGACAGAGAGAGAGAGAGAGGCGTGTCCTTTCAACCATCCACTTCAGTACAGCTGTCTTCAGTAAAGGCCGGAAACAGAGCAAGCTCTTCCCGCCCGCCAGCTCCTCTAACTCACAGCAGCACGGTAAAAACACCTGGTCCAAAGCAGGTCACTCTTCCTGACCCACTGCCTGACCTTACAGGCTTTAGAAACGTCCACAGCGCTTCTCTATAGACCAGCTTTTCAAGTTCAGGTCCCGTCACTGAGCAGACCAACCCCGAAAGATGGCTCAGCAATCAAACATCGCCTACAGACTTCCCTCTTTCAGCACTGCAGCAGACCGGCTCCGCAGACCGGCTCCGCAGACTTCAGGCTGCATACGAGGCTAAGGGGAACGCCATATGTAGCTATGGTCACCCAAAAAAAGTGATTTTAGGTGATGTATTACTCAAAAAGCAGGTTTCAGACACTACAGATGGGCAGAGCCACTGATTTTATTCATGATCAGGTAAAAACTGAGTCCTTCTGATTTCTCAATGAACTACTCCTTTAAAGGCCTGCCAGTCAGTAATGGGACCAGTGGCCTTCACAGAGCTCCACTCTGTCACAGGCCCATGCATTAGTGCAGCACTGCCCTGCACCTACACCATCCTCCACAGCCCAGGCAGCTTTTTATTACACACCTACATTAAAGATCAGCTAAAGATCAGGTAACTGGTCACTGCTCAGGTCACCACTGAACGGTCAGCCTTCATTTGCAGCTTTTATGAAAGAAGCTAAAGGATGCAGGGCTGAAATAAGGCAGTGGGCTGTGTCTGGAGGGCTGAGAGACTTTGCTGAAACGCGGAAGTCCTTCAGCACGTTGTTGGAGAGGAGCAGCAGCAGCAAAACCTCACAAAATGCCCCTAAAGAGCGAAAAGCTGAGAGAAACCAAAGCCCCCCACCACGTTAGGTCGGTGTTGGGGGTTTTGGGGGGGCTGCGGGGGAGGGGGGGGAGGGGGGGTACTCACAGCCATATCGCGGGCGCAGCGCGTCGTTCTCCTCCGAGGTTGACATGTTGAGAAGTTACAGAGTTACAGTCCGTCCTCAGTGCAGCTCTGCGCTCTCCTGCTGCTCCTGCGTGTGGCTGTGCTCACTTTCCCTCAGATTTCCTTCTCCTCGGACGGGTGAAGGCGCCTCTCTGGCCACCTCAGTTCCTCTCTGCAGCGAAACTTTCTGCCCTGTTTTCTTCTCTCTGTTTTTTTTTCTTCTTCAAAGCTCTGAGCTCTGGGTGTGTTCCTGCCCCAATCCTAAACTATGCGCTGAGAGAGAGAGAGAGGGAGAGAGAGAGAGAGAGAGAGAGAGAGAGAGGGGAGGCAGCGCCCCCTGCTGGAGAGAGAGAGAGAGAGAGAGAGAGAGAGAGAGAGAGAGAGAGAGAGAGAGAGAGAGAGAGAGAGAGAGAGAGAGAGAGAGAGAATACTAAATAGATGCTGAGGAAAATACAAAATACTGAATAAGACATTGAGAGAGATACAAAACTGAAAAGTACTGAGTACTGAATTTGATACTGAGGAAAATACAAAATACTAAATTCTATACTGAGGAAAATACAAGGTACTGAAAACTAAATTGAGAACAATATAAAATACTGAATACAACATTGAGAAAGATACAAAATACTGAATTCGTTACTGAGGAAAATACAAAGTACTGAAAACAAAATTGAGAACAACATAAAATACTGAATACAATATTGAGAAAGATACAAAATACTGAATAAGACGTTGAGAAAGATATAAAACTGAAAAGTACTGAGTACTGAATTTGATACTGAGGAAAATACAAAATACTAAATTCTATACTGAGGAAAATACAAGGTACTGAAAACTAAATTGAGAACAATATAAAATACTGAATACAACATTGAGAAAGATACAAAATACCGAATTCGATACTGAGGAAAATACAAAGTACTGAAAACAAAATTGAGAACAACATAAAATACTGAATACAATATTGAGAAAGATACAAAATACTGAATAAGACGTTGAGAAAGATATAAAACTGAAAAGTATGGAGTACTGAATTTGATACTGAGGAAAATACAAAATACTGAATTCGATACTGAGGAAAATACAAAGTACTGAAAACAAAATTGAGAACAACATAAAATACTGAATACAATATTGAGAAAGATACAAAATACTGAATAAGACGTTGAGAAAGATATAAAACTGAAAAGTACTGAGTACTGAATTCGATACTGAGGAAAATACAAAATACTGAATTCGATAATGAGGAAAATACAAAGTACTGAAAACAAAATTGAGAACAATATAAAATACTGAATACAATATTGAGAAAGATACAAAATACTGAATAAGACGTTGAGAAAGATATAAAACTGAAAAGTACGGAGTACTGAATTCGATACTGAGGAAAATACAAAATACTGAATTCGATACTGAGGAAAATACAAAGTACTGAAAACAAAATTGAGAACAATATAAAATACTGAATACAATATTGAGAAAAATGTAAAATACTAAATACGATATTGAGAAAGATATAAAACTGAAAAGTACTAAGTACTGAAAAGGAGTCTGATAAAATACAAAATACTGAATTTGATACTGAGGAAAATACAAAATACTGAAAACTAAATTGAGAACAATATAAAATACTGAATACAATATTAAGAAAAAAATGAGAAGCTGAGAAAGACACAAAATACTAAATAGATACTGAGGAAAATACAAAATACTGAATTCAATACTGAGGAAAATACAAAATACTGAATACAAAATTGAGAACAATATAAAATACTGAATATGATATTGAGAAAAAATATAAAATACTAAATACAATATTGAGAAAGATACAAATTACTGAATAAGACGTTTAGAAAGATATAAAATATTTAGAGTACTGAAAAAGAGTCTGAAAAAATACAAAATACTGAATTAGAAGCTGAGAAAGACAAAAAATACAAAATAGGTGTTAAGAAAAATACAAAATACTATATACAATATTGAAAACAATACAAAATACTGATTATGATATTGAGAAAGATACAAACTACTGAATAAGAAGATGAGAAAGACAGAACATACTGAAAAAGAGTGAGAATATATAAAATATCAAAAAAGGTACTGAGAAAATGCTTAAATACTGAATATGATACTGAAAACAATACTAAATACTGAATAAGAAGCGTAGCTTATTAACTTAAAGCTTAAATACTAACTACTGAAAAAGATACAGAGAAAAATACTAAATACTGAAAATAATACAGAGAAAAATACTAAATACTGAATAAGATACTGAGAAAAATATAAAAGACTGAATACAATATAGGGAAATGTACATAATACTAAGAAGAGAGAAAGAAGCTTAGAAAGATACAAAGAAAGAAGCTTAGAAAATACAAAATACTAAGTAAGAAGTTTAGAAAGACACAAAATACTGAATAAGAAGCTTAGAAAATACAAAATACTAAATAAGAAGCTTAGAAAATACTAAATACTAAATAAGAAGCTTAGAAAAATACTAAGTACTGAATAAGAAGCTTAGAAAAATACTAAGTACTGAATAAGAAGCTTAGAAAATACTAAATACTGAATAAAAAGTTTAGAAAAATACTAAGTACTGAATAAGAAGCTTATAAAATACTAAATACTGAATAAAAAGTTTAGAAAAATACTAAGTACTGAATAAGAAGCTTAGAAAATACTAAATGCTAAATAAGAAGCTTAGAAAATACTAAATACTAAATAAGAAGCTTATAAAATACTAAATACTAAATAAGAAGCTTAGAAAAATACTAAGTACTGAATAAGAAGCTTAGAAAATACAAAATACTGAATAGGAAGCTTAGAAAATACTAAATACTAAATAAGAAGCTTAGAAAAATACTAAGTACTGAATAAGAAGTTTAGAAAAATACTAAGTACTGAATAAGAAGCTTAGAAAATACTAAATACTGAATAAGAAGTTTAGAAAAATACTAAGTACTGAATAAGAAGCTTAGAAAATACTAAATACTAAATAAGAAGCTTAGAAAATACTAAATACTGAATAAGAAGTTTAGAAAAATACTAAGTACTGAATAAGAAGCTTAGAAAATACAAAATACTGAATAAGAAGTTTAGAAAAATACTAAGTACTGAATAAGAAGCTTAGAAAATACAAAATACTGAATAAGAAGCTTAGAAAATACTAAATACTAAATAAGAAGCTTAGAAAAATACTAAGTACTGAATAAGAAGCTTAGAAAAATACTAAGTACTGAATAAGAAGCTTAGAAAATACAAAATACTGAATAAGAAGTTTAGAAAATACAAAATACTGAATAAGAAGTTTAGAAAAATACTAAGTACTGAACAAGAAGCTTAGAAAATACAAAATACTGAATAAGAAGCTTAGAAAATACTAAATACTAAATAAGAAGCTTAGAAAAATACTAAGTACTGAATAAGAAGCTTAGAAAAATACTAAGTACTGAATAAGAAGCTTAGAAAATACTAAATACTAAATAAGAAGCTTAGAAAATACTAAATACTAAATAAGAAGTTTAGAAAAATACTAAGTACTGAATAAGAAGCTTAGAAAATACAAAATACTGCAAATGATACAGAGAAAAATACTAAATACTGAATAAGACACTGAGAAAAACATAAAAGGGTGAAGACGATGCAGGCGGAGGGCAGCTTTACTGGTACTAACACTTGTCTTCCATTTACCGGTCGTCTAATATCAAAACAAAAGGCTTTGAAGAAGTTCAGTAAACACACACAGCTCAGTTCTCTAATACTGATAAGACCCATACATATCTCAGTGTTTCGGTTCTGCTCTCTCATACCTTTCAGAGTGTGCATTTATGTCTGAGCATCGTTCAGCAGGACCTCTGAGCACAGCGTTTAGCAGCACTGCACACTGATGGGTTTCAGTATGACTACAGGCTGGACGCTCTGCCCTTTAAATAAACGATACATCACTTTTCAGCCTAACCGAAATCTGACGCATCTGATATTCATCTGAATGCCACCAAAACTCACTGTACGAGACCTCTGAAGGCGTCCTGTGATATCTGTCACCAAGACAGCAGTTACACCAGATCCTTTAAGATCCAGTTCAGACACTTGTTAGCAAAGTGTAGCCCCTTTTAACTGTGGACAGGGGTTAGCATGGGCTTTCTGACTGGTCTGCAGCTATGCAGCAGGGGGCGCTGCACTGTGTGTTGTGACACATTTCCTCCTGTAACTATCATCAATTTCTGAGACTTGTCCCACAGTAACCCTTCTGTTGGTTCTGCCAAAGATAGTCTAGACTGGGCCTTGGAGCAATGGAAGGCAGGCTGCCTGGTCTGATGAGTCCCCAATACCTTGTCCTCAGTTTTGGATTTGTCCCTTCTTTAGGACACTGTTGGTATTAGCCAGGGGCCTGGGGTTGTAGGTTCACTGTCTGTGAGGAGTCTAGCATATCCTCTGGGTACGCTGGTTTCCTCTCACCTACCAAAATCACACGGTAGGTGAACTGGCTGTGCGCCCTGTCCAGGGGTATCACTGCCCTGCGCCCAATAATTCCAGGTAGGACCTGGACCCGCACTGTTAAAAGTATGAGATCCTTCAGGAAGTTTTGGAGGTTGTTCAGTTTGAAACTGTGGAGGAACCTCTTAAGGTACTCTGAGGAACCATCAAGGAACCTTCTTCTTCTTAAAACTGTTTTCTTGAAGGTTCCTCAACGCACATTAAAAGGTTCATTTGAAGATAAGAACTTTCAGACGTTTCTTCATAGAGCCTGACCAGAATAAGAAGATGACTGGATGGACGCATGATTGACGTGTAGAATTTCAGCTTTAATTCAGTGGTTTTAATTCACCAGGAATTATAAAGACCTGGCAATCCATCTCAGTGAAGGAAACATCATTTGGTGTTGTCCATGGGTTCCAGGCTTCATGCAATCACTAATACAAAGATCCTGACTGCACAAGATCTGCATCCGAGCATTATCATTGATAGTAATCCTTTTATTTATGATCATTTTCAGTTTGCCATTAGGTGAAAATTGAGGGTTGTACATTTTTTTTTTATATTTCATTCCAATCACGTCATGACTTCTTCTTTCCAGATCCATTGAGTAGTTAAACAGAGGCAAAATAACAAAAATCATGCCACTGTCCGATTACTTATGGACAAATGTACTTGGAGCACCACTGCCCCAAGAAACAGAGGTGTTCCCTGACCGGGAAACAAACCCAGAGTGTGCAGAATCTTAGGGATACCATAGCAACCACCTAGCAACACCATAGTAACCACTTGGGATACCATAGCAACCAGCTAGCAACATCAAAATAACCAATTGGGATACCATAGCAACCACGTAGCAACAGCCTGGAAGAAAGTGGGAACCGTTTAAGCTATGCAACCATTCTACATATCCCTTTTCACCCTTATCCTTTTCTTCTTGTTCATCATCTTCTTCTTATTCATCATCCTCCTCTTCTTCCTCTCCTTCTTCCCTCTGCTTTTCTTTTTCCTTCTCTTCTTCTTATTGTCCTTCATCATCTTCCAGATCACCAGATCAGCTGGATCGTCTCCAAACATGCCCTTTTGTAAAGTATTAAGCCGTATATTCTGAGGTGGTAATGGGATGTTTTGGGGCTTGCTGTGTGATGAGGCTGGCTCCATGGTTTGGTCCACAAAGAACCTACTGCAACTCTATCCTGCTCAAGTGTGTCTGAGGGTCCAGCAGCAGCTCTGAGAGAGGAACACTAAGGCTTGCTTCAGCCCACAACACAATGTTCAGCAGGAAATAGCAGCTGTTCATGTTCTACAGGAGGGGGGTATTTGCTTTATGTGGCTTTAGTGAGCATGGGGTTTTCCATTCCTGAGAACCTTCGTACCTGGTGTCTCCAGCAGAAGCTCTGAGAGAACTCCACGGCTCGCTCCAGCAGTTACCACACGATCTGTATGATACCTGAATGCACTTTGTAAGACATTTAGGTGTTCTTTCTTTTTCACAGTAAAACAAAGGTGAAATTCCATGTCTGATCCTTGTCCATAAACCATAAGGTTTGCCGTGAAAGAGTGATGTAAAAGAAACATCAGGGGAACCTTTCTTGCAGTGCTCTGATGGAGATGTTTGCTGTGCATCTATTGGAGACCTGCGCTCAATGCAGCAGCCTGCCTATTACAGTCCATAAAGCTGAGCTGGAGGGCGGGGGCATCTCTCTTTATAAAGCCAGTGCTGGGCCGGTGTGAGGCTGCGTTGCGTGGGTTTGTTGACCTCCTGCTCCTCCAAGGTGGTGTGTGTGACTCAGGACCATGGAGAGCTCAGGACTTCTCTCTGCACTTCTCCTCATCACTCTGTTCACCTTCATCTGCAACGGGCAGGTTTCCCCCGACCTATCTGCAGAAGATGGACGGAGCTCCGACGTGGCCTCTGAGAAAGAGCTGGTGAGTAAAACCAAATGTATTGGTCCTCAGCATAGAGAGAGAGAGACAGGCAGACAGACAGACAGGCAGACAGACAGACAGACAGAGCAGAAGAACTACAACAGTGTAACGAGCTGATTTCTCATTGGTGCAGATTGAAGCAATGGAGGAACTTCTGGGAAGATTTCAGGACAACCTTCCATCAACAGCAAAACGAGGCATCCCCAGGGCAAGTTCTTCTGACACTGTTACTTCATCATCTTCATCATCTTCTTTACCATCCTCATCTTCGCCTTCCTCCTCTTCCTCTGCTTCATTTTTCTTCTTCATCATCCCTCTTCATCTTCATCCGCCTTTTCTTATTCTTCCTCTTCTTCTTCTTCTTAGTCTGGTTCTTATTCTTATTCTGCTTGTCCTTCATCACCGTCCATTTTCTGGTTTTCCTCCTCTTCTCCTCATACCTCGTCTTCTTCACCATCCCTCTTTATCTTCCTCCTCCTCTTCTTCTTTCTTCTTCTTCTTCACCATCCCTCTTTATCTTTTCTTCTCCTTCTTTTTCCTCCTTGCCACCCTTCTTCATCTCCATCATCATCTTCTTGTTCTTCCTCCTACTACTTCCTGCTCTTCATCTTCTTCTTCCTCACTATCCCTTTTTTATCTTCATCCTCTTCTTCTTCCTCTTCCTTACTATCCCTCTTTATCTCCATCCTCTTTTTCTTCCTCTTCCTCTTTATCACTCTTTATCTCCATCCTCTTCTTCTTCCTCTTCCTCTTTATCCCTCTTTACCTCCATCCTCTTCTTCTTCCTCTTCCTCAACATCCCTCTTTATCTCCATCCTCTTCTTCTTCCTCTTCCTCAACATCCCTCTTTATCTCCATCCTCTTCTTCTTCCTCTTCCTCACTATCCCTCTTTATCTCCATCCTCTACTTCCTCCTCTTCATTTTCTTCCTCCTACTTTTTCTTCAATCTTCTTTCATCTCCTTTCTTTTTTCTACCACACTGTTTTTCACCCACCTCCTTCTCTTTCACCCTCTTCTTCCTCCTTCTTCTCTTCTTTTTCCTATGTAAGTAGATCTTCTCTGAGCGTGCTCTATTGTAAAGTGTTAAGCTGTATATTCTGAGATGGTCATGAGATGTTTTGTGTTTAGTGCTTGGTTGGGTCTCGCTGTGCGATGAGGTTGGGTCCACGCTTTGGTCCGCTGTGTGAATGCAGCCGAGGAACCTACTGCAACTCGATCCTTCTCAAGTGTATCTAAAGCTCCAGCAGCAGCTCTGAGCTCCATCGCCTGCCTGAAGAACACCTCCACTTGTTTCAGTGTACAACACACACCCTGTTCAGGGGGATATTCCAGCAGGACATGTGTTTAGTTTTGTGTTGTAGAGAAGGGGGTTTGCTTTGTTTAGTCAGTGAGCATGGGTTTACTTTTTCTGAGACGTGCATACTTGGTTTCTTGGTTTCTTACCACGTTCCTGAACTAATTTATTATATTTGTGTGATGAACAAATGTGAAACTGTGTACATTTGGGTGGTTAACAACACCATTTAAACAAATTGAACTATATGGACTGAACTAAACAAAACTATTGTTAAGAAAGAAGGTAAAAAAAAACCCTAAAGCTAATCTCTATTTCAGTTTTTTTGGAGACAGCAATACAGTTATTGTACCTTTCTCCATGGCTGGGGTTGTGTTTTAGAGTTGAGAGATTGTCATGGTGGTTGGAAAGTTTCTGTTGTCGCAGTCCAGCAGCTTGACAGCTGGAGCAATTCTTGAAAAACACTGTACGGCATGCAAAACATAAAGAAATTTACTTTTTCACAATAAAGCCCTCATTTACTGAGCCTCTGAATTGTCCTTAGCATTTTAATGACCTTTCCTTTGTTCTAAAAGTGGATTTAAATGGGTGTTTATTAATGCATGGAGGACTATTAATCCCATATCAGTCATCAGCTGCAGGAACAGCTGTGCAGCAGCCAATCACTAAAAGCTGCTTTACACTCCATGAAAATGCTGTTGCAGATAAAAAAGCAAATACCCACCCAAAACACATACACACACACACACACACAACCAGTCTCATTTCTATGTATTTACTGAATGTATCATACTTAAAAAAAAAACTAAAGCAGAAAGTATTTGATGTGTCGTTACTTTTGCACACATTTGACACATTTATTTATTATTTATTTTTATTTTGCAATATATTGAATTAAGTAAATAAACAGGCAGATGTGCTTCTCTGTAAAGGATATGAACTTATTTACACTTATAAATTATAAATAAAAAAAATATTTTGTCATTTGAACAGGGTGCCCAAACTGTAGGTGCAGATGACTGTAGGTGGTAATGATAAACCCATGTAGAATATAGAATATTGAATATTTTTGGCATCATAGACTTACTCGCAGAGAAGCCATGTCACATGCACGTGCCCTGTCCCTACCCTGGGCCCAATTATTCCGGATAGGCTTTGGACCCACTGCTTCCCTGACCAAGAAGAGGTGGATTAGAAGATGTATGGGTAGATGGACCACTCTTGTCATAGAGTTAACAGCAGGCCTAATCCTGAGTGTATCAACCTGGGTCATGGCACACAGAGTGTTGTGGCCTGCTGAGAGAGACAGTCCTCATCATTTGTACGTGAGCCATAAAGCATAAAGCGTAGCATCACTGCTCTTTGTTTATGAAATGTGAGAAAGCCAACGGCCTACTGAGATCTGAAATTGCTCCGTTTGCTCCGACTGTCAACTGGATGGCAGTGTGTAGTGTGGAGTGTTCCGTGGAGAATGAGCCATGCAGAATGAGGGAAATGAAAGCACTGTGAGCAGCACTCCTCAGAGAGGTGCAGCAGGTCGGAGGTGAGCTATAGACACACATGCAGCAAATCTTTAGGAGTCAATAAGCTATAAAATGACTCATTTAAAGCATCGCCTTCAGGGACAACAGCGCATCTCCAGCAAGACATCATTTCAGACTCATAATAAAGGCACATCAATACTGCACTGCATCTTTTGCGCCATAGTGCTCTCTTGCTGAGAGCCACGCATCCCGGGCATTAGGGTCTACACTTCTCTCTCCTTGTTATTGTTTATCAGTGTGAAACACAAAGGATTGATAATATGGTTAATACATCGTCACTGTCTTTAATAAAAACTCCTACCATAGGACAGGGGTGGGGAACCAGGGTCTGGAGTCCAGCACAGTTTGACTCTCCTGATAATTAGTAGACTTTCTTAGCAGGGATAAGGAACTCTGGGCTGGATTCCTACACTGTTTGGGGTTTTTCCTCAACTCCTTTCCTCAAGACCTTCAGGATTGGAGTTCCTTATCCCTGTTCCACCAAGTCCACTGATTTTAAAGCCCTTGGGAACCTAAATCTGAGTTTCCTTAAAGTTTTCATGATGTTAATCTGGCTCCTCGGCCCCCCATTGTAAATGTACAGAATATGCCTTATGAAGACCTTTCCAAAGTCTAATAACTGTCTGCTGTATTTGACCAGTATTGCTCTCCTCTCCATGTGGAATGGGTGGTCCAAAAGGTAGTCAGGACAGCCCTGGCCAACCACAAGGCTAACATGACTCCACCTTGTCTTCAAGTATGCTCAACCTGGAGACCTAAAGCTAAAGCTAAACTGGGAAAGCTAAAGCTCCTCGTGTCCGGGATGGACGGGAGGTCCTGACGCAGCACCATAGCCAGGGAGATCTGCTGCACGCTGCCCACTCTGCCCCTCCCTACCAGGCTGGCAAGATATCAGAACCCTTTAAACTGCTGACCATGTGCATCTCTTCATGACCCCATTTGACCCTGATCTTCTAAGGGCTGCTTCCAGCATGATGATGCACCATGTAACAACCAGGCAAAATGGTCTTGAACTGGAACATGACAATGACAATGAGGTCAGGGTTCTCCAGCGGTCTTCCCAGTCACCAGATCTGAATCCAGTCGAGCACCATTGGGATGTGGTAGAATAGAGATTCACACAAAGGTGTCAAAAGTATTGACATTCATTCCTCAGGTAGACGTGGAGATACTAAGGTTTAATATAAGACTTCTATAGAAGCTGAAGCCTCAACTTAAGCTTTTTACTCCAGTAAAAGTACAGTGTAAAAGTACTGGTTTCAGAACGACTTCAAGTAGAAAAGTAAAAGTAATGGAAGGAAAACGAAGCCCGAAAGCTCAGGCCGCGTCACAGGGGTCTATAGTGAACTACCCCCCCCCCCCAAAAAAAACCAAACATTTCTCTAAAAGTCATAATGAGGAGAATGATCTATTAAAATGTTGATGTTAAAAATGTTGGGCTGCACTAGGCTCCTGTTTCAGCTGCAGATCTGCCCATTGAAAATGAAGCATTTCAGTAATATCAGCTCTATTAAAGGAGCGTCTCTGTGCTCTACTGAGCATTAACATGAGCTTCATGGAGGAAAATATGAGGAGTCGTTGTCTAGAAGTTTTGTAAAGCTGCAGAAAGTCAAACTTCAGAGGCGTGTGATCAATAAGCTTTATTGGAATGTAAATGTGGGGCTCAGTCGGGACGTTTCACTGCAGCTCTCTTGAGTCTCTGCCACGGACACAGTACTAGACTTCATACTAGACTACAGACGTCTGCTGAGTGCTTGCTGGAGAGTGACGGGACGTGTGCAGGTGTGATGGATCACTTATAAACCAATAGGGAGTCAGAATGGTGTCTGTTTATACTTCACACTTTCTGGATTGGTGCAACGTCAACCTGGACCTGAATCTCAAAGGAGCAATTCCAACATCCTGTGAAATCCGTTCCTCTAAGAATTCAGGCTGATTTGAGAGCCAAAGGCGGGTTAGGGTATTAGTACAGTGTTCCTAATGAAGCGCTCAGTGAGCGAATCTGCCTTTCTTTCAGGGGAAGCAGAAGGCTAAAGCAAATTAGACCATTCTTTACTTCCTTAGAGATGTGTAAGACTGTAGACCCAGCCTACTGTTAGTCAGGCTATGCAACAGTTTGATGTGTTATAAGAAGGCAAAAGGGAAATGAATGCCTCCTTTGTGGCCTAATAAAGACCAGCTTGCCTTTAGTTATCTGCTCTCTGTAGACTATCTGCTCTCAGGCCTGCCACGGCTCCGCACAGCCTGCTGCTAAACACGGAGGCCCCAGAGCTTCCATGATTCCATTACAGCTCACTAAATGAGACAAGAGGAGCTTTGTGTGCTAATGACTGCCCTCATAAAGTTATAGTTTCTCTCTGTGTCTCTCTGAACCAGCTCAGAAGCTCAAATGAGATCGTGTTAATAGAGTTTAGGAGCAGAATGCATTTTCTTAATGCTTCACTTGATCAATCTAAAGGAGAAGAACCTTCAAATTCCCTTCGCTGCTGCACTGAAAGCTGCTCAGATTTCTGATTGAGGCTCAGTGTTGCTGAACTGATTGGTACTGATTCCACGTATTACAGTTATTAAGTTGATGGAGATCATGTGGGCCAGAGTCATATTGCTATTAATACTATCACAGCACTAATATGCTAGTATTAACTAAACCTACACCTAAACCTAACCTGCTACACCTAAAACTACACCTAAACCTAACCTGCTACACCTAAACCTACACCTAAACCTAACCTGCTACACCTAAACCTAACCTGCTACACCTAAAACTACACCTAAACCTAACATGCTACACCTAAACCTACACCTAAATCTAACCTGCTACACCTAAACCTACACCTAAACCTAACCTGCTATACCTAAACCTACACCTAAACCTAACCTGCTACACCTAAACCTACACCTAAACCTAACCTGCTATACCTCAATTTACACCTAAACCTAACCTGCTACACCTAAACCTACACCTAAACCTAACCTGCTATACCTAAAACTACACCTAAACCTAACCTGCTATACCTAAACCTACACCTATACCTAACCTGCTACACCTAGACCTAACCTGCTATACCTCAACCTACACCTAAACCTAACCTGCTATACCTAAACCTACACCTATACCTAACCTGCTATACCTAAATTTACACCTAAACCTAACTTGCTACACCTAAACCTAACCTGCTATACCTCAACCTAACCTGCTACACCTAAACCTACGCCTAAACCTAACCTGCTACACCTAAACCTAAACCTAAACCTAACCTGCTACACCTAAACCTAGTATTAACCTAATCCTATTATTATATAAACACTACATTAACTCAAGACATGTCCTCTCAAAAAGAGGACATGTCCCGGGAAAAGAGGACGCATTGTCACCCTATTGTGCCCTAACACCAACTCTTCATATGGATGCCCACCAGGTACAGTGATGGGACAGGAGGGGTTAAACATGGGCCCCATCTGGGCTGTACACAGCATATGGGGCTTAGAAAGGACCCTTGTGGGATTAAGGTGGGCTGTAACAATGGTGCCCATTTGGACATCCCAACTGGGTCCCAGTATGTACAAACTCACACACCTGAAACCCCACCTGGGACCCATCGTGGTTGGTGTGGCGCAATAGATAACACCACTACCTGCCAGAGAGCCACCACATCATGTAGGAGACTGGGGTTCGATTCCCAATCTGGGTGACTATGCTGTGCTACACCGATAAGAGTCGTTGGGCAAGACTCCTAATGCTACACCTCTGTAATATGATGTACCTTGTAAGTCGCTCTGGATAAGAGCATCAGCTAAATGCTGTAAATATAAATCTAGAACCCACTTAGCACACATCCCTCCCACATGAGCATGCTGGCTGGGTACTGATGAGCTATTTTTAATGGTGCTTTACTTAAAATGCCCATTAAAATATGCTCAAACAAGTCTTTTTTATAAACTACTGTTTAAACTAAAGTCACAGTAACTCTAGTGTAATAGCCAGCTGGCTGCCCAGTGTTAATGGTCAGCTGCGTTTGATTACTTCTGTAATCCGTTATTTCTTCACTTCACTTTAGATTGCCTTCTGTGACACTTCAGGGCTAAAATCTATTGTTGGATGTGAATAATTCTTCATTCCTCTGCTATTCGACCCATAATTGTCTGCTGCTATTGACCCCCACACAGAGCCGGGACCACCTTTATTATCAGCAATTACTGGCATGTGTTAGCAAACAGCTTTCTTTCAGCTATTACCTCCAGAACCATAACCATGAGTGTGGTTTTAACGATGCTCTTGAGAGAAAAGTAATGTCAATATACTGGCGGTTGAGTGCGACCTTTCTTGACCTGCGGCTGAAGAACTTTTAATCATTCCCCAGGAGACATTTGTGCATAATTTACATTCCCTCTAAATGGCTGTACACAAACAAACTGAAGTTAAAACCAATTCCTAATCAGTCTTTAGCCCAAAGTGGCTGAGTTCACTGAGGGAATCAGACCCAACACTCTTTTAATAAACGCACTAAACATGTGAAGAATTCTTAGAGCATGTTCTTAAACCTAAAACTACACCTAAACCTAACCTGCTATACCTAAACCTACACTGAAACCTAACCTGCTATACCTAAACCTACACCAAAACCTAACCTGCTATACCTAAACCTACACCGAAACCTAACCTGCTATTCCTAAACCTACACCTAAACCTAACCTGCTACACCTAAACCTACACCTAAACCTAACCTGCTGCACCTAAACCTATAACGAAACCTAACCTGCTACACCTAAACCTACACCTAAACCTAACCTGCTATACCTAAACCTACACCTAAACCTAACCTGCTATACCTAAACCTAACCTGCTACACCTAAACCTAACCTGCTGCACCTAAACCTAACCTGCTACTCCTAAACCTACACCTAAACCTAACCTGCTATTCCTAAACCTACACCTAAACCTAACCTGCTACACCTAAACCTACACCTACACCTAACCTGCTATACCTAAACCTACACCGAAACCTAACCTGCTACACCTAAACCTAACCTGCTACACTCATTAGCTTCATTAAGCCTAACCTTAACCTTAACTTCTGAGGCCTAAGGGGAATACTCTTAAAATAGATACTTCAAAGGGTTCTTTGAGTGATGCCATACAAAAATCACTAGTTCTATAAAACCATGAACCATGTTCATGTGCAATAGGCCTGAGAAACACTGGGCCTCATTCACCAACATCAAGTTATTTTACATTTTTACATTTATGGCATTTAGCTGACGCTCTTATCCAGAGCGACTTATAAGGTTACCTGTATTACAGATTAGGCCAGTGTAGTGTTAGGAGTCATACCCAAGGACTGTAGTGCAGCATAGTCATCCAGACCAGGAATCGAACTGTCTGTAAAGCAACTGTCTGTAAGTTGGGGGGGGGGGGGGGGGGTTAGAGACCTCTCTGTGGAAGAGTACTGTTAAATTGTGCATTGTGGTGCAGTCTACTTACAGAGAGGATGACTCTGAAGATTGCACGTATAGTATATTCAGTCAGTTTCTTTGGCTGGACAGTGGGTGAACACACAGTATTTGTCACTGTACAGCAAAAATGTGCTCAAGGGCCCAACAGTGGCAGCTTGCCAAGCCCGGGAATCGAACCCACAACCCTGTTACCGACAGCCCAGCACTCTAACTGCTGAGCCGCGTTTGCAGTAGCTTTTACAGTAGCCGTTGCAGTAGCCGTTCTGATATCTGTAGCAGAGCCACTGGCAGCGCCACGGTTGCTCAGGTGGATTCTCTTTTAG
Organism: Salminus brasiliensis; assembly: GCF_030463535.1. Lineage (NCBI taxonomy): Eukaryota > Metazoa > Chordata > Actinopteri > Characiformes > Bryconidae > Salminus > Salminus brasiliensis. The sequence continues at coordinate 23,122,658 of NC_132902.1, forward strand.
AGGCTGTGCATGTGACGTCAGTATGTAAAGCTGTGAAAAGGAAAACTCCCACGAAAACCTACCAGACCACTCACCATTATCACCATTTAGTACAATAGTTTCACCCCTCCCCATAGAGAAAGGCTACTGCTTTCAACTGCAATGAAAAGATCTTAAGGACAGCTGCTTTAAGAAGAAATTTACAGTAGGTGAATAAGGCCCAGTTGTTCTTTATCAAATTAAAAGTGGTTAAATTCCAAATCACACTTTAGCCCAAAGAGGCAGTGTAGGAGTGCAATGCTGCATACCAGATCAGCCCTATTATTGAAATCAGGCCCGACACTCCTTAAATAAAAGTAATAAATGAACTAAATCAGCTCACATCAGGACAGAAATTGATCTTTTGTAATACCAAAAGACTCTGCTCATAAATTCAAGACAAGCCCAGATAGACCAGGGATCTGCTGATCCCTCTATTTACATTAAGCCATCGATCTTATGAGCTTTGTCGTGTACTTTAATTAAGCTCTGCATTATTAATTCCCCGCAGGTGTTGGATAAGCAACGAGGAAACACAGTAATGTGTCACAGTCATCTAACACTAATTACAGTTTTTAACAGCAGTAATGACAGAGGAAGGCTCAGAAAGGCTCTCAGTTTGGCGTTAGTTTGTTCTCTAAGCTCATCAGGGAAAGACACTAAGCACTGAACACTAACTGTGTGCTTATTTGCCTGAACAAATTCCTAATGAATAAAAACGCTGAGAACAATTATATTATATTTCTACACCGGGGATGCTTCAGTGCTGCTGTTTTCACTCAGTAAGAGGTGGGAACAGCTGATTTATCCTCTAGCCCTCTCTAGCCATCAATATTTCAGCATTGTTCTCCAGCAAATCACCACTGGCTACTTTGTGCTATATGAAAATGATCCATCACCATCCAAGGCCGAGAAAATGTACCCGCTGAGCTCTGGGTTCTGGGTTATTCACAACATCCCCAAAGTCTCCAATAGTGAAGATCTGTATGATTATACTCTTAAATATGAAGGGTTTTGAGTTGTTCTTGGCTTAGATGTGGGAGAAACCTTCATTGGTATAGAGCAGCGGTGGGCAATGGGGGCCAAAGTCCAGCACAGTTTGGTGATGGTTCTTTACATGTTAAAAGACAAAGACAATTATTCGGCAGGAGTGTCGGACACAGATTGAATTTGGCCTCCACCTTTTACCCATCAATGCAGTGAACACACACACACATACAGACTGGTGCGCAAATACACACACTGACAGTGAGAACATGTGCCCGTAGCTGCAGTGCCTGAGGACCAGAGAGGGGTCAGTGCTTTACTCAAGGGCCCGACAGTGGCCCAAACCCGAAACACTGTCATCTATAGCCCGCTGCTCTAACCCGCAAAGCCACCATGTAAAAACACGGTTCTCTAAAGCACCTTTAATTTAAAGGGGGCGTGGCTAGGTATAAAGCACAGGTGGGAACACTAATGAACAGGAGGGGCTAGAACAAACAAGAAATGAGAGCACATGGTGACACAAAACAGAGGCAGGGATGACACATGTGAAAAAGTTTGGACACCCCATCATAACGTTTGTTCTTTTTTGATTTAAACACATTTAAACATCTGGACATTTGATCTTCATTTAAACAAAAGCTTTCTCTTGATGTAAAGGTTCTTTATCAATTTAATGCTCACATCTCTGTTACAACAAGGGTTCTTTATTGAACTAAAAGGGGTTCTGCTATGGCATCGCTCAAAGAACCTTTTGTAGCACAAGATCAAAGGAGATCAAAGATCAAATGTCCAGATGTTTAAATGTGTTAAAAAAGACAAACGTTTTGACGGGGTGTCCTAACTTTTCCACATGACTGTATACGTATTTATGAAGTCAGTTTACAAGCTATACTTGTGTGCATATCATATAGTCATATTATAGCCGACTGTATTTACTGTATTTACACTAGATTGATCCTTTAATGTTTATAGAAGCTTATTATTGATAATATTGGCTGTGTGGCGTTAATGTTAAAGGTTTAGGCCTGAGTCAAAGCAGCAGTCAGTTCACAGCTACAGCAGTTGATCTTAAACCGGCCACTAAGCCCCAACTCTCCATCGCTTCTCTTCTAACTCAAGGCTGTTTTTCACTTCTTTTTTTCGTTTCTGGATTTAATGCTTTGTGTGCTGTTTCCGTGGCTACAGCCTTGTCTGCTTGCATCATTTTGTTAGCTGCTGTGTTAGAAATTAAAATGTAATGCGAATGTGTGTGCGTGTGTGTGTGTGTGTGTGTGTGTGTGTGTGTGTGTGTTTTTAAGAGCTCATAATCATCCAATATTTTCTTGTTTTTCCAACCCTGCTTTGTACAACCATGTGCTGCCACCTACAGGCCAACCACATGTTCTACAGCTCATGCAGGACTTCTGGTAAAGCCAGTGGACACTGTGACACTTTTACATCCATGCAGAGTTGGCTTGAAACTAAAGTTCGAGGACCAGGGTTGGTGATCTCCAGTGTAGAGTGATCCGGTGGGGATCATATGACTATGGATTAGCCCATTGGTCCACAGGAAAGCGGACTTGTAGCCCACAGCTGCACAATTTATCGGCCTACCTCAAACTCATCCATCACTGTCACAACAACTACAAATGAAAAATAGGCGGGGTTACTGACAAATATGGGGTTAATAATGATTTAATAAAGGGCTGTAGGATAGAACAGGTGGATTATATGACGTGCAGATGTGTGTGGTTTTGTGATGTCACAAAATCAATTCTGAACGTACTGTAGGATGTAATAAATGAATAAATAACAATGACAAACAGTGTATGGGGCTTTGTGATGTCACAAATACAGTGAAAAGTCAAATGGGCTGTAGAATAAATGTACATGGATTGGGTTTTGTGATGTCATAAAAAAAACATCAGAATGGATATAAAAGATGGATATACTGTAATGACATACAGACATACAGTACGGGGTTTTGTTATTGTTAAAGGACTGTAAGCTAAAATAGGTGGCTATACTGTTATGACAGACAGTATGCGGTATATAATATTTGTGATGTCACATAAACAGTCAATTTTAAAGGGCTGTAGGTGGATTGGGATTCGTGATGTCACAGCAACAATTCAACTATAAGATAAGGTAATAGGCAGGTATACTGTAATGACATACAATAGATGGGGTTTTGTGATGTCACAAAGACAACAAATGACCAATATGGTAATAGGGATGTAGGCTAGTACAGGTGGATATACTGTAATCATATGTAGTATTTGGTGTATACAGTATTTGTGATGTCACATAAACAATACATTCAAAATAAACCGTAGGCTAGAATAGGCGGCTGTGACAATTTTTTTATGAATTGTTGAAAATATTTGACGAAATTTGGACGAAATTTGGACGAATTTTTGACAAATTTTTGACGAATTCTGACAGTTTTGTGATGTCACAAAAACAATACATTCAAAATAAACCATAGGCTAGAATAGGTGGCTGTGACAAATTTTTGACGAATTGTTAACAATTTTTTTATGAAATGTGGACGAAATTTTGATGATTTTTTTGACAAATCTTTGATTAATTTTGACGGTTTTGTGATGTCACAAAACCAATGAGTTACCAAAGGGACGTGGGCTAGTATGGGTGGATATACTGTAATCATATGCAGTATTTGGTATATACAGTATTTGTGATGTCACATAAACAATACATTCAAAATAAACTGTAGGCTAGAACAGGCGGCTGTGACGAATTTTTGACAAATTGTTGACAAAATTGATTACGAAATGTGGATGAAATTTTGACGAAATTTTGAGATGATTTTGATGAAATTTTTTACAACATTTTTTACAAATTTTTGACAGATTTTTGACGAATTTTGACGGTTTCGTGAAATCACATAAACAATACATTCAAAATAAACTGTAGGCTAGAATAGGCAGTTTTGACGATTTTTTGACGAATTGTTGACAAAAATATTTTACGTGATTTCACAAAACCGTCAAAATTCATCAAACAATTTTGTCAACAATTCGTCAAAAATTCATCACACCCGCCTACTCTAGCCTATGGTTTGACAAAATTTAGACACATTTTTGAAATTTTTTTGACGAATTTTGACGGCTTTGTGATGTCACAAAAACAATGAGTTACCAAAGGGACGTGGGCTAGTACGGGTGGATATACTGTAATCATATGCAGTATTTGGTATATACAGTATTTGTGATGTCACATAAACAATACATTCAAAATAAACTGTAGGCTAGAACAGACAGTTTTGCTAAATTTTTTACGCATTTTGAAGGTTTTGTGACGTGGGCTAGTACAGACTGATATGCTGTTATGACATACAGTATGTGGTATATAAAAGATTTGTGATGTCACAAAACAATACATTAAAAATAGACTGTAGGCTGTGAACAGGCGGTGATAAAAGCAACGAGAGGACTGTTAAAATGGGCTGCAGAATAAAATAGGTGGATATACTATATTTACATGTATTGGGTTGTGTGATGCCACAAAACACCTAAACGGACTGTAGGATGACATAGGCAGTAGACTGTATGTACATTTTTGGCATTTCTACTAAAGTGGCCAGTGAGTTTACCTTCACGGTCGAGTCTCTGTTCTAATTTTAGTCTATGGGCAGTTGGTTTGTTAAATGTAACAGAATGTGCTACTGTGGCTGAGTTGCTAATAGCACCACATCTAACGAGGGCTTCATTGGAATTTAATTATATTTTGGGAAGAACAACGGATTTCCTTTTCAGCAGTTCACAAACTCATATCCCAGGATGAAGCTCGCAATTTCATCAGAAGCTTTTCTGTGCAATTACAGAGGATTTCCTTTCCCTGCTTAAAGCAAATTGTTCTATTTTGCTGGTTAACGAATTAGCTGTCAACCTCAGTAGCTGCACAAAGTCTCCAAAGGGAAAACAGTGAGTGATGTAAACCATTACACACACTGCAGTGAACACGGCTTCCTTAATTATTTATCCGTTATTTTGTGCTGTTGGCGGAGGAGGATGGTGACTGGTGTAATGGGCTTTTTCCAGATAAAAACACCAGGCCCTGACTGAGGACGTAAACACACACAGCTCCCATGAGTGTAGGCATGACATCTGTATTTATGTAAAAGGGTAACTGACCTTTCTCCGCTCTCAACTTCCTCTGGACCGGACAAACTCTACAGACCCTTACGAGACGCTGCATTTACATCTGCATTTACCATTACAGATGTGCAAATGCACACACACACAGCTTGTCTAGTTTCTGTAGGGAAGTACTGCTAATAGAATAGGACTCTCTGGGGCAGATAAACAGATAAACCAATGCTCTTGTTGCTGGATGCTATCAAATCCTTAAAACAATCGTCCTCTAAAAGCCTTCTTCCCTGGACAGTAGAGAGGCAGGAAAAACGTGTTTTTAATACCCGTAATTTTAGAAGCAGCAAAGAATGAGCAGGTGTCCCAATACTTTTGTCCATGTAGTGTATATGCCACATAGGTCAAAAATGTAGGGTTTTTTTCACGAGTTCGTGAATCCTGAGCCAGGCTTCTTTGCCATCAGCAGCCGGAGTCCAAGAGAGCGCAATTGTCCGTGCTCTCTCCGGGTGAGTAGATGGCGCTCTCTCCCTTAATCACTCTTACGCAATGTTGGCCTGCAGGGGCGTCTGATTGCTGGTGTGGCAGAGCCGGGGACCCTGCACTTTCCTCTAAGCATGTCGGCTCACCCTTTTGGGACAAAGCTGAAATGTCCCCCATCAAAGCCTACTAAGGGCACATAGAGGGCCCCTTTGAACTGCAAAAAAACAAACAGCCCACAGCCATGTGGCCCTGGGTAGGGACCACAGCACCACAAGTGCACTAATTGGGACACAGCTGAAGAAGTAGAAGAAGTAGCTTCCTGATTGCAGCTGTGGTGCCAATAAGTGAATAGTCTGTGCTGTCCATTTCCTGACCAACTGGCCCAATTTTCTGGTCTTGCTACGCTAGGTATGACACGGTGACCTTGTGTCCACTTAATCTCAGCTCGAGCTACACCGTAATAGGCAACTACGCCACAAAAAAGCCACAACCCCGAGTTTCTAATAGTGGTGCTGACATTTCAGTAATTAGACTTTTCTCGAGTCGGAGTTTGTGCGGTCTATCAGTCTGGGGATGTTTAGCCTAATCCCAGGGATGTGCATAATTGCCTCGTTTAGCACTTCCTGGAATAAATACTCGTCACAGCATGACGTCAAGATGTCCACTTTTCTGACTTGCCATTAATGGGATGTTCAAAACGTGTGCAAAGGCGTCTCCACAGTTCCAGGCTGATATACTGTAGATCCATCTTTTGGATCATTGGGAGAATCTGAGGATTGACAATACAGCTGAACATCTAGAGGCAAGTACCACACCAGTAACAGGAGAGGTGGTAAAACTTTACTTGTATAGCCCACTGTAGGCGCTTTCTAGATAAAATCATAGCTTGAACTTACAATCAACTAAACATATGCACCATATGTCCAAATGTTTGTGGACACCCCTTCTAATGAATGCATTCAGCTGCTGTAAGTTGCACCCATTGCCATACTGGTACTGCCAATAGAACAAGAATAGGACTAGAATAGAATGGGACTCATTTCTTATGCCAGGCGTGGACTAGAGGGGTATAAAGCACCCCCCCCCCACCCACCTACCCACCCTCAAGCATTAAACTGTGTACTCTGGATTGATGGCTGGTGGAGCTCCATCCAGTACTATTGTGATGAGCTGGGGAGTTAGGGATGATGAGGTGAGGTGGTGATCATCCAACATCCTGACCTCACGAACGCTCTTGTTGCTGAACCTGCTTCGTTGTTCTTCAAGGGTCTTCAAGAGAGTATCCAGCTTTATCCAGTCTCTACTTTCTACTAGATTTTGGAGGAACATTGCTGTGAGGACTTGATTAATCCCCAACTCATCCCAATAGTACTGGATGTTGCACTACCACCATCATTCTAGAGAATACACAGAGTTCCTCCTCCACAGCTCAATGCTGGGGGGCTTTATACCCCTCTGGCCCACGCCTGGCATTAGGCAGCATGGGGCCAAGAGGTTCATGTAGGTCTACTCTAGAGAGTCCTATTCTATTGGCAGTAATTCCCTACAGGAACTTGCCAAGCTGAAAGTAGCTGACCGTATTCATTGGAAGGCTGTCTACAAACATTTCTACATCTGTGGGTTACTGTGGGTTACTATCTACACCATTCTGGGACTGGCTGTGATGATGTGCTCATTTCATCCATATAGAAATATTGAACACGTTGGAATCAGCTGTTTTCTCTGCCATTCTTTTAACTGTAAGACGTATTTGTCGAACCCTAAGTGCATCTAAGAGTCACAGCCTTTCTTCTCTTTCTCCCTGACTGTCCCCAATCTGGAGGCCTGGCTTTCGAGATGTAAGGCTAACGACTAAAAAAGGACGATGTAGGCGGTGGATGGGAGGAGATTTTTAGCAAACTTTTAAGGGTTAATGGCACAGAACGCAGACTTTGTAGTTATACAGTGCAATTACAGAAATAAGCATGCGTCTCATCGCCACAAATAAAGCTGTGGAGGCAGAACCGAGAGCTTCAGCGTTGAAGCTGATTTTTTCGAAGGCCCTTAATTACCTCATGATGACGCACGAGGGCTCGGCTGCGGACCCCCGGCCTCTTCCGCATGGCGTTTCTGAAAAATAGTGTGCTGGGACGACAGGCGCCCCGGGCCATAAATTGTACAGGAGCGGACAGAGGTGAGGCTTAGGAGAGACATGGAAAGGCTTTTCGGCGTTGGGCGTCTCACCACAAACAGAGGGACGTGTCTGTTTATTGTGGAGGTCACATGACCGACCCTCAATGTATTCAATATGTATGTAGCATCTCATTTGAACTCACAGCATTAGCAGAACTCATAGCAGAACTCATAGCAGAACGGACGACTCCCCCAGCAGGACTGCTTGACAGGCCGCTTCCAGCTGCTTATCTGATGCATTAGGACTAAAGCTGCGAAAAGGGGGAAGTATTAATTATTCAGTGCTGTTAACAGGAACCATTTATGGGGAAAAAACATCTTGTCAAAATAAAGCTGATTCCAGCTGACAGGGGAAATCTCACAGCTCGGCCGTCTCCGCAAAGTTAGTCTGAACTGGATGTGCTGCCGGGTTACGTAAACCAGGCACATGTTACTGCTGTAACTTTTTGTTTTTCATCTTTCTCAGCCTTTGATAAGCCACGGGGAGCGTTCCCGTCGCATCCTCGGTCCCGGCTTTGTGTTCCCTATTGCAGGTATTTTTTTGCTTGACACATGGATACAAGGTACAAATCCGTCACCTGGGAATAGAAACACTTGAAAGGTCTCTCTGGCTTTTGTAGATGGATCCATCCTGGTCCCATTGCTCGTCTTTGTTTTTAGCCAGCTTGATGTGACAGTCACAAAGAGCTCCCCTGCTGCTCTAACGAGTGTGTTCCTGAGTGGGACTCGGGTCAGAACCATCTACGGGTTTTTTTTTTAATCGTAGAGAAGAATCATGAAACCAGTTGGGTTGTCGTGGTTCTAAAAACCCTTGAGGAACCCTGTTTCTACAAGGCTTATTTATTTATACAAGCTTATTCCTACAAGCAGCAGTTGTCATCCCAGCCAACATGCTCAAATCTGGGGCTCAAATGGGTGGAACATGGGCTTGGTGGGTTCTGGGTGGAACATGGGCTTGGTGGATTCTGGGTGGAACATGGGCTTGGTGGGTTCTGGGTGGAACATGGGCTTGGTGGGTTCTGGGTGGAACGTGGGCTTGGTGGATTCTGGGTGGAACATGGGCTTGGTGGGTTCTGGGTGGAACATGGGCTTGGTGGATTCTGGGTGGAACATGGGCTTGGTGGGTTCTGGGTGGAACATGGGCTTGGTGGATTCTGGGTGGAACATGGGCTTGGTGGGTTCTGGGTGGAACATGGGCTTGGTGGGTTCTGGGTGGAACATGGGCTTGGTGGATTCTGGGTGGAACATGGGCTTGGTGGGTTCTGGATGGAACATGGGCTTGGTGGGTTCTGGGTGGAACATGGGCTTGGTGGATTCTGGGTGGAACATGGGCTTGGTGGGTTCTGGGTGGAACATGGGCTTGGTGGATTCTGGGTGGAACATGGGCTTGGTGGGTTCTGGGTGGAACATGGGCTTGGTGGGTTCTGGGTGGAACATGGGCTTGGTGGATTCTGGGTGGAACATAGGCTTGGTGGGTTCTGGGTGAGCATGGGTTCTAACCTTGGTTCCATCTAGGCCCTGGTGTGCAGTGCAGAAC